>NC_139258.1:30697981-30921213 GCF_977018435.1 Lepisma saccharinum | reverse complement strand
CAGCACACCTGGTATAATATTATTTGTTTGATATATATGTACCCTTTGAACATTATCAATGAAGAATCTTAATTAGTCTAACATATTTATATGGACAAATTGAGTACTATAATTAGAACAAAAAAATAATATTTGAATATTATTGTCTGTGTTTATGTAAGAAATTTTCTCATATATAGAAAGTATTCTTACCTGTATTGGGTAAAACAAAAGAATTAACAACATCCCGATAAGTCGAAGTTCACCTTTGCATGCCATCCAAATGAACACAAGCCCAGATATTGAAACTATTGGTCCTGCTATGATGAAAGGGCCATAAATGACTGCATCAAATATTTTTTGCCCATCATTTTCAAATACATCCATTAACTGTGATAGAGGAACAACTGTTAGGGAAACTAAGAAGATATTTTAATGGTTAAAAAAAAAAAAAAATGTAAGAATTGGCATTTCTTAAGTTGAAATTAGAAGAAATTAAGGAAAGCATAAAATATTAATTCTGTTATATAACTTTGACTTTAGAGAATTTTTGCAATTGTTAACAAGGAAATGAATTTGCACTTTATTAAGACACCACCATTAACACGGTGTGTGTGTGTGTGTGTGTGTGTGCATGCATGCATGCATGTGCGTGTACCATATGCATGATAAATGACAATTGGGTTAAGCCATGTCAAGTGGCCTAGGGGTCCATGCTCGACTCTTTTCAATGTTGATGAAACTTCTACAGGTTGTAGAAATAAAATTTTAGATTAGGACATATATGGTATGCCATGCCCACCCAAATTATGACCCGAAGGGCCATTTTCATTTGTGCCGACATGTCTGTTGGGTACAAACTGGAAGTAGCCGATTTCGTCATTGTTAGCACTGAAATAGTGGAGATGCGGAATCAGAACATGCTACTTTTTGGGCACCCTACACCATAAATGGCCTCCTCTCAGTGTATTTTGAATCCAATGTGACGGTTAAGCACCAAAATAAAACACAAGGTTTCTTGGATGAGCTCTTTCCAGTGATGTTAATAATGATCAAATTAGAAGTGTCAGTTTGATAAAGGCTTCTGAAAATAGGTTCAAATTTATGAACTAAATTTTGGGAGGAGTGGGTTAAGGATTGATAACTAAATAGGCAGGACACCTTTTGAGCATTCACGGCATGCCCATGGCCCATTAACTAGAAAGATGCCAGCCTCTAAAACCAATTTATTCGGTAGTTACAGCTTGTTAAAGTTTGAGCAAATTCATTGCAACATTCGTATTTGATGCAACATTGAGAAAGCTACCTTCACAGAAGCAGCCCTGGTGCCTCAACCAAAGTACTTATGAATCTGAAATGTTGCAGGTCTCCATGTGGGATACGTATGTATAACCTGTAGCAGTTTCATCAAAATTGAGGAGGGTCGAGCAGGGAACCCTAGGCCATTTGGCATGGATTGACCCAATTGTGTGTTCACTGTATTTTTTCAATAAGGCAATGGTCACAATTACATTTCAGAAATTGACTCTAGGTAACATCATTATTGTGTATCAAATAGGAAGTGCCAAATCAAAATTAATTTGAACATGTGTTATGAATTATGTACTCAACAATTGTCTGAAATTTATGAACATAATATTTTACTAGCAATGTTCATAATAATAAGTCTCCTTAAATTTAAATTCATAAATATTTATTTTTAGTTGTACATATTGATATCAAATCTTAAAATATACATTTTTTTTTTCTCTTTGAAAAGTGAAAATAAGCATGCCTAACAAAACAAATCTCTGATTAGTGGCACTGAATCTTTGGCCTTTCAAACCTCTTCAAAACATTTTCTATGGAAAAAAAAACAGCGATATTCCAAATTCTGAAACGTTACATTTGTTTCAATTTTTTTGTAGATCACTCTGTATGTTTGACTTTGTTGTCTAGATAGATATCTTTAACAGTTTCATTGCACCATAAGCCTATTTTATATCACATATATTTTGCAACAGCAAATGCAAATCACATAAAGATTCACTTCAATGCTTTTGAAGGAATTCTGAGCAAATGTAATTTTTCAATACTGGAATATCATAGTGGGTTTTTGAAAGGTACAGCTACATCTTAGGTCTTTATATTATCTGAATTGACCTATCAAAAGTTCTCTCCAGTGCATAATCTCCCTCAGTGATTGAGCCACTTACCTCTTTTACTGATTTTTGTTTTAACATGGTCAGTCGAACCACTTTAGCATATATCATGGAAAAGCATGCAGATCTAAGTCTTGTTGCAGTTCTGAAATAATAAGGCAATAACATTTCAAGCAATACTAAATGTGATAAATACAATAAAAATTTCAATTATACACAGTAATTGTTCTCTTTTTTAAGAATTCACACCCCTTCTAAATGTTATGTGCAGGTTAACGCTGTTGCTATGTAATTAAAGGATCTTTGGCACAGTTCCTGGTGGACTGGTTTCAATCCCACATTAAACTGTAGGTATGGTCCCAATTGGTTTATCTCGAGGGTAAAATGGACTTATAACAGAATGACAGAAATGAAATAATATGGGAAAAAAACAAAACATAATTGCCATATATGAACACAACCAGCAGTGATGAACACTCCATATGTGTGGGTGGTCAACTGATTGATTGATTTGATGTTTTAAGTCCACTTTATGCACAGTAAGGCTAATTGGGACTGGACCTACAGTTTAAAGTGTGATCCGAACCACTTGTGCCTCCACCGGGTAACAAACCTGGGACCCCTTGATTACAAGGCAAGAACGCTACCACTGCGCCATCGGGGAGGCCTGGTCAACTGATGTTGAATGTTTTGTTCAACATATGAGATGTGAATAAAAGGAGAAAGTGTTGTAAGATGCAATAGGTATGAGTAAAAATTCTTTACATGAAGTTACTTGGGTACGAATTCTTCTGATGAACAAGCCCATGCCACCAACAAAACATTTTCTTGGGTGACACTTGGGTAGGACTAAATAGTATATGTATTTTTGATGATCGGAAATTGTTAAAATCGGAAGTAGGCTCTTTGGGATTTTGACAACGCGATTATGAAAGTAAACAATTACTGCCTCTGAATGGTCTGATGTTGCAAAATATGTTGGCAGAACAAGAAAATAAACCATATTATTTTTTCACTCTGAAATACTACTTCCTGATTGTTTGTTGCCTTCCCTTCTCATTCACAGGGAACAACAACCAAGTGTTCAAAGGAAATGGTGACCAAAGAGCAATGTATTTGCTGTCTCTACCTCCCATATCAATGGATGACAACATGCACATGACAGATGGCAAGGTCTGCCAGCAGACAACACACCACTCACTGGCAGTAACTGCATTTCTAAGGTACATAGTTGCATTACAAAATATAAAAAATAGGCCAATTGTTAGTAATGAAGTAGTACTTTCTCCAGGTTGCAGAAATCTGTAGTTATTGCTCTGTTTTGAAGATTTTCTTACCTAATCCTGTATATATTATCCTCTATTCTGAAAGATGAGCTGTTAAAAAAATTTCAGCTCAGTGTACAACATTTACACATGGAAAAAATCTGCATTTTTTGTTTGCCATTTTGAAATGCACTGACAGATTTTGCTTAGATGAAATACTACACCAGTCCCTCAAGGTGTCCATCTCCCTCTAGATTCCACTTCCCCTCTTTGTAATGCAGTGTTCATCATTGAACTCAACTTTTTATTAAAAATCACTGCATGGTAGCCATACCATGTGCGTTACCCCCACACCCCCTATACGCCTTCATGGCGTGGTGCTATGCACAGGGGAACACTTTACTTTTTTTTTTTTTTTTTTTTGCATGGTAGCCAACTTGGAGAACATTCTGTAATATATTTCATTGTTCACATAAAAAAGTGGTACAGTATTTCTTGTACATAATGTAATGATAAATCTGAGTGTACCATAAGAATGAAAGAAATGAAATTAGCATTCAATTGAAACATTACATCTCATACTAATAGAGTGACCATAATATTTTGACACAAAAATGGGACATCCCGAAGATATCAGTTTACAACCCCCTTCCCTGAATTATTGGTTAGACCTAATTATAAAATTATTATTATTATTAACGTATTCTTATTATTCATTAAAGGATGGATCACATAAATGATACATCATAAACAATAAAGGAAATATGATCTCCCATTGTCAAAAGGTATTAATTATTATAATCTTGTTATGACTTACATTGCGTTTCTCATCCTTTCTGATCAACCTTTGATGTTGTAGTTAAGTATTGCACGAAGTATTTAGCAGAAGAACCAATCTTCTAGAGAGCAGCTTTATTCTTCACCAACCATTCATAAATCTTCCCAAAAACCTTACCCCACATATCACTCGCACAATGCAAGATTTGTCTTATAAGTTTGTGTCAAGATGCAAGAATTTAAATTCTTGTTACAAGTCCATAATGAAATTGCATGCTTATTCAAATACATGCTTTACAAATAACGAGACACAAACAAAACAATGCAAAATCTTTTTTAGCATGAAATGTCTCTCAAATTTAGGCTTTGTTTTCAAGATAACTCCTAGACAGTTATAAAACGAAACAAATAGTGGCTTTTTAATAATATGGACAGGACGATTGGGATACACCTCTGAAACGGGGTCCCGGTCAAAACGGGATGTATGGTCAACGTACATACTAATCATCATGAACTATTATCTTAAAGTAATATGAAATACACATACCTGTAGTTTACACTCCACGTCCAGCTAAGAAGGAGTACACTGAAAAGTTCAGTCAGGACAAGACCCAGAGAAAACAAAATTTTCTCAATGTTATCCTCATTACTCCCATTGCTGGGAAGCAGGCGACTATTATTATGAACTTTCTCATTGCTTTCATTCCTGGATAATGATTGGATATTATTATCTAATGCATCAAATGTTCCAATACTTATATTCCTGGATAGTTGGTTATTGTCAATAAATGTTACATTACTCTCATTTCTTGATGATGGTAGGGTACTGTTACAAAGTGTTCCATGCTTGTTGTTGTCTAAAACAGAGATTATCCCTCGCACAAAAAGCATCTGAAAGTAAAAATATAATTTTATTATTGTAATGTATGTTAATATTATTTCTATTGGTGCAATTTGAATAGTTTCCCATAAGCACTATATTATGCATTTTCTGATATGTATTAATATCCAATGCAGGCATGTAAGGGGTGACCTTCTGGTTAGGCACACAAAAGTTAACCTCACTTCCACGTAGTACATCTTGCAGGCCAAAAAGGCTCTGGCATCTGGACCTACAAGGCAGTATAATCCTGTTTTTCCTTGTGATTTGTCCTCATATGTTGCTAAGTGGCCCTTTACACCCTCAGCTTTTAAGTAGGTAAGGAGATTTGAGCCCTGAGGGACAGGGATTGATTTTAGGTGTGGGACCCATATAATGTGACAGGTGAAAATAACTCAAGTGTTGACACGTTCAAAAAATTTTAACTCACATTCAAATATTCAATTCAATATTGATTACTGATTTATACAACATGGAGAGACAAGCACAAATCTCTATACACACACAGGGTTATGTATAAGTTCCCTGACAGCTCTGAAGTTTCAAAACGTGGGTGGTTATGGACAGTGAAGTACTAGTCTATAGGTCTATGTCTACATATAGTTTACACAGTCCATAGACAATGTAAACTGCACTAAAGAAATTAATATAAAACCCTGTTTTCAATGAAAAGTGACTTTTCCACAATGTTGGTTCATGTCCAACTGAAAACAATTGAGGACTAAAAGTGGTAAACGTTGTAAGTGCCAAAAGCGAAAGTGTTGGGAAATCGCATCGTTCCACACATCAGCTCGTAAGAACGTTCACACTGGTGACCTCTTTACATGCCCTTTGAACTACTTAGAGGGATACCAGCCACTTTTCACGTTTACCACATTATAAAGCATGGCACATTGCACAGTTTAACATGGAAAATGGTGTTTGAATTATTTTGCCACATACAGCGTTTACCAATTTTATTCTTCAATTCTATTTACAAGCAATTCTATCATCTCTTAAGCATCACATATTGGGGAAATTGAAAAATGCAGACGATAAACATGTGCCAATCAGTGGCGTGCCCAGGGGGGTTGGTGGGGGATAAACCCCCCCCCCCATTGGTTTCGTCATTTAAAAAATTCAAAGCAAAAATAAATTTTATTTCATAAATGTGTTTGAGTACCAAATTGCCAATATTGTAAAATGTTTACATTTGGCAATGAGAAATGTATTGCTTCTTCAATTACTTTTGATAATATTGGAGTTGAGTTACAGCAATGCACAGGCATTCATTCATTCCTTAGTCACTGAAAAGGAAGGAGAATTTCCTTCTCAGTATGGTCAAGAAAAGAGCCGTAACCCTTGGAATGCGAACTGAAGGAATCCCTCCTCCCCTTTCTTTCACCCAGGATAACCTTTTAGGAGAATGACCCTCCCTTTCCTGTTACGACAGTGCTGCTAACTTCCTTTTTCTTTCTTTCCCCTTCTTATACCATTTATGCCAGCAGAGCAAAGTTCTGTGAGATTTGAATCACTACAATTAGTAGGCAAAGTAAAACAAAATCTTATATCGCACCTGGATGCATATTTATTTCAAAATATCAATAATAATAATAATAATAATAATAATAATAATAATAATAATAATAATAATAATAATAATTGTTGCAGGCAGTAGCGAAGCATGGTTTTACGAAGGAGGCAAGCGATGTTTTGTATAATAGCGTGCCGGGAGGGAGGGGGTGAGGGATGTGTTATATAGCCCAACTGGCCCAGTCAGTTTCATAAAGAAAATAAAAACAATTAATATGCCAAAATATTATACGTTTTACTCTTGTGCTCTTTACAAATTAGATATTTTCTTCTCAACCAATTTCCAGCCTTCAGTTTATTGAATTTTCTTGTAACATTTGTGAAAGATCTCACTTGAATTTCTGCGTAAATAATTTAGCAGTTGCCAACACTACTGACACTGACACTACTGGTTGCTGTCAACACTGGTGACGAAATTTGAGCTGGAACAAGCTGGATGCATGGTTCAGACATTCGACCACCCGGTATCTTTGTCCCAAGTCCTGGTGTTCACTGGGGTTGTAGCGAGTTGCAGTCTGCAAGGTAGCAAGTCGAAGTGGTCGTGTTGTGTGTTACGTTTCTGCATGTGTAATAGATTTTTGACGTGGAACTAAAGATGGATAGAGAAAAGAGGAGAAATACATTATTAGATTATTTCCAAAAGAAACAAAAAATGGAAGTTGGAAGCTTCACCTTCCACACATAGAGCGTCAGAAAAGGTTGATTTAAGTTCAGAGGAATTCCATCCGAATTGCGAGAGTGAAACGTGCGAACTTTCAAACTCTTGATATTCAACAAGAAGGCATAACAGAAGATATTGGAAACCTTGTTGCAAAATTATGTCAAGGAACTGTCGAGGTAAGTGACGTTCATTATTTGATAGCAGATACGTATATCCATAGGCGGATTTAGAATTGTTTTTCTGGGAGGGCACAGCATGTGCTGTAAGCATACAATCGTGTGTGTGCAGGGGAGGGGGGTGCTAGCGTGTGTACGTCTGGAAGACGTGTGTAGGATGTCACCCTATATCACCAATAAACTTTCGCAGGGCGAGAGAACATGAAGATGAACAAGTTTCCTCAATGATTTCAGGGGCCTCGCCGATGGTTTTGTAATCAAAGAGGTCCTGGGTTTGATCCCATGTGAAGGTGCATTGCACAGTGGTACGTATCCCGATTTAAACTTTAAGTCCAGTCCCGATTAACGTATCGGAATATAAAATGGACTTTAAAATCATTTACTTTTTGTTTTGTTCATGAACCCTCGAAAAACGATATTACCTATCTTATAGATCCACCAAGGTGTCGGAGCAGTGGCACTAATGTCACTAGTTAAAGCCACGGGGAAGCCTGTGGTTCACGTATTTTCTGAGGACCCAGAAAGCTTGGTGCTACTATACAGTGTATATGTATGCAACCACATTATAAAATCACGGTTGCCATGGACAGTTTTATTATTTTGTAGGAAAGGGATAAAATTTGTATTACGACACCGGATAGACTAGGTAGGCATCCTATGAACTGTAAATATTCCTTACAAATCTTCTGATAATTTCTCTTGTACAAACGCAACAAATACAATAAGTAATATACGTGTGCAGTAATAAATTCATTTTCTGAAAGCATCTTTTCTGGCATCAGTGGTCGAAGTAGGGGATGCTGCCTCCAGTTAAGAAAGTTTCACAAAGCATACCCCCAATTAGAATAATTTGCATATTGAGCATCCTCCACATACTGTATTAGCTCCATGTTGATCCATACAAGGATGTACCCCCTCGTATCTCCAAAATCGATCAAATATCCCCTCCCTTTCCAGCTACGAATTTCTATTTCGAGCACTGTCTGGCAAGATTTTGTCGGGCTCAGTGACAGATCCTGCGGTGCGGTACTGGGTTTCGGAAAAGAAGGGGGGAGTGGCCCCTTCAACAGTTGGTTTCTGAGTTCCATAACGTTAACAACATACAAAATTCCTCTCCATAGACCTAATATGAAAATGAATATGACATATTAATGACACTGTAGTAGAAAATGTTAATTACTGAAGGGGTTCGTATTTGTTTGTCGACTGTCAAACAAATGTTTTGACCAATAATATAATAATACAATGCCAAAAATGTACACAATATTTAGCAAAATCATCTCCACAACAAGTACAATGTTGATTGAATTGATGTCTTAAATCCACTTTATGCACAGTAAGGCTAATCGGGACTGGACCTAAAGTTTAAAGTGAGATCCGAACCACTATGAGCCTCCTCCGGGTATTGAACCCGGGACACCTTGATTACGAGGCGACGACGCTCACATTGAAATGAAACTGCGGTATCGTCATCTTGCAGCAATGCAAAGACGTCCAGTAAATGCTCTTGAAGCAATTGATATATGCAGTGAAGTAATATTTCCCTGGGTAAACACACGTTTGCGCATATTATGTACAATCCCAGTAACAACAACATCAAATGAGAAATCATTCTCAACTTTGAGGCGGTTGAAGACCTATCTTCGAAATACCATTTGCGAAGAAAGATTAAATGGGTTAGCTGCTCTGAACATTCACCGGAATATAAAAGTTAATTGTGACGACATATTGTCAGAACTCGCACAGAAACCTCGATGCCTAAATTTCAGAATTTAAATTGTTGAACTGTGGTACCTTATTTATTACTGTCTTTAAGACATCAAGTAGTCTTAATCTCTTTAATGTTGTTACAATGTTGAGTGTACATATTTTTTGTTTACAAATTATATTTGAGCAATTAAATATAAAATATTAATAATTTGGAAATATTCAAGCAGGTGCTTTTATATGATGCAATAAAAACATAAAGTATCCATAGCAAATACATTGATTGCGTTCATTGGGGGTAAAATCCAAGTATATTAATTATCTAATTTATTACAAGAAATTTGACCTGTGAACTGGAAAATGTGTTGGATTCATAACCCCCCTCCCCTTACGAAAATCCTGGGCACGCGCCTGGTGCCAATACTGAGACAAAAGTAGCATATATTCCCACCAGTCATGATAATATATCATATATTGTGTCTGGTGTTTAGTAGAAAACTGTAAATGCAAAAAAGAATGTGCAAGATACTTCTCACACTTCTTCAACAAACAAAATCAAGATAATTATATTTTTTGTTTTTACAATACCCATTGTTAATTCTATGCTGGTCGCCATATGTAGTTTTACATATAGTTTATTGTCTATGGTATTATATTGTCTACATGCAGATATAGACAATATAGACATATTGCATTACTTGTTATAGACAATCAGAAAAACTACCAAAGACAGGAGATGCCTTGTACACTGTAACTGAGGAATCTGCCATCTTTTATGTGGTTAGTTTTTTGTAAATGCAAAGAGCATATTTGAAATATCAATTACATTGGAATTTTGCCAGAAATCTAAATATGTAATCAAGTTTTAGCTTAGGGGGAACGGTTGAAAAATTATCAGCTGTCAGAGTTATGAATATGCTTTATTTTGCAAATAACCAAAGATGGTATTAAAAAAAGAGAAATACATCCAAATCATACTCATATCTGGAGAACAAAGATGCCATGTGGCCACCACAGATATCAACCATCACCACTGTGATGACCACTAGTTTCCTACAATATAGTAACAAGGTAAATACCTAATTCAGTAGAATTTGAAATGTTGCTTCATAGCAGTTTCCATTTAAAAAATAATAATTTTTAATAAAATATATAAAATTAGTATGTGAAATTACAGAATATCTGTCAAGAATATCTGTCACCACCCTTGCACTTCAGTGTGCAAGTACAATTTCTATAGTTAGAGATAACAACATTTTTTTTAATGAACTGCAAATAATCAAACTTACCGAACTCATCATTCCAACAATTAATCCACATATTAAGATTATCCAGGCAACAATGACTCTAGTTCTAACGAACCTCCACATGACCCGAAACAATGAAGCACCCTTCTGGCCTCTGTGTGTAACTTCTTCTCGCCAAATATTTTCTAATCTGTTCAAAAAATATTTAGTATTAACAAATTTGACAATTTAATCAAAGTCATGTACATATAATCACATATTACAAAAAAGTTAGTGATCTTGTGGTGAAGTTGTTAAATCCTGGAGCAGAGGCATATTAAGGGTTGTGCATATAAAGGCTGACCTATAGATACCAATGACAGGGGGTGCAAAAAAGACAAAGGAAATAATGTTAGTTGAAGAAAATTAATTTTGAAAAAGCTTGATGAGAAAAGTTAGCTTAGCTTTATACAAAAATGGTATCCATCACCTCATACATTGATATGTAAACTGTGTAAATCTGTGCAGTGAGTATGTCAAAAAGGAGTAAAACTTGTGGCAAGAATCAATACCTCTGTGAGCACTTCAATAATTATTGAACTGTCCTCGTACATACATTTTAGTTGTTGTTTCAATTAATTTAGGCATAGATGCTGGATACCACTTTCACCTTGATTGCATCTCATTTTCAACTTTATCAGCTGGCTTCTCAGATCATAGAACTGATTTTTTTTGGACCATTTAAAAATCTTACATCCAATTACTCATAACTATATGAATTAACATGTAACTTTGGTACCTTTGGCCATTGTGTTCTGCAGATTCTTGAGTTGTACAGGATGGAATGCCAACAGGAGTGAGGCGTTTTCTCATTGCTTGTATTATGTACTTTGTAATCCACAGAAAAAATATGTCAGAAAATAGTCCAACTTGATCCACAGGCATAATTTCCTTTGGCCTAAAAAAATAATTAATGGTCACATTAGATGGATTGATTTGTTTTATTTTACTTAACTTTTCTGCCACTTTTGGCTAATCATGAAAGTGAGGATGAATGGTAATAAAGATAATAATAATAATAATAATAATAATAATAATAATAATAATAATAATAATAATAAATTCTTTCTTTCCGTAGACCCATATCCATGGGTGTGGAAAACGTCATACAATACTAAATATTACAAATGGAGTAGGATTACAATGAAAAGAACAAAATGCAAACACAAAAATACAAATAAATTATATGGGTTAAACATAAACAGTTATAAGTGTCACATACTAAACTTGTAAAAGAGAAAATCCAAATATAGGAGACATCAAAAGAATTTAAATGCTTCAATTTACTAATCCAGTTTATCTATTGAAATTCATTGAGATTATATAGGGGTTAAATACTGTTTAATGGCTTTCAGTTTCTTGTGAGTTTCTGTAATTTGTTTGATGTGTGTGGAAAGTTTGTTATGGTATTTTATTCCTGCAACATGTGATGATTTGTCAGAGAGAACAAATCTGTGTGCTTGCATGTGGAAGTTCTCTTTTTGACGTGTGTTGTGCTGATGGATGGTCGAATTCTTATCTAATTTACTGTGTTTTAGTACATATTCAATTATTTTGTAAATATATAGGGAATATATGGTCATAATTTTAATTTCTCTAAATAATTCTCTACATGAGTTTCTAATTGGTATTTTAAACATATACCGTATTGCTCTTTTCTGTAGAGCAAGCAATCTTTGAGTGTATTCCTGTGCAGCTCCTCTCCATGCTATTATGCAATATTCTAGGTATTGATATACAAGTCCATAGTATAGATTTGTGTTTATTTCAGACACATGATATTGTGTTAGGAGTTTGAGGAGATATAAGTTTTTCCCTACTTTTTTGCATACATGGTCAATATGATATGTCCATCTTAATTTGTCATCAATAACTAAACCTAAAAATTTAACTGGATTTTCATAATTGATTTGATTATCATCTATTTGTAAGTTTATATTATCAAAATTGGGTTTATTTCCAGGATTGAAAGCCATATACATTGTTTCTTGATAGTTTACATTCAAGTTATATGAATTTAAGTGCTGAGTTATTATATTTACTGATATGTAGGTTTGTCTTTCTAATTGTTCTTGTGTATTTGCACTGCATGTTATGGTTGTGTCATCTGCGTATGTTAAAATATTTGTATCGTCTGGGGCGGGTAAGTCGTTGGTATATAGTATGAACAGTAGCGGACCTAGTATGGAGCCTTGAGGGACTCCTGTTTTTGCATATTCAGTGTCAGATACAATTTTGTGAACCACCGAGTTTTCAGTATGTAGTATCTGGGTGTACTGAGTGGTCTATCCGTGAGAAAAGATTTTATCAGTTTGTATGTATTTCCTCTAATGCCAAGATTGTATATTTTTTTGCTTGAGCATAGAGTGGTCTAAGCAGTCAAAGGCTTTGGACAGATCCAGGAAAATAGCACAGGGTGTTTCATTATCTTCTAATGCATCTATAATTATCTCAATAAATTGAGAAGTAGCTGTACTTGTCGATTTACCCTTTTAGAGAAGAGAATAACACACACACACACACACACAGAACTCGAAATGCATCAAATCAAGGTTGATGGAATTTTAATGCATGCATCAAATTGACACAGTTAAATGTGTATTTTATTATCTTTGAAATGATCTTCTCTTATCTTCCCAACTGATGCATAAGCCCCACGACAGGTTAAGTTTGCAGCAACTTTTCGTATATATAGACCCAAACATGCATGCAGAATATAGTTCCGCTGCAATACTGCCGATTTTCTCAATGTCTGTGATATGAACATCTCGACGGTTGAGGCAAGACTGGCAGGGGAGATGCTGAGCCTCGTTCCTGCGTGGATTAATACAGAAAACCTGCTGCAAACTTAACCTGTCGCAGGGCTTAGTTGTTCGGATCCCACTTTAAACTGTAGGTCCAGTCCCGATTAGCCTTGCTGTGCACAAAGTGGTCTTAAAACACCAAATCTACCAGCCAACCAACCAGTGCTGGATCTACAAATCTTGGGCCCCCTGCAAAATGTTACCAAAGCCCCCTCTACCTACCTACCTTCACACACACACACACACACACACACACACACACACACACACACACGAGGACGTATGAAAAAGTTTCGAGACTAGTTCCGTAACACGCCAACAGATGGCAGTGTAAGGCTGCACGCACAGGCACAGGGACCACCAACCTTCCTAAGTCAGTGTGCCAAGAGACATCGTCCTGTGTACATCGTGAGCTGTGCAGCTGGTGCTCTTCTGACCACGTGCATTACCACGTCTGCGATTTCATCATGGACAGCAAGTTAGAACAGAGAAAACGTGAAATTCTGTGTGAAACTAGGCAAATCCGCCACAGATACACGCATGCTTCAAGAGTGGAGGAACATTGATGACACGTTGACGGAGTTCTTGGCAGACTTGGACATGGTGTTCCTTCTGCTCCTGGGTCTGCAGCCTGGGGACGAACTTGACAGCAACATGGCACATGTTCAAATCACACGTGAGGATTGCCTGCAATGTTCCGTATGACACACCGACAATGGCAGCAATGTTGTGGATTGTTCTCCGATGATGCTCATGCACAAGTTGCCGAATGGTTTCGACATTTTCGGTGTTGTGCTCGTTGAAGGTCGTCCTGATCTCTTGTCATCTTCCAGTGATGTCCTTCCACTCTTGAAGCACGCGTGCTACTCAAAACACCTTCCACGACTCATTGCAGCATCGCTGTACACTTGCCGAATCATGTCAAGCATCTCTGTGGTGGAATTGCCCAGTTTCACACAGAATTTCACGTTCGTTCGTTGTTCTAACTTACTGTCCATGTAGAAATCGCAGACGGACGTGGTAACGCACGTGGTCAGAAGAGCACCAGCTGCAAAGCTCAGAATGTACACAGGACGATGTCTTTTGGCACACTGACTTATGAAGGTTGGTGCTCCCTGTGTCTGTGCGTGCAGCCTTGAGCTACCATCTGTTGGCATGTTACAGAACTAGTCTCGAAACGTTTTGATACCACCTCGTATATACAGACAGGCAGACACACACACACACACACACACACACACACATGTGTGTGTGTGTGTAATTGTTGATTTCATGTTCAGAAAGTCACATATAAGGGCCTCGAGGGTGATTCAAAAGTCCCTTAACACTCTATAAAAAGTAAAGGAATTAGGCTGGGTAAATTGGTCATGATAGAAACAGTTTAGGCTTAGGGGGAACATGCTGTGTTCCAAGTGGATGTCCGCCATATTGGTGGCTGCCATATTGAGTTCCACTCATTTTTTTAAAAAAATATTGTATATTGTTTATTAAATTGGTGTTTTAAGTCTACTTTATGCACAGAAAGGCTAATCGGGACTGGACCTACAGTTTAAAGTGGGATTTAAACCACTATGTGCCTCCACCGGGTATTGAACTGGGGACCCTTGATTACAAGGCGTCGACGCTATCACTGTGCCAACGGGGAGAGGGTGATGTGCATAGGCGTCGATTTCTTCAGAGATTGGAGGTGTTAAAGTTTAGTAAAGCATAAATACTGCTTTTTTTCTGTTTGGGGGGGGCAAAGGTTTTTTTCCCCAAGTTGGGACCTAATGCACTTGAATTAACCTTTGAAAAATTGCAATTACAATAATTAGTTTTGACAACAAAATATATACTAGCAGGGTACATCGAACTTTATTAGTTTGAGAAAAAATTCACTGTACTACTGTGATTATGTAATTACACAACATAATACTTTACATGTTACTTTTGACTGAGAATTTGATTATTATACTCGGTTTATACTTATTCCTACTATCCTTTATAAGAGTTTAATATCGTCACACATATTTACATAAAAAAGGAATGCCCAAGATAAAATTTTCATCCATGCGAGGTCGATTTTTCGCACCCCAACTGTCCACCCTGTGCTGTCACTGTCACCCCCCGCCTCAATTTTCTACCCTGATCCCACTACTTTCTACCTTCGTCCAATAAAAAACATGACCTTGTTGTATATTTACTGTTTTAACGACGATAAATAATAGCCTTGTATTTCCAATGCCTTAATGTCAAAGAACGCGTATAATATTGTAGGTTGATATCAAAATAACAGTAGTCTCTTAAATTGCTACATGATTTTTCATTATACATTGGTCATTGAAAAGTAACTTCAATTACTTTTTCTCTACACAAATCCAACTCTTTATAAAACAAATATATGCAATCAGAAATGAGGATTTTGCTCTACTAAATCGAGATGCCCTGGTCTGGTGCGGTCGAGGGGCCAGTGCCCCGGGTAATCGCTTAAGCCCCCCACACACACACATATTGTTTTAAATGTTGGTTAAGCATTGGTATAAATATGTAACACTGCAACTTTCAACCACATCAATGCAGTATGAAGTAGCACACACATATTTACAGGTACATGTAAAAAAATAGTAATCCTGATTATACGTATAAAACAGTGTCATATTGAAAACAAAATATTTTCAACTTCTGCTTGACTTTTCCAAAAGGAAACAAATGGACTGGCTCATTCAAGAGTGCATGAAGACTACAGTATTCCTACGCTTCTTGCTCTATTCTCGCGCACACACACACACACACACACACACACACACACATATATATATATATATATATATTCCTTAATTCATTGTCGGTTTTAAAAAGGAAATACTAAAATAGTAAACGCACAAGCACAAGAAAGACACTCGAACTGAGTGATAATCCCACATTATTGATTTTGCCCATTTCAGAACAGAATCCTGCGTAATTTCCCACCTTTAGTGTGTGAAGTTTCTGTGCGCAGAAGTTATGTATTTTTTTTAAAGTTATACAGGGCTAGCATAAATGATTCATTCGTTTTGAAAAGGCTATATTTTCAAAAGTATTACACATACACAGATGAAAGATATATGAAAAGAACCACAAACTCACCAAGTTTATACACCCTCTACAAATGTTTGATATGTGCCCCTTTGGTTACACGACACACGTCCAGACGATACTCGAGTTCACTCCATACATTTTGTAGCATAGTCCTGTCAATGGTCTGCACTGCAGCACTGATGCGTTCTTTGAGCTCGACTAAGGATTGCGGTAGTGGGGGTACGTAAACAAGGTCCTTAACGTACCCCCACAGGAAGAAGTTGCAGGGCTTTAAATCAGGAGATCTGGGAGGCCAGGGGAAGAAAGCTAGGTCATCCTCACAAATACGCCCAATCCAGCGATGCGGAAGTTCATCGTTTAGGTAGTCACGAACTGGGATGTTCCAATGAGGGGTGCCCCGTCTTGTTGGAAGACAAAATCCCTGAAGTCAGCACTGAGTTGTGGGAACAACCACAACTGCAACATGTCCAGGTAACATTTACCGGTCACACTTTGCTCAGCGAAGGCAAACGGACCATACATCTTTGTTTGTGACACTGCACAGAAAACATTCACCTTAAGGCGAATCTCTTTCAACTGACACGACTGCACGTGGATTTTCCCTGCCCCAGAATCGTACATTATGACGATTCACGTTCCCGGATAAGTGGAACGTTGCTTCATCGCTGAATATGAACTTGGCGGCAAAATCCTCATCCTCCATTGCTTCCTGCATGTTGACGCAAAATTCTAGTCGATGCGCGTAATCCTCCGGCTTTAATTGTTGCAGGAGCTGCACACGGTATGGTTTGAAATGCAACCGTTGACGCAAAATCTTCCGCACAGTTTTTTGTGGTATTCCAAGTTCACGGCTTGCTCGGGCCTTTGATTTTTTTGGACTACGCACCAGGGGCGGCCGCTCATAAGGACGATACGGACGCCGCACTGCCGTGGGTAATCACAAGTGAACAAACATTACTTTAACATTTATATATTATATTTTACATTGTCTGAATTACAAATATTCCGTTGCTTATAGATCGTTGGTTAGTCGGTTCTGTGTTCATTCTTCCGCGACAATTGCGAAGTTTGCAGGCCACCGTGCGGGGGAATACGGAACTTCGAGAGAAATCTGGCAGGGCGGCGTCCTCCCACCTTACGAGACGTAGAGCATTTTCAGGCGCTGCCGCGAAGGGTAAGAGGCGAGGGAACTGGCTGAATAACACGCGCGGGATCTGTGGCTGGGAATGGGCTGGGAGGACGGAGGGTTTGTCGTCCGAAACCAACCCCCTAGGCGAAACTGGCCCTCTCTCCGGAGAACGGTAAACAATGAAGAGTTGCCAGAAGCAATGAAGTTAACGTAAGAAAGAAAATTACCAACCGTCGAAAGAAATCATTCTGTATTCCATAGAGCAATAAATAATGCAATTTCCAATGAGGAAAGAAAATATCGGTAACTGAAAAAGTACAGACAGGTGCTTGATATTTGTTATTTACCGTCGCTTTCTGCTACTTTTCGGTAATCACGACGATGAGGATAAGTGATAATTAAATGATGGAAGGGCACTCGCAAAGAACACCCATATCCAGGCCGGGATTCGAACCCAGGATCCATGGCTTTTTATAGTCACGGAAGTCGGCTACAGCTTCGTGTTACTCACAAAATTAGATTTAATTACATGTTATTGATTAGCACGTTTTGAAAAAAAAACTGATAGTGTGACAAACTTTCACAATTTCTTTTCAAGCCGACTGTTAAATAAATAAGAAACTAGTCATCTAAACTCACCAAGAGCCGCTACAGGAACCTGTGTACTACGAATTTCTGAAAAATTGGCAAAATTGTCTGGCAACCCCGAGGCAATAAAATGACTGCATGGGAAGACGATAGCATTGACACTTGTTGCAAAGAGAATACTCGATTCTCTTTGCTTGTTGTTTCTTCGTTTTCCATGGAAAAGTGAAGCTTTTTCGGTAGTGTGCTGTAGTTGTGCGTTTGTTGCGATGAGCTATGTGGAGAACTTGTTGGTGCGAAGTTTTTCTCCCAGAAGTCTAGATGAATAAAATAAACATAAAAAACCTAGGCCGGCCTAGACCGAATTTGAATCTAGAACAAGCATGTCTGAAGAAGATTTCTGGTGAACAAGCATGTCTGAAGAAGATTTCTGGTAAGTTTGAAGTTTTTACTGTAGAGCTTGAGCTTCTGGTAACGCAGATATCACCTTTCCAGTGAGAGATTTACTTTGGTGCCCTATTTCATATATCAATTAGTCATGTTGGACAGGAAACGTTTTTTGTGTAACATTTTTACTAGAAATTTTCACGTTCAATGCACGTAAATATTCGTCATTGTGCTTATCAATTTACCCCTCTGTTAAGTTAAAAAACAAACAACTAAATCTGTTAGAACTCTATTTCTTCTTCCATCTTTCGTAATCTTCGCATTACTGTTAAATAATTATTAATTTATCATAATATGTGCAAACGTGCAAAGCATGATATTCGGTAAAGACGAATATATCAATTTCTTATCATGTTGGCTGTTATATACGAAATTAATCAATTAAACTCACATTACAAGTAGAGCAAATTTATGAGCTGTCGCCCCTCCACTTTGGTTCACCACGAGCCGCCACTGCTACGCACGAAACTATCCCTCACTCACTCCACTGTTTCTTCTGACACTTTTGGTCGACCGGTGCTTTTCCCTTTACACAAGCAACCCGTGTCCTTGAATTGCCGATACCACCGCAAAATGCTTTGTTTACATGGCGGTTCTTTTCCATACTCTCTTCTGAAAGCACGTTGCACAGCTATAACAGACGAACATCTGGCATATTCAAGCACACAAAAACTATTTTCTTGCTTTCCCTCCATTTTCGACAGGTCCTAACCTCGTGCTGCCACTTGGAATACACAATACAAACTTGGTGAGTTTGTGGTTCTTTTCATATATCTTTCATGTGTGTACGTGTAATACTTTAGAAAATATAGCCTTTTCAAAATGAATGAATCATTTATGCTAGCCCTGTATATTGGGCCCCTTATAGGCCCCTTGGGCCCTCCGTTTTCAGCGCACATGGTGATGTGATATATACTATATATATATAACTGTTTTTTCACACCTGGAAAATGATACGTGTGTTACAATCATGCTGTCAACTTTTTCCTGATTAAAGATAGGCTGAATAAACCTCTCGTGAAATTCTAGCCTGACTGCCACGCGTGAGACCTTAGGTTGGTGACCTAAGGTTGGGGTTTTTCCTGCTTTTTCCCCCTGCATAAAGTAGCTCCAGGGCCCACCCAGCCTCAAAACAAATGGTACCCGGTGGGGGTAAAGGTGGGCGGAACGTGTCACTGACCACATCACCTCCAAGATGCCCGACATCGGAAATTTGTGGGGCCTTACTCCCACATACCCTAAATTTGCCTTCATGGCACAGTGCTATCTGCACAGGAAATTTTACCTTTACATATTGTATTTGTTTCTGCACTTCCCAGCAACTACGTTTATTTTTTACATACGCGAACCCTCTACTATGTCAATGGCTGAGGGCCCCCTAAAGGCTTACTTGTCTCCAGACACCCCACACTGCAGGGTTTTGCGGGTTGTAGATCCGGCACTGCAACCAACCCGATGTGTAGTGCATAAGAACATCAGCTGATAAAAGTACACTTTTATGAATTTCTATGTGTATTTTGACACATGCCAAAAGGTGCATCATTTTGCAGTTTATTCATGTTAATGTGTCATTTGGGTCAACATATTTGTGTCAATTCACATGTTTTGGGTTCTGTTTGCATGGACAGGACACAACAATGGATTCACAGACACCAGAGCTTTGTTAATCTGGAAGCATGCAGTCCAGGGTGAGGGTCACCTAAGGGGTGATCCTGCTCACATTCAAAACTTTACTTCACTCTAGCATTCTTAAACCCAATGGTTTATGGCTGCAGCAACACAAGCCTTTCATCAGTTTGTATCCTGGGCAAGATCAATCCAATCTTTTTCATCCTTACCAATTTTCTTTAGGTCCATTTCAATGTCCATCTTCATGTTAGGCATCCTACAGGTTTCTTACCATAAGATTTCCCAACAAGAATCCTGCAAACTCTTCTTTCCTCCCCCATTCGTGCCACATGGCCTGCCCATCTAAGCCTTCTTGATTTAATTGTTCTAATAATATCTGGAATAATAGTTCCAAATTATGTCACCTTCTCCAGTCACCTGTCTGAACTGGTGAAACAACGTTCTAATTTTCTATTAGCAGCACAACATCCACAGATAGTCAAGTTTCAGTATGATAAACTAACAACCCAACACCATATTACTTTATACTTAATGTGTGCATGTAAAATCTTAAATTTCAGAATCACAAAACTTACTGCCTAGGTATATAATTGAGCATTTATTTGTTACATACCCTGTTGATGCTTTAACTGGGAATATGTTTTTGAAAGCTTTCTTGTACTTTGATACTCCATGTTTTCGAGTATATTGAGAAATGGGTACACCAGGTGAGTTTAGCTTGTAACCATACTTTAATGTTGTAACTCCATAATATTGTGTGGCTACACTGAAATAAAAGAAATGTATTTATGATGAAAAATAAACTATCCATGCAGCAACTTTTAAGGTGTTATTAGGAAACAGCTTTTGTAAGTACTTCATGGCACAACAGCCCAACCTACTCACTTCCACATGCCTCAGCAGAGGTGGGCGATCATCCAACCAATTACAGGGTGACATACAGCAAGACGAACCCCCAGTTGTTGTTGAAGGTTTTCATGACCATGTCACGCTACTCATTCTGAGCTTCTCAATTCCTCCAATACACTGGCTGAAATCTCAGTATGCTTTCCCCCAGGAGACAAACCAGCATGCATCCCATAGCCTGAGCCCAAACCCTGATGCCTTAGACTGAACGGCCACAGTAGGGGACTAAGTACTTCACCTAGAAGATCTAATATGTTAACTTACTTAACAGATATCCCGCCCCCTTATCCTACATACACATTTCATAATATTAATTTCTCTCATTAACATAATAGATGGCATGAAATCAAAAGGAATGCAGGTTCCAATTATTTTGATGAACCAGTAGTATTTCAATCCTTTTTGAATGGGTATTTGCAAAATTATGATCAAGAACAGAAAGAAACCAGCTGCCATGCAGGAGACGTGGGTTCGAACTCAAGGGTGATCTAAGGTTGGAATTTTTCTGGCCTTGTCCCTGCATAAAGTGGCTCACCCAGTCTCAAGTCACCTGGGGCAAACCCTGGGGATGTAAACGGGGCTGGAGCACGGTGCTGATCACGTCACCTCCAAAACGGCCAAGAATGTGTTGGGCCCTACCCCCAGATCCACTAAATGTGCCTTCATGGCATGGTGCTATATGCATGGTGAACTTTATCTTACTTCCCTACTGTCATCTACCTCGAGTAAAATCTTGTACAAGATAGGCTAATAAACACTAGTTATTTCATAGTTTTTAATCATTAAGAAAACTATAATCTAAGAGAAAATTATTAAGACATTATAGGAACAGTTTGTACATTGTTGCTGGTTTAGTGTTCATAGGCAACACTAAGTACCTGGACTCTCATTGTAAAGATAAAGATAATAACTCTTGAAGCTGATGCCCATTACACTAACCAATAAGTGTTGCTATGGTCTTATAAAACATATATAATCAAAACTCCTACATAGTGACAAAAAAAAGAAATTCTTTATAAGAGCCTGATTAACCAGTATTAACATATGAGGCAGACTTTTTGCAGCTATCAGTCCAAGAAGACAGACGAGGGTGATTTGAATGTAAGCTACGAAACAGATTTGAAGAAAGAACATGATGGCATAGAATGAATAAAGAACCTTCTTGGCTGCACTCATGTACTTATCAAATGAACAATAGTGTATTATGATAATAATTAGTTTATAAAGTTTTCTTATAAATTCTTTGTTAAAATAAGAACAGATGTAACATATTTAAAAGGTTTCTTATTAATAACAATTCTGTCAATCTTGTAACTGAGAATTCATTCCTTAAATTCAAACCTGTCAGTCAGTGAATCTGCATAAAGACATTCCAGTGATCCATCCACGGAAGCTGAAAGAAGTTCATTTTCTGTGCCTTGTTCTGAATAACCATTGTAGGTACTGTGATCTGACATGATGTTATCTATCTTGAAACATAGATATCTGAAAATAAAATATTTACATTTTTATGTTAAATCTCTTATTCTTACATGATTAAAGCAAGTCAAGGATACAATTTCTTGAATAAATATAATGAAAACAGCTGATAGAGTGCAGTAAAATTTTAATATAATTTGAAGTTTGAACCACCTGTGAGGCCCACACTTGAAAGAATCCCATTTTTTAATTCAGAAGCTTCCAGAATCGACCTTTAAACTTCTGTATCTCACGACGGCATTATACCCACATCAGTTCCCAAATTGAAATTTTTAAATTTTGAACCCCTTGTAGAGGACAAATACTCCTATGTAATTTATAAGAATCACATTTTAGAATCAGCAGGGAAAATGCTTTTCTCGATGCTCAATCTTCAAACTTTTGTATCTAATAGCAGCATTAATCCTATATTAGATCCTGGACTAATACAAACCAACAGATTCCTTGAAGTATGTGAGCTAGATACCTGAAAAGGTGAAAAGCGGATGATGCGAGGTCAAGCCTGTGAGGTGGGTATGGCATAACTTTGACTCTCTACTCAATGATAACTTAGCCTGGACCACTCTGGAAGTTGTCTGGAGCGTTGTCGTGGTGCGGTAGTAATCGATTTTGATTGCTCAATCAGTACCAGTGACAACACCAGAGGTGCAGGGGGCGAGTTCTCTTAACAATACAACTAGCGTGGCCACACGCCAGAGTTTTGAACTAGCGCAATGTCACTAGTTTACAAAGAAATCCACAGTTAAAAACTATTTTCCTGTGACAGACAATTTCCTATGTATGGTCATTTCATTTTTATTACACTCCGAGTTGTATAATTCATTTCTGTAAACCCTGTATATTCAATGCGTATATTTAAATTGGCCGTTACCTACACTTTATGAAGTAAATATTTAGCCTTAAATTACTATTCTAATTATTATACAGGGTGTCCAAAGTGTATACACACTTTGAATGATTATAACCAAGGCCGGGTCCCGAGTTCCATACCTGGTGGAGGCACATAGTGGTTCGGATCCGACTTTAAAACTGTAGGTCCTGTCCCGATTAGCCTTACTGTGAATAAAGTGGACTTAAAACACGACCAACTCGATTCAATTCAATAACCAAGGCCTTCCGCAAGATTTTTTCTCTGGAGGAGGGGAGCGGCAGCGGTGGTCAAAGTGCAGGAAAGGGTGTGACGATATATACCCCCAGTTATAAAAATTATAATAAAGCACCCTTAATAGGGTAAATTGCATCCCCCAACTCCCTTCATTTCCTCCAAATACCTGGGGGAGGGGGGTAACATCCGCAACTCCCCAAATACTGTTGGATTTCTACATTGCGTGCAAAATTTAATGACCTCAACGTGTTTTTACGTTAATGTATGTCCGCCTTTAGACCGCACGGTCACGGTGCCAGACGATCATGGTATATTTTTCAGCAAAGCTCCTGTATATAATGTTTATATAAAACAAAACAGTGCAAGTGTAGGATACAATTGTTTCCCAGTGAGGTGAGATGCCTGACTGAAATTTCCCCTCCGCCTCCCCACAATTGTAAGTTCTAGATCCGCGACTGAATGCATTCATTGAGTCGCTTGTTGTTTGCCCAACCAAAATCTCATCGCACAGCCCTGCTTCGTATGCAGTAGCTGCGATTAAGGGGCGGGGATGCAGTTCCCCCCCCACTTTTTGTCGCTTTTGCCCCCGCACTATGCCAAACATTATCTACCAAGGTAAAGTAAATTTCCCTAATCCCCCCAGTTTTGGTTTTGATTGATTGAGCTGGTGTTTTAAGTCCACATTATGCACAGTAAGGCTAATCGGGACTGGACCTACCGTTTAAAGTGGTATCCGAACCACTATGTGACTCCACCGGGTATCGAACCCGGGACCCCTTGATTACAAGGCGACGACGCTACCACTGCGGCATCGGGGAGGCCCCCTCGTTTTGGAACCCAATCGCCGCCACTGAATGTATATATGTGTGTGTGTTGTGTGTGTGTTTGTATATTGTAATGTATAGTTTTATTTTTTAGAGTACAGTACAACCTAGCCATTCAACATCACGTCATGTCTCCTCTCGCTACATTAAATAGTTCCAGAAATTTTCTACTTTACTCATGGGCGTCCGGAAGAGGGGGCAAGGGGGGGCCGTGGCCCCCCCCTGGAAAATGAAAGTCAACCAAAAAATATGTATTTCACACATATAATTTCATTTTAGCCACAATAATATGTGTTAATTATTGTATGAACACCATAAATTCAAATTTAAGCAATGTTTTTTAGGGAACAACACTATTTTTGGGGAAAATTTGCCTTCGTTTGCCCCCCCCCCCTGGAAAAAAATACCTTCCTTGCCCCTCCCTGGAAAAAATCCTGCGGACGTCCATGACTTTACTGCCTTGTGTTATCTTAAGATAGAAAGAAACAATGTAATGATAAAAGCATTTGATGATAACGAGGTCTGTGTTATATATCTGAATGAAACTTCTGCAGCAGATAAACCACATAAGAAATAAGCAGCTCAAATTGATGTGATTAATATTGATTCAACTTCATGCCAGATTGCAATCTATCATTACATCCTTACTCAGAAATTTACGTCACATTTTCGCTCATAGACGTAACTTGACGGAGGCAAGGGGGCACACATAATTTTCAGGTTTATTAAAATTTACAAGGTAGGCCTACTTTTGTTAACCTCCTTGGACCTGAGAACCAAAGTAATAAAGAGTTTTTTTTTTATGATTTCACAACTGTAACAGTTATTTAGCAAAATTGGACACTATTTATTTAATAGAAAACTTTTTATTTTTTATTTTGTATACCTCCCCAAGTTAAGCTTAATTGATTGATTGGTTGTTTGACGTCCACTTTATGCACAGATAGGCTAATCGGGACTGGACCTACAGTTTAAAGTGGGATCCGAACCAGCCTCCACCGGGTATCGAACCTGGGACTCCTTGATTACAAGGCGACGACGTTACCACTACGCCATCGGGAAGGTCTCAAGTTAAGCTCCACGTTCGAATCTGCACCTATGCCTACGTCCGTGGCAGAGTGGTTAGAACATTGTGTTACGACGCCAGAGGTCCTGGGTTCTAATCCCGGTCTGGGCTTGGGTGTTCCGTGTATGTGCCCATTCGTCAGTTTCATCATGTCATCAGTCATCCTCATCTTAGCCAAAAGTGGCAGAAAAGCGACATAGAAAACCTAATTCAATCAATCGTTTCTGCCCCAATCCCCCCAAAGTTAGGTCCCAAGTTACGTTCAAGGTGTCGCTTTTAAAAGTTTAATATTATAATTTTACACTCAAGGTTATGCGTGGAAGGAGATTGGTTTACAAGTCTATTGCCAAGAAAGATAGTTCTAGCTCTGTGAAAAAAATAGGGCCTTCTATTCTGCTAGAAGCTTAACCAATTGTTATCGATTTCATCGTATTGTCTACATTCATTTTCTTCTTTTCTTATATTTTTAATGCTTGATATTTTTATCCCTCCTTAAGCGTTTCTCTTTCTGTTCCTCTGAAACCATCTGGCATTATTGTTGTGTCTAATCTTAATTTGAGTCGTAATTTTTTTGCTTTGAGAGTCGTAAATACTAAAGGGAGTTTCACTTTCAGTTCTAGCTACATGGATAACAGGGCATAGTAAATAAAATGTTAAAGTATCGACATGATGTATTTTAGCCTAGAAAGGCAACAGTAGATATTCACGACCAAGTGGCGTACGCAAGGGGGATTACGGGATTTAACCCCCCCCCCCCTTTTGAGCTTGTTAAAATATTGTGAAAAATGCTGTGAAAAAAAAATTAAATGGTCAATTTATCACAGTCAAAGATCTGAGACAGGACAATACTATTACTACTACTACTACTACTACTACTACTACTACTACTACTACTACTACTACTACTACTAATAATAATAATAATAATAATAATAGTTTGAATTATTATTTCCTTGCAGCACGGAGAAAAACACAGCATTCCAAACATACAAGTCTTTCAGAGTGAATGCCTTGAAAATAAACACGAATTCTTGAAAATGAAATATGAGGGCAACTATGATTTAAAAGAGAAAAAATTTGTTTTGTGTCTCAGTTGCAATAATGTTCAATACACTGGCGTACGCAGGATTCTTTTTCAGGAGGGGCTGGAATAGTAAATGTGGACATCACATGGCAGGATGCACAATAAAGTATTTCGTATTTTTGGAGCTTTTCAGTCTATTAAAATTGTATTCAAAGACAAAAATGGTAATCGGGACTAACTTTAAAGGAGGTTTCGCATTTACACATTTTGATCTTTTAAAGTTCTTAACGGATTTTTATTTTTGTAAATTCTAATTTTCTAAAAATTTTGGTAGGGGCTGTAACTTCATCAGCCACCCCTCTACGTACGCCAGTGCTCAACTAACATGTATTTTTTTCTGTGTGAACAATGAGAATTAACTAAAGCAAGTTCTTGGTTCGTTGTAAGCGGCTAATGTATAGGCAAAGACTAGGCGGACAAGAATACAGACACCAGTCCGCCTTCCCATTGTATTGTTTACCACAGCACGTTTGAATGTCTCTCATTAAAATGTATCACCTTGTTGACTAGACAATTATTCAAATGACAATAAGCTTAACTATTGTAAAATGTTTTGTTGGTAAGAACAGAGGGACAATCCAGATGTGAAATATCGGGGATATTTATGCGGGGAAGAAGCCGGAAAAATTCCAACGAATTCATGGAATCGAACCCAGATCTCCCACGTGGTTGTCATACGTTCTACCGACCAGACCTCCGCAGCTCATTGGATGAGTTCCATACTTTAATTATTTCAAGTTTTTTTAATATATTAGCTTGTTTTTATGGATTTTCTTCACACTTAAAATATCTCACCTCGTTGACCAGACAAATATTTCGTAACAAAGAAGAAAAAATGCTCCCAGAATTTGATAAAAATCGAATGACTAGAAAGCAATTTCGTTCTATTGCTTTCATAAATACTATATTTATGTAGATCTCTACTACAATAGTAGCGGCCTCCCTGATGGCGCAGTGGTAGCGTCGTCACCTTGTAATCAAGGGGTCCCGGGTTCGATACCGGTGGAGTGGTTCGGATCCCACTTTAAACTAAAGGGGGAACCCCCGAATATAACCAAACCTCCACCCGTATACATTCGAGGGTATACGCTGTGTCCCAGTGCCTTTGTAAATAAACTGGGACGTCAATTTCTCGAATTACGGTTCCCCCGTTAATCGTTGCTCTACATCTTTATTGGTAAATTTAAAAATACAGAATAATATAAATGGAATATATGGTATGCATGATGCATTTACAATTTTTTTTTTTGATTGATTTGCCTAAGTATTCACAGACATCCAGGTTATACCGTGTTGAATGATGATGAAAAGTCTGTATTGATGATTCTGGCAGCCAGAATTACATTAGTCTAGTTACCTGGGATCCAGGTCTATTTTTAACTTGACTGGTGGTATGAGGTCAGCCATTCAACGCGCAGCTGAGTTTAGTTTGCACATTTGGTTAATTTATCTCTATTCTATTTGGTAGTAACTCCACCCCAAAGGCAAGGTGTTTCTGTCGTCAAATGGCTAGCCTCACCATGTTCATTATTTATTGATGATCTTTATAGTTTGTTATGATGATTGGGATTGTGTAATGCCTGTGTTGTTAAATTTTTGTTAGGTATTGATCATATAGTTAGAGTTTAGGGTTGCGTGGGTTATCCAGTTATGTTGCATATACAAATGTTGATTGTTTTTGTGTTTGGTACTTTTGATTGATGTGTAGTGTGTGGTGTGTGTTGGTGTTCAAAGTGTAAGGTGGTTTTTGTTTAATATGTTGAAATATAATGAAGTTAAATGAAATATAAAATATATAAAAAAATAGGAAGAAAAAGAAAAAAAATATCAGTATCTATATAAGCCAAAAATAAGTAAAACGAATAAAAACTAAACAATGGAATATAATAAGGATATGAAATAAAATGAGATAATATTGTATGAACAGTAGTAAGTTTGTTTCAAGCATGTGAAGGAAGGAATAAGGCAATTTCTGCCTACGGGTTCGATATCACTTCAGGAGGATCACAGGAGTACCGGTGATCTGCGAAGACTATGGTCTTGTCGGCACTCCCGAAGCGTTGGCATAGTTGATTAGCCTTGGTTGTTACATCAGATCTTGGGGTTGAAACCAATACTCTTACATGGAATTGTTTCTAGCAAGTGCCACTCTGACCAAGTAGTCTTTGTGGCGTTCACCCTGCATTCGAACTGGTCGAATTCTCCTTCTCTCCGCTTCTTCTCTTCTCCCGGACGACACGATGAAAAACCTTCGTCTAGATGCACCCTCTGGGGCCTCCTCTTCTTCATCTTCCTGCTCCTCTCTGGGGCCACTGGCGTCGGAGTTCGTGGAATAGACAGGGTTCTCTTTGGTTGCACTCTTGTCTTCGCATATGGGGAGGGAGGGGGATTTCGGGCCCCTGGAGGAGACCGGCGCCTGCGGGGTTGAGCTCTGTATTTTATTAGCTCCACATCAGAGATGGATTGAGCGAGCTCATTAAGCTTCTCTAGTTGTTGTTTGCACAGAAGGGTTCTAATGTCCGCAGTTGGAAGTTCAGATCTGAGTCTTTTGATCGATTCGTCAGCCACTGGACAGTGAAAAACTCTGTGTTCAGGCGAGTCTCGGTCACAGCCACAGTCTGCACATCGTTCAGTGCCCCATCCCACTTTAAACTGTAGGTCCAGTCCCGATTAGCCTTACTGTGCATAAAGTGGACATAAAAGGAAAAAATAAAAGTGTTCCCCTGTGCTTAGCACCATGCCATGAAGGCATATAGGGGGTGCGGGTGTAACGTCCCACCTTTCATGATCCGGTCGTGAGTGGGGTGATGTGATCAGCATGACGCCCCTGACCGACTTTACCCCCCAGGGTTTCCCCCAGGTAGCCATGTTATTCGACGCCGGGGCCGCTTCCAACGTTAGAAAAGTTCCCGGATTTGAACCGGCCGGGGATCGAACCCGGGACCTTTAGCATGGTAGTCAGACGCGTTGCCGACTTTTATATATATAAAGTAAAGCTCCTATACGGAAGCTTCCCCCATCACACTTCATTCACTCATATCATTTCATTCATATTTCAATATTTCAGGACTTTCCAGGACAGACAATCACAATCATCCATGTCTGAGCCAGGATTCGAACCCGGGATCCCTGGCGTCGTAGTGCGATGTGCTAACCACTCCGCCACAGGAGCCGTCTGAGTCACCGTGGCCACATAAAACATGGACATAAAACACCAAATCAACATCAACAACTACAATAGTAGTAGTGGTATTAGTAGTATTATTATAGTAGTAATTCAGCTAATTAATTAATTATAAGCATTATTAATTAATTATGAGTATTATTATTTAATTAAAGTATAATAAAACAATGTGAATTTGGTTGAGTTTTAGAAATAATTACCCCCCACCTCCTTGATAAAATCCTGCGTACGCTACTGTCACCACCATATTAGCGCATATTAGGACACTGTAAAATCCTTCCAATAGGGAAGAAAACAAGCATTTGTCCTAAATTTCCAAGTCTAGCCATAAAACCTACTTCTCCATAGTCAACACCATTGTTAAGGCATGCGTCAGACTGAGACCTTTCACAACAATAAATGTGAATCACTTTAATAATATTCCGACGGAATTATTGGATATTCCTACTTAATTCCAGCCGAGAAAGAATGTTTAGAGGTCTTTCCTAGGTAACACTTTACTATACCGGAGACGGATTTCTTCAAATTTACAGGAGAAAGTACTTAGGCAAATCATTTTCTGTAGCGTTGTTGATGTTCGGGAATGTAGTTTTGATCCATTTTAATGCGAATGCATGTGGTTTTGTACGAAACTCTATTTCCGACGCACTATTGCTGCTGCCACCATTTGCTTTCTGCACGTCATCGAGAAAAACCGATGTTGTCCGTATATGCTAAATTGAACGAAAGGAGTGCTAATGGAACCTAACCTAACAGGCCTAACCTAACCTAGTAGGCATACCTCGTCCCCGTGATCAGTGGCGAAGCGTCCTAAGAGGCCCGGAGGCCGGGCCTACCCTAATATATTTGTCTATTACGGATTATTTTATTACTTATAATTTCATTAAACGACGCTTAATAAATAAACTGAAATTCTAGGTCTTCCGATAATTACCGCAAGTTTGCAACCCTGCCTGGAACCGTATCTGCGCATTCAGCGAGGCCCGCCTGAGAGTGCCTCAGCTGGTTCCATAACAACCTATGTGATTCATGCGGGAAAACATAATTTCAGGGGCGCATTCGCCTGTAACGTACACGGAGATGTCGGCCTCCGACTTCATCCGAAGAGTGCCGATCGTGTACGAGCGCGTGACGAAGCAGGCAGTGGACGCACAGAGCTTGTTGAAGCAGCGTTTCCATGGAAGATTCAGAGACGAAATTTCCATTCATGATTAGTGGCATAACTGAAAACGCGGTACTTTTAAAAGGGGGCAAAGTACAGTGCAAACGTATTGAGAATATCCATTTTACTGAAATTTTCTGGTCTGGACACAGAAAGGTGTCCGTGTTCTCATTTAGCATTTCATCATTTTCTAAATCCTATTATAATTTTTAAAAAAAGTCGAGTGTTGAAGAAGAATTATATGCATAAAAGAGCTAAAAAGAAATAATTGAATGATGGATTTAGTTTATTTTACTTGGCTTTCTGCCATTTTTGTCTGATTGAGAAGATGAGGATGAGCGATGATATGATGACATTGACGAAGAGACACTCACAAAGAACACCCATGCCCAGGCAGGGATTCGAACCTGAGGCCCTTGTCGTAGCACGCTGTTATAACCAATCCGCCGCGCAGGTCGGCATTAAAAAGAAATACATACTAAGTGACGGTCAAGTGATCCATTTCTTTAATGCGAGAAACATTTACAATACTGTTATTGAAGTAGCAAATAATTTTTACGAGTAGCTTTAATGTAACAAATGTAAGATGGCTAGGGCCTGACAGAACGGCTTTTTCATTGGGTGACACGTGGTCAGAACATCGAGTCCCATTATCACTGTTTTCTGACCTTCGAGACAGAAGCGCCTTTATTCTCAGATATCTAATCGAGACTAGATTAAAGTAGAATCTGAACCAATGCCTCCAGGGGGAATCGAACCTTCTACTTCTTGATTATAAGGCGAGAGGCTTAATCACTACATTTACAATCCCTATCCCGACTTTTTCGAACAGCAGTAGACGAGATTCAGGTAATGTGTCATCTTCTATTTTCTAGGGGCTATATTTTAACATACTACTTTTAAAAAAAAATCACGCCCCCCCCCCCTCAATCCCTGCTCCGTCCTGTGCCTGCCCTTCCAGAGAAAGCACGCTTCGCCACTGCCCGTGATGGTTCGTGGGGCTATCGTGAATTTTTGGGCTAACGTAAATGGTTTTTGGGGTTACCCGTGGATGGATTTTGGGGCTAACGTCAATGGTTTAATAATTGCTCTTTATGTCAAAAATTCAACTTTTCTTGCTGAAAAAAATTCGTGGAATGTTTTTAATTTTTTAAAAAAAATTAGGTATTTTTCGTTAGAAATTCATTATTTCACCTAAAGAAATGTTCCGCAATGCAGAATAGTACGTTAGCAATGTAAAAAATTGCGAAATAAATCATTGATAGTCGTCTCCGGTATAGTAAAGTAGTACCCTTTCCTGAAAGCCTAGAAGTTGAGGCTAAGGCTACCTTTGTAGTGGGAAGATTTCCACTTTCGATTTTCGATGGGAAGCACTCCTCATAAACTGTACATAGATATGTCCCAATTATACTGCGTTCATAAAATAGACTTAATATACATTTCGCAATTTATGAGCCGTTTTGTATGATGTAATTTCACGTAACTACTAACTGAAATGATAATCTTCAACACACCACACCGCACTGATAAATATAAGAAGTCTATGGTGTAAGAATACATCATAACTTATACATTTCTTTATTTCACAGTAGCCATGGCGGCGATTAGGTCCCAAAACCAGGAGGGCAAGGTGCCACTGAAGGGGGGCAAAGACGGTACATTTCCCTTTGTAGATAAGATTTAGCATAATGCGGGGGCAAAAGTGGCGAAAAGTGGGGGGCTGTTATATGTAATGTTGATGTTAATAATTGTTTCTTCTTGTGTTTCAAGTAGCCTGTTTGTGTTTTTTTAATAAATGTACATAGCTCCGTGTGAGTTGTATGTTTGTTTTCTTTGCCATGTTGATACACATAATGTACATGTATCGCCGTGTGAGTTGTTGTATGTTTTCTTTGCAATGTTGATACACGGTTTGTGGTCCGCCTACTTGTTCCTCTTTTCTTCAAGTCGGATTTGAACAAAAATTTCAGTTGCTTTCAAGTATCGTCAGGTCGTTCTCGGGAAATTATTTAACGCGAGTTGTATCGTGACAGTAGTCTCCTTGATAATTTGGCCTATTTATTCTAGTAAACGTACCATTTCAGACTTTTTCAAAGACTGTTACGAAGAGGCCAGAAATTCGATAAAAAAAAGAATTATAGTTCGTGTTGGGGACATTGCGGCCCTGCTGCGCACTCAGCGTTTTGTCCTGACACTCAATATCTGGGCAGACGAAAAGTAGGCTATGTATGTATTATGTAAAACGAATACAAATGAAAAGAGAAGTAACAAAGCAACGGAACTTTTTCAGAAAATTGAAGCAGTCCAAAAAGAGTGAATTGATAATTACATCAAAGTGACTACACGATTTCGTATTTATTGTTGTATTTTCTTTTTGGAATTGAAGAACTTTAGGTTGCATAGTAGCGATTTCTTTCTTTTACCCAACGTAAACAAACGGAACACTCAGCAGTTGTCCCTTATACAACGTATTTAACATTTGATTAACTGAATTTTGTACCTCAAGTGCCTTGTAATCAAGGGATCCCGGGTTCGATACCCGGTGGAGGCACACAGTGGTTCGGATCCCACTTTAAACTGTAGATCCAGCCTACATGTGCATAATGTGGACTTAAAACAATGGACGTCAATTTAAAATTGTACATTTCGGTCACGGTCAGTTATGTTAATTGAGCGTTGCAAGAACATGGTAACTTCAAACTGAAGGTTTGGGGGGGGGAAGGGAAATACCTCGATCCCTCTCCGTGGAAAAATGCCTCCTTACCTTGCTTGCCTCCATGGAAAATATCCTCCAGTCGTGCACAGATGTCGTTGGCCTCCCTTGAACAAACTGTTCTTTTCAAATTTCCAAAAGTCGTTGTTGTGCTAAAATCAGGCAAAAATGAAGCAAGTCGCTAGTATTCTTCAGACTCATTAGCATATTATCCTAGATGTCTACTAAATGTTGATTGATAAATATATTTAGGGACTAAAACATGCATTCATATTTCATGTTTTCTTTATTTTCAACGTCACACCCCCTAAATTTCATTCCACACCCCTGGCGCCGCCGCTGAATGTCTACGTTGTTATGTCAGGTCTGTTAGATTTGGTTATCTTAGCTTACAGTCATGGCCGTAGTCAAGAAAAATTTTCGGGGGGGTTCATTTATAATTGTTCCCATGGGTGTCGCCAGAAATTTGAATAATAGAAATAATAACAATAATTATATAATAATAATTAAAATTTCATAATAATAAAACAATTTTATTCCAAAATAATAATAATAATAATAATAATAATAATAATAATTATTATTATTATTATTATTATTATTATATCCTTAAGGGGGCTTACTCAATTCAGCAGATGAGTGAATATCGAGCACAAGTTTTTTTTTTTTTTTTTTTTGTTTTTTGTTTTTTTTTACGTTTCGTACAGTGTGTACTGAAATGCACAATTATTATACTTTGTTATCAAATTTTAAGACACCTTCAAGAAAAAGCTCTAAAATTTAGATAGAAATTTTAGTCATAAAGTTTTTGTTGTTTGACCTTATAACTTAATTTTTGGAATTTTGAAAAGTGTGGAACCAGTTACTTACTCTCTTTAAAAACTTAGCCTGGTGAATGGATTGTAACCTCAATCGCGAACGTAATGCGCTACGAAACTGGAGATCCTAGGTTTGAACTCCTATCAAAGGGGATTTTCAACTTTATCGGACAGGGAATTTAAAAGTTGGACAGGGAATTTTGGGACAATCATAAGGGAATTTTCAGTGTATATTCCTTGTGACGCAGGAACTAAACTGGAAAGAGGCCAGCAGAAATTGAAAATGGAGGGGTCACGGGTGGGCTTCGATTCCGAGAATAAATCCTGTTTCACTCAACTTTCAGAATTCCAAATATATGAAAATTCTAGCTCGATCGTTTCAACATTGTCTCCTTGTACTTTTTGTGATGCTTCGAAAAAAAAAATTGAAAATAGTTACAGATTTTGGTTTCTGAACTTCCATTAATCCAACATGTCAGATATTTCGGGGGGGGTTGAACCCTAGAAACCCCCCCTCTAAATACGGCCATGCTTACAGTGTAAATGTATTATTTATGCCTAACCTAACAACTTAGTCATTTAACATAACAATGAAAGCATTCCCCGGTGACGTCAGAACGCAAGGTTGTCCTCGCGTTGTGCGATAAGGGAGACCCTTTCGAAAGCACAGCCAAAGAAAAATCTAGAGGAAATACAATCTGCCACGACTTCCTTACGTACAGTTACGACAAACAAATATATGAAACAAAAACATAATTATTCTCATAAAGTACTTACGCGATATTTTCCTGGCGAATTATGTTTATATCAGATCCAAATCCTCACATTTTCTCACCCTCAGTGCACAGAAGTAGTGTCCTGAAACCGACATGCAATCGATCGACAGATGTTGGTCGAGTGAGAGCTTATCACATTTTGCTGATAATTCCTGTTTTATGTTTACTTTGCTTGGGCTAGGCAAAGATAGCGTGAACGAGTCGTCCCACACACACACACACAGGCAGGTATTTGCAGCAAAGATCGACGTTCACGTAAAATGTGGGGATTGACTTCCTTACCTCAATTGCATGTTTGGAACGAATATGTTGCTATATCTCTTGATCGACTACATATGTTTTGCTATGTATTACGTCAGTCTGATTGAGTTGGTGTTTCAAGTCCAATTTATGCACAGTAAGGCTAATCGGGACTGGACCTACAGTTTAAAGTGGGATCCGAACCACTATGTGCCTCCAACGGGTATCGAACCCGGAACCCCTTGATTACAAGGCGATGACGCTACCACTGCGCCATCGGGGAGGCTTGTATTACGTCAGAAACAGGCACCTATCTAGAGATATATTTCAGCGGGGTCCGACCCAAGTGTATCAAAATAATAATAATAAATAATTATTATATTAAATTAAGTAAAATAGTATTAATTAAAATAGTATTTAAAATATTCAAATTAATTAATATAATATTTTCACGTGAATAGGTAACAAGATGGTAAAAGGATAGTGATATAACAGCACGTATTCATGATGCAACTTACATAGTTAAGGCCGGCCAAATTTGTTAAAAAAAAATGCCCTGACAAGGAAATTAATGTCAAATAGATAACGAATTGAATATTTATTGAATATGAAAAAAGGATGTTAGGTCTAGCTGACGAAAAGTAAAGTTCATGACAATATTTTAAGCCATATTATTATAAGTGGAGTAGTAATAAATCTTGTATATATCTTCTTTGGTACTGTCATTTAAAGTCGTATGACCCGAATATAATGCTTCCCTTACAATAGGTTCGGCTCAAATAAAAACCTTCGATTAAACAACAAGTATATTTTCATTACTTAATTTTAGTTATTTTATTATTTCACTACTTTCATTATTTAATTTTAGTACTTAGTAAGTCCCGGGTTCGATACCTGGTGGAGGTACAAGTGGTTCGGATTCCACTTTAAAATTGTAGGTCCAGTCTCGATTAGCCTTACTGTGCATAACGTGGACTTAAAACATCAAATCAATCAATCAATCAAGTACTTAGTAAGTCTTTCGGGGGGGGGGGGTCCGAACACCCTGGACCCCTCGTACATAGTCCTTGGTTGAAATGAGTTTCACGTGTTCCACGAAATTAGTAATATTGCAGCAGCAATAATGTATCCCTGATTCCCAATCCCCCTTAATTGCCCTCAGTATCAAAAGCACGGCTGCCCCCTTCCTCCGGGAAGGAATTTTGCTCAGCAAAATTCAAGATATCTGTAGAACCTGCAAAGAAAGTAAACATTGTAAATGTCTTGTGCTTTAGAAATACAAAACAAGCATAATACCATTTCTTATATTATACATTCGAATTTAGCTCTAAAACAATATGTTGAGTACATTAAAGAAAAACCTTAGTAAGGAAAACCATACGCCGCGTATTCAGTTGGTCAACAACAATTACATAAAATGAAATAACTTCATTACATTTAAAGGTAGAGGAAATATAAAGGTACCGTTTTAAAGTTCTTAGAACGGTCTAAAATCGTACTGCAAAAATCTTCAATCGTACGTTATAATAAATGCGTAATTTTTGCTCAAACTTTAAGACAGATCCCCAAAAACGTAAATATCTGCAGTTTTTAATATATATTTACAATTTAAAATATCGGTGCAGATAAATTCCTGCATTCAATAACTTCTCCAATTCATTACCTTTAATTTGGTGCAAGAACGAAGTTTCTATCACTATTCTGTGAAAAGTTATACGCGTTTGAAGATTGCACTACAAATCTGACGGCGGCCATATTGATGACGTCATATCTCTGAAACCCGCAACGGGATTCTTTGGGACTTTCTGTGAGAAATGTACCTCAAGTAGTACTACATATCCCAACAGGTTTCATCTTTCTTTTTTGAATGTCCAGGTTTGGTCCCAAAATGGCCTAATTTGACTGTACTATATAATATTTTAATTTCAGATGTCAACTTTACCACTAAATTTTTGCCTAAAGTGTGCTGATCCGGGGCCTCCGAAATGCGTATACTTCGTGTATACTCCGTATACGGGCCGTAACCTGTGATGCTAAAAGGACTGATGAAGTCAAAGGATTAGTCGTGCATTTTGGGGAAATACATGTATTTAAATGAGCGATTTGTACGATAAAGAGTTCCTGTAAATCTATCTATTTCAGAGTAAGAATAATAGTTGTTATCGCAAATTAAACATAGTTGTATCCTGATCAGTTACAAGTAAATGTATGCGTTTGTACTCGTATAAAGTACAACATTTAATTATATGTTAGTAAAAAAGAAGTCTGTGTTCAACCGTTGCGAAGTATACGACATTTAAGAATTTGTGTATGGTAATATTAATTACACGGATGCTGAACTTGTAACTACTAATTATATTCCTTTATTTAACACGAAAAATGTTGATAGTTATTTATTATATGTCCGTATTATTGCTCATACGTTGTCTGAAATTGTGTAGTTCAAAGTTCAAAAGTCACGTAAAAAAATATAATGTACGTAGAAAATCTGTTACAGACAGACCACCGTTGGGGGGGGGGGGGGGTTGGTGGGGGTTATAACCCCCTCCCCCTTTGATCCAGTATTCTTGGTAATCAGCCCACATACACATCTGCTACTTCCTTACAGGGTTCTGCCATCAGCAGTCATCGTTATCATTTTTACAACGTCCTCTCGAAGTCTGCATATAGAGATAATTTTCACAGTCACAGTAGTTCCTTGTTACCTCCTGACAGAGCACACTTCGAACCTTCTCGTTTAGTCAGCTCTGCTACTGTGGAAAACATAAGAAGGAAAAAGATCTGCCTTAGTAAATTAACATGTTAAAAGTAGTATTTATAAAACTCATTTAAACGCCAAGAACATAGCACTCACCGTTGCTGATATTCATCCATCCGCTCCAGAAATTGCTTCTCCCTCTGATACCGTTCCTTCCCTCAGCGGAACCCCTGCTTGAAAACATTGCCCATCCTTTCTTCTAATAGACGGGTCCCATTTTGGGACCAAACCTGAACATAAAAAAATAAAAAATAAAAATAAAATAAAATGAAACCTGTTGGGATATGTAGTACTACTTGAGGTACATTTCTCACAGAAAGTCCCACGGAATCCCGTTGCGGGTTTCGGAGATATGACGTCATCAACCTGTTGGGATATGTAGTACTACTTGAGGTACATTTCTCACAGAAAGTCCCACGGAATCCCGTTGCGGGTTTCGGAGATATGACGTCATCAATATGGTCCCTGGTCCGTTGGGCTTCTTCTTCCTGCATATGAATCTCCATGAACTGAAGTTTATCGTCCTGTTTCTCCTGAATAAGTCCCAGGAATTGCAGGGGAATAAAATACATACGCAGGGCATTCCCTTCCACGTAAATATTTTCCTGAAAATAATAAAAATATAAATGCAATAATTATGTTAATAAATTACTAACATATAAAGTTTTCATTTCGTTCTTGCCATGGAATTTTTGCCCAGGAACGTAGTTAGACTGACGTGTTTGGAGCGAGCAAATTTAGATTTACAGGGTAAGGCAAACAGTGACGCAGGGGCGATTCCTGCATGTAGGAAGTGGGGAACTTCCTACAGTTCATTTGTACTTATTTCAAGTTCTCTACTTGTTAGGAGTTTAATGCGTGTTATAAAATTATGAGTGCAATGTACGTACAATTGACTAGATTAGCTACTGTCAAGAGTTGACTACTTTCGCTCACACCAGCAGCAGCCCAAAGACTATGGTCACAGACTTTCTGCCGCTCGCTGAGGAATATCGGCGGTCATCCTACAGACAGATGGGTGAGGTGTGGAAGGGGCAGTGAAGGGAGAGACGGCGAGGTTACGAAGATCGGGAGGACTGAGAAACCAGCAACTTTTTCCTCAATCAGCGATGCAAACCCCAGCAAAATGGTACTAAACCAAGCACAGTTTGATATTTGTTGGCACTTAGGATCCTGCTTTTGCCATAATGGTAAAATTTACCATAATCTGCAAACGCCAATCCCTGGGAGAGGGAAATCGAATTCAATGGAATATATTTTCAGGAAATAGAAATAATATTATGTACAAATCTTATTTCTACTTCACTAGCAGACATGTTTCAAACGAAAGGGAGTATGCCGATCCAGCGAAAAGCTTTTTTACAACCATGCCACGATCCATCTATATTTTCTTCATCCTGACCGATTTAGTTCGTCAGGAGATTTTATGGTAGCAAATCGGTAGAAAGTTGGAGGTAAACAATTCTCTCAAACCTTTTTAAGTGCTATGTTGAACCCATGTCGTTTATTGCACAATTTTAAACAATTTTGGCGGAACAATTTACACTATTACATAATTGTTAAGAAGATGTAACGCAAGTTCAAAACTCTAGAAAAGTAGATGCAGAATTACAATTATCCGAAAAAAGTAATAAATAATAAATCCTAGCACAATTTAGAAACATTTAACATAATTTCGAAGTTTAAGCAGCACTTTTTGTTATCGTGAATCCACTCGACGACAGGGAGGGAGAAGAAAATCCAAATTCTTGAAAAAATCTGAAATATCATTAATGTTATTTTCGTTGGTTTTTTTAGGTTCACATTTAAACATTTCATAGTTCAAAGTCAGAAGCAAGGGCTCCTTGCCATACCTTGAGCATGGGCCTGCAGCTAATATTCTAAATGCAAAGGATAGTACAAGCGATACGTGTGAATGTAATTGAACGCATTTTTCAAACCTTCCTCGGTTTACAATAACTTCTTCACACTCCAAAAAAGACACGCGTCGCCACTGCAGTGACGTGTCCAGGATATTCGAAAAGGAGGGAAGGTTATGTATACTTTTTTAGTGGTCAACCCTCATTTTGCTTTCTTTTCCTGCCTTTGGAGTTCTTTTCTCTTAGAAATACAGGGCCACAAGGGGGGATTATGACGCTCACCCTCACCCCCTTGGGCACGCCACCGGCCAAAAGTATGGTACCATTTTAAAAAATTATAATTCCCTGAATCACATAGATTTCAACGGAACAACATAATAGTTTTACCACAGATGAAAGCATAATATGTTTATCTGTGGTACTACACAAGGAACCAAATTGAAAGCTAAGAAAAAAATGAAATCAATGACCCAAAACCCTCCAGTTTAGAAGCAAATAGGGTCCCCTCTCTTCAAGAATTAAAAATAGTAGCATAAATGGAGCAAAAATTAGTAAAGAATTTCGGCGGGCCTCGTGGATTAGTTGGGTTAGCGCACCGGATTGGTAGAAAAATCACAGACATGTCGTAGGTTCGATCCCCACCATCGGCAAAAAGAAATATGTTACACCTGAAGACAAGAAAAGAGTTACTCTCTCGATTGATTGGTGTTTTAAGTCCACTTTATGCACAGTAAGGCTAATCGGGACTATACCTACAGTTTTAAGTGGATCCGAACCACTGTGTGCCTTCACAGGGTATCGAACCCGGGACCCCTTGGTTACAAGGTGACGACACTACCACTACGCCATCGGGGAGGCCAGTTGCTCTCTCGAAACGAAGTATTTGTACACGTAGAGTTACAAGCACTACACAATGGACAATGTCCAATTAACACTTTTACAAAAAGATAAAATTATATCATCCTTCATCCTCATCGTTGCGATTAGCCAAAAGTGGAAGAAAAGCGACGGTAAATAACAAAAATCAGAATCAAATCTAAATGAGTGAAATAAATAGAGTAGGAGAAGAGAAAAAACAGAAAGTTAGCGAAAGGAATAGAGAGTTGGAAAAGATAGAGAAACAGAAAGCGAACGGAAGAAATAGAGATGGGAAAATAGAGAAACAGAAAGTGAGTGAAAGAAATAGGGAGTGGGAACAGAAAGGAGAGAGAAAGAAAAGAAATAGAGAGTAGGAAAAAAAGGATAAACAAAAAATCAGTGGAAGAAATAGAGAGTGGGAAGAAAGAGGGAAAGAAATAAAGAAAAAGGAATAGGGAGTAAGAAAAGAAAGAGAAACCGAAACTTAGCGAAAGAAATATGGAGAGAAGGAAAAGAGAGATAGAGCAAGAAAGAAATGCAAACAGAAAGTAAGCGAAAGAAATGGAGTAGGAAAAGCATTACTCATTCTCATCTTCACGATTAGCCAAAAGTGGCAGAAAAGCGGAGTAAAATATACCAAACCAATCAATGAATATGTAAAAGAGACTGTATAAGAATAGAGATAACTATAACAGCACGTATTCATTATCTAGCTTAGCTACGTGTATAAGTTAACGTCGCCAAATTTTTTATAAAAACAACTGTCCTGGCAAGGAAATTAATGTCAAAAAGATAATTAATTGAATATTTATTGAATAATAACAAAGATGAATATATCCCAAAATAATGGATGTGAGGCGTTCGACACTTTTATACTAAATAGAAAAATGGCGCAGAATGTGCCGTCCCACCTGACATTGAGGAATTGTTTTGAATTACATGAGTTTTCCAAATCATTGATACAAGAAATTGACAATAATAGTGGAAATAGCCTAAATCAGTTGAAACCGATGTAAAAGAGCGTGTGCTCGAACTATTGAACAAATGTAATAAATGAATGAACACGGCGGTAATAAATATTAATCACAGATAAACGTATTATAAGACGTTTATCTGTGTATTAATCCTGTTACTAATATTCACTAACAATACTAATATACGTAGTACTTACACGATAGACCAGTTGATATTGTGTATGGATTGTATTGATATCTTGTATAATAGTATTTTATATTTCCAAAATGGGAATCCCCCATATATCTCCACAGTGGTTGTGATCAAGGGGGAGTGGAGTGCAGTTGCCCCCCCCCCCCACTTTTTGCCACTGTTGTCCCCGCACTATGCTAAACCTTATGTACCAAGGGAAAGTAAACTATCCTTGCACCCTTAGTTTTGGCATCTTGCTCCCCCCCCCCCCCGACCCCAGTTTAGGAACCAAACCATTGTATCTCCTTTAAAGCACGAAGATTGCAAGCCGACCTTCGTGGAGGAGTAGTTAGCATAGCGCGCAACGACGCCAGAGTCAGGACTTCAAGTCCCGATGAATGATGAGATCATTGACATTAACAATTGTAATATTATGATATCACTTTCTAGCCTAGGCTGAGTGCTAATGAATTATCTATGGGTCCCGGGTTCGAATCACGCCTCGGCATGGGGTGTTGTTTGTCAATTTCATCATATCATCATCATCACTCATCCTCGTCGCGATTAGTCAAAGGTTGAAGAAAAGCGACGCTGAATACGAAAAATAAAGTAAAATAAAATCAAGATTGTAAAAACAGGATTCTAACTAGCATTAAAAATAGCGTAGTTTATGTATGTTTGTTATTGTAACAATATGTATAACGCAGTGGCACCGATTAGGGGGCGAGGTGGCAGTTGTCCCCCCCACCCCCAGTTTTGGCACCTTAACCCCGATTTTGAAACCCAATCGCCGCCACTGTGTATAAGTGTTAATACATTAATACCCTAATATGAATATAACATTTACTTGCAAACAGTCTGCCGTCCATGCTTGCAAATACTAGCCTAGTAAACAAACAAACGAACTGGTCTGAGCGTGAACAGTAACGAAATCAGAAAGCTCAGCTTCAGTCAGGCAAAGAATACCTTCTTTCCCACACTCACGAAGGATCGATCACATGATGCAGTTTAAAACAGATGGGTAGTCTGCTTATGCATGCCTTGTAAAAGACATTCCCTTGTGAGTAAAAAAAGTTAATGGGTTCTCTAGAAACAGATGTTCTTTTCACGCTTGTTGCAACTTCGCTCAGCTCCCCACACTTATGTACAGTCAAAAATAATGCCAATGGATATTTGACGTTTGTAGCGATTTGTAACACATTTCTTCGTGTGTATTGTAACCGTTTTTGAGAAAAGTAAATCCCAATTTCCGAACAAAAATATATGATATAGACCGTATTTCGTTTGTACCGGGTTCTACCGTTGAAATTTTCGTTTGTGCAGGCACGGACACTGCTTAAAGTCAATGCGTTTTTTTTTACAATCCAGAGGTGTCAGGCGCGTATATTCTAGGCTACCTAGGCTATCGCCGAAGCCCAGATTAAATACAGAAAATAATCGACTATCAAATGTGACTGATGCTTCACTCTCAAACAACGACCGCGGGAAAAAATGATAGTATAAAATCCGCGACTCCTGTGCACTGTACTCCCGCGAGGAGAGGAGGGGGAGAGTGGACCATGCTTCCTTATGGCCCGAGCTGAACGGAAGAAAAGGCTGCGCGGGGATTTTTCGTTCAAGGTTTGTTTTCCTTGTGCTCGCTCTATACATGGGGATGGACTCCTTTCCTTTAAAACTACCACCAGGCTTCAGCGGTTAAATTCTTCCCTGACCAGCGCCTGGAGGCGGTCGGTGACGCATTTGTAGTGGCTTCTTAGACAGGGAACTCTTCGTTTTACAACGGCGGTAAAACCTTACAGCGATGCCAATGCGCTAACCAGCATGGGATTTTCCCAGGTAAGGGAAATTTTGAAACTAAACTACTATTACAGGAACGGGAAAAGTTGTGGCTGGCATGTGATAGGGAATTTGTCCTCTAGGCCAACACAACACTGTCCCATCGAACACATGCAGAACTCACAGGCCGCTGACCTTCAACCAACCACGCTTTACGATGTTTTCAACCCCTCTGCTGCTTTGTTTATGACTGGCTGGGGTAGACTGACTGGCCGGAGATGACAAAGGGCATTTTGCGAGTGGAAATCGCGTTGAAGGAAGTTTAAGAAAATTAGGTTTCTTACTCTGTGGATTTTCTTAAGTGTATTGAGTGAGTGAATTACGTACAGTACTGTGCAAATTAATGCGGACAAAGAGAAAAATATACATTTTTTTTAGTTTTTACACTCTTTATGTGAGATAATCGAATAAATACGTAACAGATTTATACTAGTAGTATCAGCTAACTTTTTGATGCGTACTTGAGAATGTTTACAACAATTGCAAGGTTTGAAGCATTGTTGTTGGTGTTTCATTGTTGTCGTTGTGCAATGCCAATATTATTAACCAACAGACTTCTGTGAGAGCTTGGCTGTAGTAAACATGCTTTTGTTGGGCTCCGTGTTCCTACGAGTTTTCATTATGGATATAACACCCAGAAAACGTTCTAGAATTATTACACTGAGTGAGAACACATCCATGACTGTGCGGCAAATCGCTGAAGAGGCTGGTGTTGGGAAATCAGCGGTGTCAAAAATTATCAGAAACTACAGGGCAACTGGTAGTTTTTCTCCAAAGCGAAAAGGAAAGTGTGGTAGAAAATGCAAAACAACACCTAGAAGTGACACGTTACTGCTAAGAAACAGTAAAATTCACCCATACAAAACAAGTGTGGACCTGCAACGTGATTTGCTTTCTGCTGGGATCAGTATTGATGCATCAACTGTTCGACGTCGCTTACTTGAAGTTGGAAGAAAATCCAGGAAACCGGTTAAAAAGCAATTGTTGACAGCTAAAATGAAGACGAAATGCCTAAAATGGGCTAAGAAATACCAGAAATGGACAGTCGCTGATTGGAGGAAGGTAATATTCTCAGATGAGTCTCACTTTGAAGTGCATGGCTACAAAGCATCTGTTGTGCGACAAAGTCCAGGTGAACCTTTACGACCTGAACATTGCATTCAGACAGTCAAACACCCACCCAAGCAAATGTTTTGGGGATTCTTTACTTGCAGTGGACCTGGAGGGCTCGTACCAGTGGATGGAATGATGAATTCCGCAAAATACATTGACATATTGAGGCGCAGAGTTGTCCCACTCATTCAAAATCCCACTAACGACGGGCAAGAAATTTTTCAGCATGACCTTGCTCTTTGTCACACATCAAAGTCTGTATGTAAATTTGCTTCTGACAACAATTTAACGATTCTAGATTGGCCAGGGAATTCACCGGATATGAACCCCATAGAAAACTTATGGGGTATTGTGAAGAAACGTGTTGCAAAAATGGACTGTTCAACGAAGCAAAAGGTCATTACCAATGTGATTCATGTGTGGTTTCATGACAGTGATATCAAAGTTATGTGTTCAAATTTGGTTCAATCAATGCCAAACCGCATCAAGCAGCTAATAGCAGCCAAAGGAGGACATATTTCATATTTGTGTAAGTGTACGTTATGTACATCTCCAAGAAAGAGTAAAAAATGGAAAAAATATATATTTTTCTCTTTGTTCCCATTAATTTGCACAGTACTGTATATATGTTTTGAATGATCTGCATCATGTAGTGAACGAAAATGAATGACATAATTAACGAACTATTGCCGAAACAATTTACTCTGCTTTTGCATGAGGATAAACTTCAAATCGTGAAGATATGCAGGCCTCTGGCATCGCAAAGAAGCGAAGAATGGATTTGATTTGTTATTTTGCATTGCTCTTCTGCCACTTTAGCTAATCGCGATGATGATAATGAGTGACGATACGATTAAATTTATGAATGGTCATTCACAAAGAATACCCATGTCCATGCCTGGATTTGAGCCCGGGACCCCTGACGTCATAGTGCACTGTGCTAATAACCATATTACCACAAAGACTTCCAAAAGAAGAATGGAGCTCCTGTCCAAATTAAATATTCAAGGTAAGAAGTTTAATACGCGTATATTTTATTCTCGCACGTAGGCCTACATAAATATTTCATAATATGGGCCTCTATATTTTATAAATAACCATGAAATATTTGAAATGTTTTCCTTATTGTTTTTATATTAATGAAACAGTGATATTTTTATAATTATTAGTAAATTGTAATGTATGTATTTTAATCGCAACATCCCATCACCTTAAAATCCAAGAAATTGAACAAAAAAGAGACTCCAATTTGAACATTATGATAAAAAGAGATAGCCCAGGTTTAGCCCAGGTTTTAAACCCAGCATACACCACTGTTGAAAATAATTATTAACTGTAATGTGCTGACATGTTCCATACCATGTGTGGAAAACAACCACTGTACAATGGCCAAAGGAATGAAATAAATCATATCATATCATATTTTGGAATATCACAGCGGTTTTTGGAATGGAGACGAATTTTTTTAAAAATTCACCCATTCGGCTGCCAAAGGTCCAGTCAACCCTTAATATTAGTTGTAATATTAGTGTGTGTAAAATGTGGACTGTTATCAGTTAAAATTTATTACCAGCTCATCACTTCTGGAAATCATAATCTCCCTTCCCACTTCTACAGACTTAGGACTGTCAGCAGCAACTTGCACAATTTATCTTGTAGTTTACATAGTCACAAGTAGACATGATTTCATATACAATACTGTACAGTATAGTGTTTACTGCTGGTGTTTTCCCAATGCTTCTGAGCTGAAAGAATCAAGTTTAACAAGCTCATAGCATAACTTTTGGGAGACTTTGAGTCTTTTTATCTTCCTTATTATTCCAAATACATTGACTGTACAGGAACTGTGATCATTGTTCAAACTCCTAGTAGGAGGAATCAAGTTTCACTTCATTTTTATAAACAAGCAATATTTGTGCAAGTTGCATCTGGTGTGGTTAAAAATTATGATTTCTCTCCAAAAATTAGAGAAATATAGAAAAAATCATTAAAATCAAAATTATCTTTTGAAATACATTGAGATCTTGTACTAGAAATTGCTTATATTGAATAAATGCACAAAATTTGGATAAATTAAACACAGCAACTTCTATCAAAAAATGACTCAATGATAAAATATAACTAATTTAAGATGGATTGATGATATATCAATCTTGTAATTAGTGCTAATAAATTATAAAACCTTGAATAGCACATATCCAACACAAAAAAATAGTTTCAAAATCCACTTGAGACAAATTAATCAAAAGAAAGACATAAACTACATTGCAAGAAGAAAAATTCATATTAATTAATAAAAAGTTTGAAATTCTGAAAAAAAAAGTAATGTGACAGTGTTCTTACATTTCATGTTTTACCTGTGTTTGGGTAAACTAGCTGAAAATAAGAATTTCATTAATTAAAAAAAATATAAGCCATCATAATTAGAAATAAGTTATTTGATACAACAAAATATTAGTTTTACAGACTTAAATATAATGCAGTTATATGTTTACCTGTTTTCCACAGGGTGGAGCTGAAATATTCCGTGAAGGTGATCAGTTGCCTGTTTAGTGATGTTATATGCAATATACTAATAAGCTAATAAATAAAAATTAACTATTGCTACTACACTCACCATAAGGCCCTCCTTTCTTCTCTAATGTTCCTTTATGCTCCAACCTGCAAAAGAGAGAAAACTTTAGTAAACATAATAAATTTAGAGAAGGTCACTTGTCTTCTTTCGGACAGACACCCTGAAATGAAAATAACAAAATAGTAAAAATACTCACCAAAGTTTCACCCCGAACTTGAAGACAGTCGCAGTAGTAGAAATTAACCTGGAAAGAGAGAAAATACTTTAATAAATAGAATAGAGTTAAAAATGGCAATGTATCTGTCTGAGAGGAAGATATTGCAACACTGCCAACCCCCAGATGAACTATCCCGGTGCTCATCTAGAGATCGGCTACTCTCCCCCTTCCCGCCAACCCTTATAGTAGGCCCCGCTCTCAAGGTGAGCGCCGGAAATCATCCAGATGCTAACAGGTCACCTGTCTTCTTGTCGGACAGACACCCTGAAATAAAAATAACAAAATATTAAAAATACTCACCAAAATTCCAACCAGAACTCGAAGATATGAGCTGTGGTATAAATGAACCTGAAAAGAGAGAAAGGACTTTAGTAAACAGAAAAATCTTAAAGATGGCAATGTGTCTGTCTGAGAGGAAGATATTGCAACACTGCCAACCCCCAGATGAACTATCCCGGTGTTCATCTAGAGATCGGCTACTCTCCCCCTTCCCGCCAACCCTTATAGTAGGCCCCGCTCTCAAGGTGAGCGCCGGAAATCATCCAGATGCTAACAGGTCACCTGTCTTCTTGTCGGACAGACACCCTGAAATAAAAATAACAAAATATTAAAAATACTCACCAAAATTCCAACCAGAACTCGAAGATATGAGCTGTGGTATAAATGAACCTGAAAAGAGAGAAAGGACTTTAGTAAACAGAAAAATCTTAAAGATGGCAATGTGTCTGTCTGAGAGGAAGATATTGCAACACTGCCAACCCCCAGATGAACTATCCCGGTGTTCATCTAGAGATCGGCTACTCTCCCCCTTCCCGCCAACCCTTATAGTAGGCCCCGCTCTCAAGGTGAGCGCCGGAAATCATCCAGATGCTAACAGGTCACCTGTCTTCTTGTCGGACAGACACCCTGAAATAAAAATAACAAAATATTAAAAATACTCACCAAAATTCCAACCAGAACTCGAAGATATGAGCTGTGGTATAAATGAACCTGAAAAGAGAGAAAGGACTTTAGTAAACAGAAAAATCTTAAAGATGGCAATGTGTCTGTCTGAGAGGAAGATATTGCAACACTGCCAACCCCCAGATGAACTATCCCGGTGTTCATCTAGAGATCGGCTACTCTCCCCCTTCCCGCCAACCCTTATAGTAGGCCCCGCTCTCAAGGTGAGTGCCGGAAATCATCCAGATGCTAACAGGTCACCTGTCTTCTTGTCGGACAGACACCCTGAAATAAAAATAACAAAATATTAAAAATACTCACCAAAATTCCAACCAGAACTCGAAGATATGAGCTGTGGTATAAATGAACCTGAAAAGAGAGAAAGGACTTTAGTAAACAGAAAAATCTTAAAGATGGCAATGTGTCTGTCTGAGAGGAAGATATTGCAACACTGCCAACCCCCAGATGAACTATCCCGGTGTTCATCTAGAGATCGGCTACTTTCCCCTTCCCACCTACCCTTATAGTAGGCCCCGCTCTCAAGGTGAGTGCCAGAAATCATCCAGACGTTAACAGGTCACTCACTATCTTCTTGTCGGACAGACACCCTGAAATAAATATAACAAGATAGTAAAAATACTCACCAAAGTTCTACCCAGAACTCAAAGATATGTCCAGTTGGAGAGGTTAACCTAAAAAACTAGATTAAACTTTAATAAACAGAATAAACTGAAAAATGGTAAAGTGCCTCCCTGTTAGAGACAAACATATGATATTTAAATATTGGCTAGTTCTAAATGACCTTCTACTGGTTATCTTAAGGCTGGCTACTGTCAGTATTCTTTTAATCCCTGCGTTAGAAAAATATACAATTATGCTTATAATATGAGGTAAATTATCTATCATGAAATGTAGCTGACTTTATTTCAACCTTCTTCCAGAAAATGAGACATCTCCTTAGTTAACTGTAAATAAATAACAAATGCGCACAAAGAAACAGCACAATCCTGGATGTTAATTTCCCTTTTGGAACAAGAATGTTACTAAAACAAATAAGGTAGATATGGTACTTATCTATTTGTGGAACTCTTCTCCTTTTCTAACGGTGGAAGCGGCCCCGGCGCCTACCCAGCGTCGAATAACATGGGTACCTGGGGGAAACCCTGGGGGGTAAAGGCGGTCAGGGGCGTGATGCTGATCACATCACCCCTACTCACGACCGGATCAAGAAAGTGTGGGGCGTTACCCCCACACCCCCTATACGCCTTCATGGCGTGGTGCTATGCACAGGGGAACACTTTACCTTTTTTTTTTTACCTTTTACCTTCTCCTATTGTTGTGCTGTTCTTGTTGACGTTACAGCGATATCCTCCTATTGCAATGTACTGAAAGGTTGTCTCACATCTCTATGAAACTGGAAGAAAGAAGAAACTCTTGCATAAGCGTTGTTATGTGAAGATTGCAATGAAGAAGTGTAAATTTCGAAGTGTATAGAAAATACAGGGTGATTATAAAGTCTCTGCACATTGTACTGATATAGTGACAAAATACATTTCTTTTGCATGTTATGTGAAGTAATGATAACAGTAGAAGAAAGAACAGTCGTTGTTTGTGCTCATTTCCATGGAATGATGTATGAACAGGTGCGGACAGACTTCACCTGGAAATTCAGAATACCAGTCCCCACCAGGGTGGCTATAAAGAACCTGGTCAACAAATTCAAGTGAACTGGTTGTGTTGTGAATGAAGAATGTCCTGATAAGCCAGCCATAACACCACAAATTGTGCAAAGTGTACAGGATGCGATCACACATAGTCCCACTGTATCAACCAGGAGACTCAGTATCCATAATCCCATCAGCTAGCAACTGTGGTTCATAGCATGGTCGATTGGGGAACTCCAAGCTCCCTTCTGTGCACCAACCCCTCCATTTTACCATCTTCGTTTGGAATCACCTAAACAAAGTTTTCCCCAGTAGATGAATTGGTTGTGCCTCACAACAGGGAGTTTCTATTGGGCTCTCACTCGACATGACTCCCTTCAACTTTTTCATTTGGCGGTTTATCAAGTCTAAGGTGTACGAGGTGAAGAACTAAAGCATTGCCCAGTTGAAACAACGCATTATGGCTGCAGTTGCTGAGATTACACCAGCTATGTTGGAGAAGATGTTTTGGGCTGTGATGGATCGCTGGTATCTGTGCCTAAACTTCAGGGGTGGTCACACTGGTTTATGCTGGTATTGTGTCCTACTGTGATATATATTTCAGTACATATTGTATTTTGTGCAATAATTTAATTTAATTATGTATAATTATAATTTAATTATAATAATATATAAATTTCCTGAGAATAGTTTATTTCTGTTAAAAGAGTCATGAAATTTGCATTATATAATTTTCATATTATTTTTTTCATATAATTGTCATATTTCTATTATCCATATCTATTATTCTATACATTTACTATCATAAAATAATTTACTTACCACTATCGTTTTCTTATAAGGATAAGTTTTATTCAACTCCTCGTAGTGGAATATGATTAATAAAGGTATAGTTCAGTTCATAAGTAACAATGTTACAATGATTGAAAATAACAGCTTTTATTTGTGGCAAAATGTGAATCAGTATAATAATAGTATTTTAACTTTACTAAAAATATACTTTCTTAAACTGAAATGTTTATGAAAGAAAGAAATACAGAAATAGGTAAATTTAATTTAAAACATCACCAGACAAGGAATGTCTTAATGAAAAGGGCAACAGGCAACTGATCACCCATGTATTCGATCCTCTTCACCTGCAATGAAAGTAAAGAATAAAAAACAATTACAGTATATTGCAGTACATTGAAAAGAACCTGTTACTATTCAATAAATTTTTAGGATTTCAAGATGTAGAAATGTGAAATTATATTTTAATACAAAAAATGCATGGAAATTTTTGCCATTCTCTCTTTCTCACATTCGCGTTTCTTCCCTTCCTCACTTGTTTATTTTAGATTGTATAATTCATAAACTTTATCAGAAACATTTCTTTTTTCAATGTACATTCACATTCAAAGATAAGTGCACCCAAATTGTTCACCACCATGTTCAGTGAATTAGTTTTGTGAGGTTCAAGAATCACAATAAAATATTACTCTCTATCAGTGGCATGGTGTGACTTTTTCAAAAGTGTTAACATGCCATCATTACAACAATTATTCTGGTAGACGTTATCATCTACATCTACATCTCTCCCCCCCAAAAAATACATGTCTTTGATCTAGATTTTTGTGCACTTCGATCCTTTTTTGCAATCTGTTCAGTGATTTAGCCACAAACACTCCTAGCAAAAACTACCACTCATGAGACAGTTACCATGAAAATCCAATGAATAGTGGTCGAGCCTTGTCATTTATTTCTTTGTAAATGAGGTGGAAAGGGGAAGAAGAAGAACGACACATTTCTTGAGTCAGTTTCACATTTGTGCGGCGAGCAGATGACAGAATTCCACTCCTCCAGCAATAGTCAAATTGTGAAAGGAAACTCCAGCTGATCGTACAACTATTGCCAACTTAGTTTTTTGGAGCAAGGTTTGTCCAAATCATGAATCACACCAAGTAACTATATTTTCGTCTATTATCGACCAGTCTCAGTTCTAGTTCAATCCAGCCTTGGTTTTGCAATGTAGCTCTAGTTGTTTCAGAGAAATACTATCCCCATTTTAGATGGGATTTAGCTCTTTTCTGCCAATTCGATGTGACAACACTGGCATATACCTCCAGGCTTGACCGGTAACTGGGCCCCTGAACAGGCATATGAATAACCCCGTATCACACTTTGTCCCAAAGCCTTCCCCCACTTTTCCCTTGCATTGGCACCCTCTACTCTTGTTACCTCTTCAGGGTAGCGGAATGGCCTCCCTCTTCATTTCTGTCGGCTGCAGAGAAAATGTCCTCTACAATATCTACTCGATGGCAACGCTATTGGTTAACGTATTTAACAATGTTGTTATTTTATTGAAACAACTTTTTAATTCTTCACATTTTGCTGTTACCTGTGGTAACACTGGTTACATGCCTCTGCTCTATAACATCTTTGGTACAAAAACATTGTGTAAGTGCATACGTATAGTGTCAAAGATAGGTTCAATAAAATTGTGATGGGCAATTTGTAACTTTAACCTTGACTGTACAATCTTTTATCTTTTATCCATGGTCTACGTTATCATTATTGATAGTCAGCGTTCCATGGCCATTTTTAGAAGTTGTAATGATGCTTGAATCAAAAAAAAAAAAAAATTTATGGTAATGTCATGGAAGTACCAGTTTATTGTTTTATTTTAAATTTGCAAAATGTATTTTGAGTGACAACCAAAACATATAGTAACCTATATTTTGTTTTAACTTCATTTAAATGCTTTAAAAAATTCTAAATGCTGCTCTTGTAGCATTTGAACTCTATTAAGAGAAAAAGTGGTAGAAAATAGTTAATTCTTTTTTTCCCTGTCATTTTAATTATGATATACATCACATAAATTGTATGTAATAGTTTTTTTTTGTTTTTTTTTGCTCTATTGTGTATTCAGTACCAACATGGTTGCAAAATACCTCATTATGAATGCAAACCTGGGCAGAGGATTGTAAAAGTAGGAATTATTCTTTTCCTTGCTGTTCACCTCTATACACAAGAAAACATCAAAAATTTCTGAATCCTTTTCATGTACTTCTCAATATTTTAAAGATGATGTCATGGAAATTATTGTCTAATGTTATATTCTCATTGTTTCCAACAATGAAATTCATATAAAACGTGATCAATATCCAGTGCCAATATGATATCTGTTAAATCATAAAATTAATGTATCATGCTATGTTTTGTTGGTATTTTTGACTATTTTGATGCAGTATATATAACAAATTAATTGGTACTCTATCAGTATTGGCTAATATAGACACTGAGCTGGTCAAATTGTCCATAAATAACTTGTGTACTTTAGTGTAAATTTCTGAAATTTTATTATTTTTTATGCATACAAATACACGATTCATATATTGTAGTTTTATAACTTAAATATATCTATACACAGTATCTTTTCCAGAGGTAACACCCACTGCAGTAATATCTTACATATATTAATTAAATAAGTTAATGAACCCAATCATATTCTTCAAGAATCAGATTGGTAGAATATTGGTTATTAATAAGGTAAGAGGTAAAGTTCCCTGTGCATAAAGCACTGTGCCACTTTGGAGGTGATGTGACCAGCACCATGCTCTGGCTGCCTTTACACCCAGGTACACATAGATTTGAGGCTGGGTGAGCCCCAGAGCCGCTTTATGGAGGGACAAGACTGGATAAATTCCGACCTTAGAATACCCATCCTGGGAATTGAACCCAGGTCTCCCATGTGGCAGTCAGATGCAGCTCTAATATTATTAATGGTTATTAATATTGACATGGATTTCGTATTAGCTCATTCCTACAAAAAATGCATTCCTGAATTGGTTACAGTGAAACCTCGATTTTACGTTTTTCAGGGGACCAAGCTGAAAAAACTTAAAATACGAGAAAATGTAAAATCGAGGAAAATTTCTTAACATTTTACTATGTTGGGACCATCAAAATTGAATGTAAATTGCGGGAAAATGTAAAATTCAGGAACGTAAAATCAGGGTTCCAATGCATCTTCTTTTGATCAGTGACAATGAGCATATTTTACTCTCACTCAAATCAACAAAACTTCTTAACTTAAAGCAGCTATCATCTCCATGAAAATCTGACATTTTTGATGTTCAGTACACACTAACAACATAAGAAGTTGGCAAAAAATTGCGACTCCTCATTATTCAGTTGTTAGTATTGTCTGTAAGAATTTGAAATGCTCTGGCAGATTATATTTCATCTGCTATATTACTCAGACATTTCAAAGTAAAAATATAATAATTTTATTGCAAAAGCAACAATATATAATGTGTATATATTATTTTACTCAAAGACTTTCAGTTTGTTTGTGTAGTTACATTCTAGTGGCATTAATGAAAATTATACTTTTTATTTTCTGTCACTGAACCTTCAACATTTTGATACAACCAGTAGCATACGGAGGATTTCATCAAGGGGGGGGGAGGTTATTTCTAAAACTTTCTCCAAATTCACATTACTATTGTTTTATTATACTTTAATTAATTAATAATACTTATAATTAATTAGTTGAATTACTACTAATACCACTACTAATATGATGTAGTAGAGATGTACATAAATATAGTATTTATGAAAGCAATAGAACAAAATTACTTCCTAGTCATTCGATTTTTAACAAATTCTAGGGAGCATTTTTTTGTTTCTTTGTTACGAAATAATTGTCTAGTCAACGAGGTGAGACATTTTAAGTGTGAAGAAAATTCATAAAAACAAGAAAATATATTTAAATAAATTGAAATAATCAAAGTAAGGAACTCATCCAAGAAGCTGCAGTGGTCTGATCCGTAGGGCATCTTGACAGCCACGTGGAAAATCCAGATTAGTTTCCTGTGATTGGTTGGAATTTTTCCGGCTCTTTCCCCAATAATTCACTTATCTGGATTGTCTCGCTGTTCTTACCAACAAAGCATTTTTAAATAGTTAAGCTTATTGTCGTTTGAATTCAGAAATTCAAATGTACCATGCCGCGGTAAACAGTGGGAAGGTGGACGGACTGGTGACTGTGTATTCTTGTCTGCCTAGACTTTGTCTATACATTAGCGGCTTACAACGAACCAAGAACTTTCTTTAGTTAATGCTCATTGTTCAAACAAAAAGATACATGTTCATTGAACTTTCTTGCAGCTGAGATACAAAACAACTTTTTTTTCTCTTTCAAATCATACGAGGGCCACTATTTATATTTTGAGCCTTGGCAACACTGATTGAAGTTAGGCGCGATTTGACGTTTGCACTGAATCGTCTGGCATTATTGACCATAACGTACTTCAAATGTTTTGTCAATAGCTTGATTTGTGTTGTTTATGTTGCCTTGGAGATTGTGCGACAACAATAAAATGGAATTAACTCGTGAACATTTTCGTGCGATGATTTTTTACGATTTTCGACGTGGATTATCAAGACAAGAGTGCATCGATCAACTTACTTCCACATTTGATGATGAAGCCCCATCCTTTGCCACTGTGAAATGCTGGTATAACGAATTTAATCGTGGCCGCCATTCGTTCACAGACGAGATTCGCGAAGGTCGTCCAAAATCAGTTGTTGTTCAAGAAAACATTGATGCTCTGCAAAACCTAATACTGCAAGATCGTCATGTGACATACTGTGAGATTGAGGCAACCATAGGCATTAGTTCCACCTTTATATATAAAATATTACATGATCATTTAGCTGTGAGAAAGGTATGTTCTCGTTGGATCCCACACAATTTGACAAAAACTCAGAAAGACGCTCGCGTCAATTGGTGCAAACAAATGCTCAATAAATACAAGGGTCGTTCAAGGTTGACCGGGATTTTCGTACGTAAAAAATCGATGAATAGCCGGATCATGATGAAACGTGCGGGTGACGTAATGTATTCCTTCACAAGTAACTAGAGCCCGGCATGACGTATTTCGCGCATGCGCAGCAGTTGCAGCGAACATGGCGGCAAGCAGTGTGTCTGTGGCTGTGGAGCAGCGGTGTGTAATCAAATTTCTCGTGAAGGAGAAAGTGAAACCAGCTGAGATTTTCAGACGATTGCAAGCACAGTATGGTGAACAAACGATGTCGCGGACAAGAGTGTACGAATGGTGTGAGCAGTTTCGCGAAGGACGGGAGCTGGTGACAAATGAAGCGCATGGACACATTCGCCCGACTGCAGTCACACCAGTGAATATCGCACGTGTTGTGCAAATGATTCTTGAGAACCGGCGAGTAACAGTGCGGGATATTGCTGCCGAGGTGAATATCAGTGTCGGGAGTGTTGAGACAATCATTCACGACCACTTACGCTTCCGCAAAATCTGTGCAAGGTGGGTTCCCCGCCATCTGACATTCGATCAGAAGTGGACACGCAGGACGGTCTGTGAACAGCTTCTGAATCGGTTTCGAGCAGAAGGTGATGAATTGTTGCGCTCCATCATCACGTGTGATGAAACATGGTTTCACAATTCAACCCCAGAGACCAAAAGACGCAGCATGGAGTGGCGGCATAAAGGTTCCCCGCCCCCAAGAAAAGCAAAAGGCAGCCGTCCGCTGGAACGATCATGGCAAGTGTCTTCTGGGACATGAAGGGCGTTATCCATGTGGATTTTCTGGACAAAGGGAGCACGATTAATGCCCAGTATTACTCCACATTGTTGAGTGGTGCTGTACGAAAGTCCATTCACAAGAAAAGACCTGGGATGTTGTCTGGAAATGTAATTCTTCTCCATGACAATGCCCGCCCTCACACGGCCAATGTGACAACAACAACTCTGGCCGACATGCGCTGGGAAGTTCTGCCCCATCCCCCCTACAGTCCGGATTTAGCCCCCAGTGATTATCATTTGTTTTCACCCCTTAAAGACCATCTGGGAGGGAAGAAATTCACGACAGACGAAGCACTGCGGAGCGATGTCCTCCAGTGGCTACGACAACAACCAAGTTCTTTCTACGCCAAAGGAATTCGGAAGCTGCCAGAACGATGGCAACGGTGCCTCGGCGCGCACGGAGAATACTTTGAAAAACTGACATAGTTTGGTGTTTCTTCTGCTACCTATTTCCTCTGCAGAGATAAAAGTCCCGGTCAACTTTGAACGACCCTTGTATAATCGTGGTGCTTCAAAAGACGTATATAAGATTGTAACAGGTGACAAATCATGGATATATGCATATGAGCCGGAACGTAAACAGCAGTCGACTGTATGGGTGTTTCAAGATGAACCCAATCCAACAAAAGTTGTTCGCGCTCGAAGCACATCGAAACAAATGGTCGCCTGTTTTTTCGGGAAAACTGGTCATGTGGCAACTGTGCCTTTAGAGGAACGTAGAACGGTCAACTCTGAATGGTACACAACAATTTGTTTGCCAGAGGTCTTCCGTCAAATACGGAAAACAAACAAATGCCGTCGGATCATTCTTCATCAAGACAATGCCAGCTGTCACACATCTCGTCTAACAACTGACTTTATGAACAGTCAAAAAATCGAATTGATGGGTCATCCGCAGTACAGTCCTGATTTGGCACCCAATGACTTCTTCTTGTTCCAAAATGTCAAAAATAAATTGCGTGGACAAAGATTTTCGTCGGCGGAAGACGCCGTTGATGCGTTCAAAAGCCATATTATGGAGGTGTCTCAAGAAGATTGGAAAAACTGCTTTGACAAATGGTTCGAACGAATGCAAAAGTGTATTGACCATAAAGGAGAATACTTCGAAAAACAATAAAGCAGTTTTCAATGCCAAATTCCTGTTTTTTCATTGTTAGGCTCAAAATATAAATAGTGACCCTCGTAGTTATCCTCATATTTTATTTTCAAGGCAATCACTCTGAAAGACATGTGTGCTTGGAATGCTGTGCTTTTCTCAGTGCTGCATGGAAATTACTTTTTACTTTTTCTTGACTTTCTTTCCCCCTTTTTCTAAACATTTATTTAATCGCTACCCCTACTTAGGTATAGTTCCAAAATTAAGAAAAATATATATTTTTATTTAATGAAGAACCCCTTCCAAGGTGAAAACTGAAGCTGAATTTTAACAACAGATTTAGACTTGCTTTTATTATTAATGCACATAAAAATTAATGCTTCAGACTTCATCCTGGATGGGGAATGGCCACATTACTTTATTAAATATTTTACAAAACTACATGCATACAAGAATGTAATTCTTAAGGAACAAGTGAGTAAATCTTATAACCACAACTCAATGCAATTTTAGATTTCCAAATATTTAATTTTATCAAATCCCAGTACATGTGCATCACAATGTAAGTTCAATGTACTTTAAAACTTAGCAAAAATTCTTGACCACAAGCATAATTTCTTGACTTTCTTGACCTACCTGTTGATTTCTTGACTGGTAGACACCCTGTATGTGGAAGAGAGGTTGCCATTTGAGTGTTTTCACTTAACATTTCAACACATTTTATGTGTGTCTTATTCAAGAGCTACATGAAGAATGATAAGATCTTGTTACAATTCTTTTAATTTTTCATATAAAAATATGAAATAATATTATTAAACTATTGATGAAAAATTAATCATTACTGTTAATTAGGGCTAGAATTTTTGATCTAAAAATCACCAGAACATGTAAATTAAATTATGCACTGTGTGACTTAGAACTTCCAGAATATGCTCTAAAACAAAAATGACTGATGGGAGGTGTAAGGGGTACCTTCCACATAAGTGCCCAAAAGTCAACCTCACTTTCACGCAGTACACCCTGGACTGCATTTTGCAGACGAATGAGGCTCTGGTGACTGGCACTTTGGCCAGTACAATTTTGTGGGTGTTGTCCTGTTTTTTGTCCTTATGTGTGCTGAGTGCCCGTTTACAGCCTCAGCCTTTAGCGAAAGTCAGAATATTTTAAGGTTTTAGTTATGCAACGTTAGAGTTGTTATTTGTAATTGTAAGGGGCTGGCCCCATATAATGTGATGGGTGCAAAATAGCCTAAGTGCTGATGCACCCAAAATTTTAAATTCAAATTCAAATTAAAAAAAGACTGACATTTTTTAAAAAAAAATTAATAAATTGTGTTTTCTTTATGGGGTGTATAATGTATGTATGTATGTATAACATAAGAGAAACAACTAAAAAAGTGTGCAATTTGAAAGTATGTAGGACTAGTTATTTTCTTACCATATTTTGAAATATTTTCACATACTTCTAGCTAGTTCCCTTTGTGAGCCTTGGGTGTCAATGTACAATAACTACTTTGGGCAAACTTTCAAATGTAAATGATAGCCTATTTTCAGACAAGAAAAGGCCCTAACCTAGAAACATCCTTTCAGCTGATGCAAGTGGACAAAATTGAAACTGCTAAGTGTACGAGAAAGCCCTTATACCTTGACAAAGCAAAAATATGCTGCATACGACTTAAAAATGCCTAAAATATTCTCTCTTAGGTAGAAAATGGTCATATGCTCTAACTAAACATTTGCATTAGCTTTTTTAAATGAATTTCTATATACTTCAGGAATATATCACATATAAAAAAAAAAAAGAATGAAAATCCCAACTCTACTGATTACTAATATTGTGCTGAGCTTATTTAAAAAGGTAAAGCTCCCCACGCATAGCCATTTATTAGAGGATTGGATTTTTCCAAAAGTATGACTTCACAGGCCTAGTTCATTCTCCATCTTAACTGTTCAACAACTTTTTCAGCCCACTGGCATGCCATTATGACTGTTTGTCAGTTTAATATTGGAGTGGACTTTTCCACCTGAAAATCCTTACTTTGATAGAGCTTGCACTTACAAGTGCATTGGCAACAGCATTCAAGCGAGAGAGCACTTTGTGGTAGCACAGACTCATGCCTAATGTTGATTGATTTTATTTTACTTCGCTTTTTGTGCCATTTTGGCTAATTTGCAAAAATGAGGATGAGTGATGATATGATGAAACTGATGAATGGACACTCATAAACAACCATGCCCAGGCTGGGATTCAAACTCAGAACCCCTGGCATATCGTAGCGCAATGTGCAACCATTCCGCCACAGAGGCCAGCTTATGCCTAATGATGTATAAGGTAATCCCAAGGGAGAAAATCCACTGATGATATGTAGATATGGATATACTAGGGCAAATCAAAACGTAAGTTACACCCCCCTGTATAAAGCAAACAAGAAACATTCGAAAGAAAATAATTAATGGACAAAAATGTAACATTTAACTTCTTTCGACAGTCACCAAGGTATTCCAAGCACTTCTAGAATCGTGTGACCAGTTTTTTTGATTTCTTGTGTGTAAAAATTCCATCCAATTTCAATTGAGTTGACGTTTGTGCTCATCGGTTAACAATCGTGGCACCCAGTGAGAGGATATGATGTTGGTCATGAATCAGCATACACACACTATCATAGGATATGTTCAGTTCACTTGTAATCTCTTTTAATTTTCACGTTGCGGTTGGCAAGGATGATTGCATTCACACGCTCCATTTTATCAATAGTGTTCACAGTTGCAGGCTGCCCGATACACTGTTTGTCTCTTCACGTTTGTTCTTTCCTCTTCGAACATCTGGCACCATTTCCTGATCATGGGGTATGACATTGCATTCTCACCCTACACCTTCACAATTTGGCGATGGATTTTACTCTGATTATGCCTTCCTGTCCACAAAAATCGGAGGACTGAGCGCAACTCAATGTTGGACGCCGCCTCAGTACGACACGCCATACTGACACGGTGACTACTCTCATATTAAAGCAGCTGCAGCATGGCTGCTTTGGGTATGGGGAGAACACATTCCAGACAGTGCTGCCACCAAGTGTGATTATTTTCTCTCTTTTAGTACAGGAACACGGCTCGGGTGTAACTTACTTTTTGATTTGCCCACGGATCAGTTCAAATTTAATTACCGACAACAAATGATACTTTTGACACACTTCGGGAATCGCACAGTACTACAAACGTGGGTGGCACATGACACATTTACAGTGAAAATATCCTGAAAAATTGTGCAAACTGCATAATTTTCAATTATTTTGATTAAATGAAGGTCTTGGGTGTAAAACATGATAAGTGACATTTTGGTCATTTTTGGGTTACAAAGTAAAATGTGCCATCCTTCAATTTTTGAGTGAAATTGCCATGTCATACAATTTGCATTGGACTCGGTGACCAATACACCACTTACCATGTTTTACACCCGAGCCCTTCAAATAATTATAGATATAAAGAGCTGAAGTTCTCAGATATGTGCATAACTGGTTTTTGTTAGTATTCTATTTACTTCAGCTCTTTGTAGTTATTTACTACTGTGTATCTTATTTCACAAAATATAAATATGTACAATGCCAGGGGTCCCAGGTTCAAATCCCAGCCTGAGCCTGAGTATTCATTGTGAGTGTGCCTTCATCAATTTCATTTTATCGTCACTCATCCTCATCATCACAATTAGCCAGAAGTGGTACAAAAGCAATGCTAAAAATAACAAAAATCAAATCAAACCACACCAAAATATAAATAATTATCTTATGTGACATTATGAATATTTTAAAGCAAAACTCTAGTAGATTGATATTGTATAGTTCCAATCAATTTTATATATTTTGAACTACCTTAAACTGTTTCACTTCTCAAATATGAACAATGGTATCAGTATTAAGTCAAAGTGGTATTAGCTCATCCAAATAAAAAATACTGCAGAAGTGGGAGTTACTACAAAAGAACTGGGGGAAAAAAATTGCTTTAGAAATAAGATTTATTTCATTAAGTGCATACAAATTAATAGGGAACTACACTGAACATCAAATGTGATTAATTTTATCCAACAGGTAAAAATACCTGTGAACAATTTGCCAGCAATGACGTAATGCAATATAATCCTGCCTTATATGTTATTTTCAATTTGTTTCATAAATTACACTTTCAATTTTATTCACATTATGTACACAAGGAACTAATATAGTTTCAGTCAATGATCACAATAATCTGTTGGAAATATGATGTTCTGCAAAGTAAATTAGATAGTCACTAACTTCTGTACAAAATTTACACACTATACAGGAGTGTTAGATAAACTTTAGTCTAAATCATCTTCATGCAAATTACTAATTATTTATATAATAAATATTAGTACAAAAATAGTTACATACAATGGTGTTTCTGTTCTCTGGTTTTTGCACTATAATAATGTAAACCGTCAACACAGTATAATTTGAAAAGGGGTTAAACGCAAAACAATTCATACTTAAACATGAAAGAATAATAATTCTTGAAGCTTTCCTGGCAGCGAATACTGAAGAGGTTTTCTCAGGCAATCAGCCAGGTGATTTCCGGAGAGGCTTCCGAGCTTTTGAACTCCGAGAAAAACTCTTCATAGTGATTTCCGGAGAGGCTTCCGAGCTTTTGAACTCCGAGAAAACCTCTTCATAATAATGTTAACTTACATTAACAAAACATAAGTTAGCCTAATTGGCATTTGAAAGTAAACAGGTAAAGAATGCTTTTAGCTAATTACACAATTATGTATATACATATTAAACATTATGTAAAAATGAAATTTACAGAGAACAATAAAAATTACTATTTCAGCAGCTTTTGCTGTCTTTTAAAATTACAGAAACATAGTATTTCGTCAACACTAATTCATCATCACAAGATAAATTGTCTAAAGTCAAATCTAATGCTAAGTTTCAATATATTTACTCACTTATAGGCAGTCTAACCTGTCTAAGTGGGTGGAAAAAGCAACACTTTTTATGTCTCTTGGAGAATATGAAAATGGCTTTGAGGGAAGGAGAGGAAGTGTAAATTTTGAGTAAATATGTAGCCAACATTACACTGCAAATTAGAAATGAGGAAAGTATGAAATAAATTTTAGTGTGTCTAGATGAAAACTGAAGGAAATCTGATGTCTGACATAAAGGGGCTTAAGCAATGCATATAGAAAGCAAAGAGCATGGATTTATGCCAAGATATTCAATAAGATCGTATAGATAAACATAAAAGTGGCTGATTTCTACACAGAGTTGACTTCCAACTTCGCCATTGTGGATCCCAAGCTCGGATGAGAAAGGAGGAGGGGGAGGAGTAACACCTCAATAAAAAAAACTGACTCTGGCTGATAGTACCATGTAAAGGCCCCTTGCCAGGTTACGGTGAAGTCCTCAATGGCAGATGCAGCGGAGAAGGAGTCCTTCGGTATGGCACAGATGGACGAAGAGACAACCCACTCTCTTGGGAGTAATGAAGAGGGAACCACTGCCTTGTGGTGAAGATGAATCTTCGAAGGGTAAGGGAGACAACCCCCAACAGAAAAATCCTGCCTTGGTTCCAGAGGCTGCCGATCAATTAATGAGGAGGTGGAATTAATAGAGGAAATGGGGAAGTACATCAAAATGCTACGATTGAGTGAAGTGAAAAAGAAAGGAAGTGAAGAAAAGTTAATGGAAACAGTGGGTTGAGACATCCCTGATGCTATAATGGCATAAGAGGTAGAGAAAGAAGAAGTTGACTTCCATATCAAAAAGATGAGATAGTGACTAATGTTAGGCCCATTGCCATGGAAATTCAAGGTTACATAAAATTAGTAAATTTGAAATAAATGGATTTTCAGAAAGACATGAAATTTTGAAATGGAGGGGTAAAGAGAACAAATCATTGTACGAGTGTTAATTGTGGAAATGAATAGTACAAAGGATGTCATTACACTGAAAAGATGGATAAGTGTATGGCTTGATGACGACAACCATTTTGGAAACAGTCCTGCAGTCCTTGAGGGACGTAACATGTTCACAGGAATCTGGGCGATTTCATCACAGATCCTTTAGACTTGATCTGCTCCAACTGAAGAATAGCCCAGATTCCTGTGGACATGTTACGTCAAGCTATGCAGGACATCCCTCGACAACTGCAGGAATGTTTGCACAGAAATGGTCATCATCAAGTCATGAACCTGGCCATCTCTTCAGAGGTATGTAATGTATGGAATGGCATCCTCTGTACTATGCGTTTCTATGATCAAAACTCCTATAACTATCTCTATCTTCTCTATAACTCCTTTTCAAAATTTACCATCTTTTCGAGACATCCTTTATTTGGTGTAGAAAATACACTTAATGGAAGGAAGAAACTTTATAGCATGGTGAATAATTCCAGTGCTAAAATACATGTAGAAATGTGACACATTTTCGTGTGGTTCTTAAACTTCAATTTACCAATTTACAATTACAGACTAAGTAAGAACAGCTGCTCTATTAGCTAATATTTATACTCCTGTAAGTTGATTTACAACAGTGAGGATGAATAACAAATAGATGAAAATATGACATGACCTAGATTCAAACCAAGAACCTTTGAAGTCAATCATGACTCTCACATTTTAGAACACTAGTTCCTCAAACTCTATAGGTGAGGCACATGAGTTATGTTAAATGACGACATGCAAGCAATGTAGTGAAATAAGTTTATTCAGTTTGAGTTCCTGATCATTGTGGACAAACAAATACCCAGATAATTCTCCCGGGAGGGGAGAACTGGGATTTTTTCCCACCTGTTCAAGCGGCTTCAGTGCCCAGGAGTGTTGTGCTGATCACATCACCCCCATCTTTGGCCGTGATCAAGAAAGTGTGGGGCCCAACCCCAAACACCCCCTACATGCCTTTATGGCATGGTGCAAGGCAAAGGGGAGCACTTTTTTTTTTTTTTTTTTTTTTTTGCAAATAATTTTCCAGATCATTCTGTGGTGCTTTGACAATAACCAAGTTTTAAGTGTTAAATTGCACTTGCTATTCCAGAGAATCAACTGTATTCAATATTGTTCAAACTAAATGAGATTTATTCAAATTCTTAAATCTTGCTAAGTGAAAGAAAACACTTAATTTTCCCTGTCTTTGCAAGAAAAGTTAAAAACCTTAACTGTGAACACTAAAAGTTCATAGGTCTTGCTCTTTCCAACCTACATAACTGATACGTTAGACTGCCTACAAAAAAAAGGAATAAATAAATACCTTGCTTTAATGCAAAGCAATTTTCTAGTTTGTGTATTTCATTCAAGCATATCAATCAATTTGGACTCCATTCATCCTCTGTGGTCCTGTTAAATTTCTGCGAGTGTTAACAAAATAATTGTTGCTCTCTTGATATAAGCAGATACAAACTTTCATACATAAAATTTTACACGCAGCTTGGAAGAAACATCTTGACAAACACACAAATCCACACTGATCAGCAAAATCTAAGCTCTGAACTCCTCAGTTGCAAACATTTTTGTTCCACAGGAATCAAGTTTATAGTTAGCTAGTTACGACACTACATTTTCCAGCAATTTCTTGAACGTACATATACAGCACAGAAACACCACTTCAGACAAATGTAATAGATTAGTGGAAATCCTAGGCATCTACAACAGTAAAGGGAAGATTTACAGTGTGTTCAAGAGGGCGCATGGAAGAGAAGCAAATGTTTTTTATACAACACATCTTAATTTTACAGGAAGAAGCTACATGATAAATGTAAATAAGTTCTCAAATAATCATGTGCAGATTCCAGCAACATAAATGGGTGCTCCTTACTATTCAACATTGCTGTACCCTTCTTTCCAAATTTCTTGCAGTTAATGTGCTTTGTTCTTGCAGCCTCTTGTTATGAGAATGGACTTGGTTGTGTATTAATGGGTTAGAATATTTTAAAGCAAATGCCACAAAGCTAACATTACTTATTAGGAATGGGACAGAATAATCAGAGCTCTATCATTTTTGGCTGACATGGGAAAATCCGTAATATTACCATATATTTTTAAATGAGTGGAACCCTGATTTTACATTTTCCCACATTATACATTCAATCTTGATGGTACCAACATAGCAAAACATTATGAAATTATCCTCAATTTTAAATTTTCCCACATTTTACGTTTTTTGAGCTTGATCCCCTGAAAAACGTAAAATAGATGTTCCACTGTAGCCTGCAACCTAGTAAAAATCTGCCATTTTGCTAGTTTTTTAAAAGATTGAAAAGTATAATTCATAAATGTGTAAATACTAAACTCCATGGTACGATAGTCCTTTCAGAACAAGGCCTGCGAAGCAACTTTTCACTAGGTGAAGCATGGCCACTGCATAAGGCAAGAGCGGTAACCATTTGGGTACGTGTGTAAACAATAACTTTTTTTTTCTTTTCTTAAGGCCAAGTCCCATTGCAGTCACCTGATTACATACATAAGTAGGAAGATGACTGAACCAATCATGTTCATGGAGCATTTGCTACTTAATATAAGATTGATAAATGTTATATTGGTCCATGTACATATGTATGTATGAAAAGAATAGGATTATACAATGTACATATGGCTAAATATGAGCTGGAAACATCTGTGTGTGGATGAAGAGAGAAAGTAGGGATGGGACAGATTAATCTGTACTCTATCAGTATTGGCTTAAATAGGCATATCAGTTTATCGGTAAAATTACTGACTATTTTACCGATTCGATATATCTATAAATATCTGGTAATTTAGAGCAAAATTCTGCCATTTTGTCATAATTTTTATGGATAATCTCCATGCCCTAAAAGTAAATGTCTGAATATGCAACTTATTTTGCACTGCAGACACCTTGAAACACACATTTATTAAATTAAATTAATTAATTAAATAATGAACCATTTAGAATTTTACATCAGATCGGTTGAGTATTGGTAAATTTTATATTGGTATCAACCAAAATTTCATATCGGCCCTTCTTTAAGTGAATTGAGTGAGTGTGCATGTGTACGAACATTTCATTTTCCATGATAAATACTGCTTCCATTTGTTGAAACAATGTTTCACACTGCATAGAATCAGATCTTTTTGTTACTAGGGCTGATCTGATACTATTTCAGAGTGCAAGCCTCTCATGGAGTTAGCAAAACATGCTGCGTAACACTTTTGAGGGGTCACGTATTCTGGAAATTATGCAAAATGCATTTCTTTGCAATGAAATACTTCAACTTAAGACGTGTCTTCTTATGGTATACATTGTCTGTGGTATTTAATTTTAAAAAATCTATCAGGTGGTGCCCAAGGTCACACTGCTCCCAAAGTCAAGGACTAACAAATTTTAGCATAATTTTACCTAGAAGCTTTACTAAGTTTCAGTGATGCTGTGTTCAGGAAGAGAAGTTTTGGGAAAACCAAACCTGGATGCCGTGACAAAGCTCGGGCTCATTCAAACATTCCTGATCTGCAATTATCTCATGAAAAAACAGACACCCACACCCTATTCTCTGTACATGGCACCAGAACAATTATTTTTCTTTCCCATTGAGAAAAACATTGAAATGACATAATTTACAGCATATGGAAAATATAAAGGATACAAGAACTGTGCACCATGGAAGAAATGTTGGAAGTGGTGTGTCGCCAATGGAAAGGACTAGTCTCAAAGGTAACAAGGTAACAATTTGTAGCAAAAGTTGCCTTTTCTTGAACAGCCCTTGTATATCTTATTCGCCAATTTTTTGTCAATGTTTATACATTGCACTACTGTATATAAAAATTAACCCAACGACTCGTAAGAATGAACAATGAAGTTTTCCATGTCAGTGTTTACAATTTTCTTTTTAACCAGTTCCTATTACAATAAAAAAAAACTAACACCTGCATCAATTCTCTTGGAATTTCACAGAAATTAAGAAAATTAGTTCATCAGCACAATTAGAAGCACATAAAAAGTCACATTCATATTTAAGGGTCATTATTTACATTTCATACACACTCTCCCCTACATAGTGTAAGTGTTTAATTGCAGAAAACATATTAGGTTGGAAAAAATCAAGTTTTAAGATGGAGTGAAATACAATAAATTTCATATGGTACATATAAGTGCTTGGGGTATGATATCGCACAATCATATACCCACCTTTTGTTCAATATCCTCTCATCTTTGTAACTATTATCACATTCTTTACACAAGATGACTAATTGTATTTTACAAGTCATCACTAACGTAACACTGCAGGTTGGCACATGTCTCCTATCTAACCATCAAACTACCTACATAAACTTTTTCCTTGTTAATTTCCTCTGTACACTCTACACCTATTGGTCTATTTTAAGGCAGTCTGTTTTCCTTGCATGACAATCCAGCATCAGAGAAGGGAACAGCAAAAATACATACAATATCACTTATCATCAATGGTAACTCATCACATGATTGCAATGGTGTTTTGTATAAATCACATTGTACACATATTCACAATCTTTCTTTTATACAAATATATACATTATCGCCAATAATTCAAACTATGTACAATTTGAGCTTCTCAATATATATATCATTGAACAAAACATAGAATATATAAAATGTAAATACAAAATATTACTAAACAAGATCTTCAATAAAAACTAATTTTCAAAGCACTTGTAAAAAGTTTGGTACTTAAAAAAGGCAACGAGTTAATTTCTTTTTACGACAAATGAACGTGTGAGCATCCATAAGTCGGAACACAATACGAGAAATTCATAAAAATAAGTATCTAAGCGTCTAGGCTAGGGCAGATGCTGGTAGAGAGCTATGCTTTGGCTTAGTTTTGTTTAGAAACACCTTGATGCTTCCGTTAAAATCAGCGCTGATTAGAACATAGCCTCCACATCCGTTTGTATGTTGAGCGACAAGAGGATCTTCTATTGGAGGTTTGTCTTTCTCTTTCTCCTTTTCCATCTGGCGTATAAAGATATCTGGATTGGGTGCAAAAACTGCACAAGTAACCACAGCATTGTGTGCTGGAATAAAAATCAAAGGCTGAAATTAGCACAATTGTTAAACCTTTAATTTGATTGATTGAGTTGGTGTCCACTTTATGCACAGTAAGGCTAATTGGGACTGGACCTACAGTTTAAATTGGGATCCGAACCACTATCTGCCTCCACTGGGTATCAAACCCGAGACCCCTTGATTACAAGGCGACGACGCTACCACTGTGCCATCGGAGAGGCCTTAAACCTTTAATTTGCTATTATGATTTGATTAAGGAATTAAAAATACTGTTACGGAGTGTTTCAAGTCATGTGACCTTAACTTGGAGCGAACATTGAAATTAACAGAAGCATTTCACAATGGGTTTCTCTCATCAAGAATGCTCTTCCATTGAGTTCTTTTTTATTGCCAGTTCACTCCATACACAAAATTCTAGAAATTAATTAACGACCAAGTCAGAGAATTTATATCCAGTGACCACATAATAATGGAAACATTAGTGGAAGTTTGTTAGATGTATAAAAAACAACATGAATAGTGAAATAATTCTTCCCGAGTTTGCACACTGACTAACAATGAAGTACAGGACTTCTTCCTACCATGAACTACCTGTACAACATTATTGGGCAGTCAGCTGAAGTTTCTACCACAGATCTATTGTGTTCACTCCAAATGACACTGGCACATCATGTCCTTTTTAACACCATGTAATTTTATCTGATTTTCTGCTGCTCCTTGAAGGAGACCAATAAAGTGGAACCCCAATTTTACATTCTCAGATTTTACACTTTCCTACATTTTCAGTTCTTTCATCTTGGTTCCATAAAAAATCAAGTTTGATTTTTGTGAACCATTATATTAATTTGTTACTGCATATTTTGTTTCCTGAAATATGAACATTAATTATGATGGCACAAGACATAAGTCATGTTTTAAATAATTAGTATCTCTTATTTCCTACTGTGAAACTTTTGAAAAATGGTGATGTTTTAAACACACCTTTCCCTGTTAGCCAGAGATCCCCAAATGGAAATAAATTCCAGCTACTGGTCTGTTCATTGATATGCTGGATCTTGTGTGAACAAATGTATAAGTCAACAAATTAGGTCTTATTTATTGAACAGAGGGATATTGAAATTCTTAAATAACTTTAAAAATGGAAAACTCAAATTTGTAAACGTACCTTTAATACCTTCCCAAAAGTCATTGCGATCACGTCGGACGGAAGAGAATTTTGCATAATCATGATGTGTTTTCCAGATATATATACATTGGTTTTCTGAACCACTTATGATGTATTTTCCATCATGACTGAAAAAAAGAGCAAATAATTTTTATAAACAAACAATCAAATATTATCACAGAAATAATGAACTATGAATTTCATATTTAAATTATCATTACATACATTGATACCCTACTGTTGCATTCCAAGATTTAGTTTCCTGGACACACAAATTTAGCCTTCTCAGCTCCAGAAAACTAAAAAATAATATTTATATTTCTCATATCACTTTTATGTTTGATTTTGCTTTCCCTCATTCATTGGAACTAAATATACGACAGAATTTTCTTGGCCACTCTAGGACCATGATAAAATTCAAGTATAATTCCCAGTTTTCAAGGCAAACTTTCCAAGCAGATGTTTTCTCTATTTCAACTTTACGTATTACTGCCTCACACACACACATACAGGCACAGATATATTAACAATATAAAGGGTCTGCGAGATTCCAATGTATCCAAAAATTCTAAATCAATTCAATTAAATGGTACATATATTTAAAATATTTAATTTAAGGTGACTTCTTCTTATAATTGTATAAGAATTTCAAACTCAAATTTACATAATCAACTTCAAGCTAACAGTTGGTCTGAAAAGTTCATAGGCTGACTCATAGATGGCGTTACTAGAATTAAATCCATGTGATTTTTACTTAGTACTAACCTTCAAAAGATACGTGTATAAATTTCACAGCTGCGATAATTAGTTCGTGAGATATAGCATTGTGAGTGAAGCAGCTTTTGTTATTGTGAAAAAATGGATAAAAAAGAATTTCGTGTGTTAATAAAGAATTGCTTTTTGGCGAAAAAAAATACTGTTGAAACCAAGGCTTGGCTTGATAAACATTATTCGGACTCTGCACCAGGAAAATCAACCGTTGAGAAGTGGTTTGCTAAATTTAAACGAGGCGAAATGAGCATCGAAGACGATGCACGCAGTGGACGCCCCAAAGAGGCTGTTACCGACGAAAACATCAAAAAAGTCCACAAAATAATAAAATCAAAAAGGGTCAGACCATCAACAGCGATTATTACATAGCGTTGTTGGAGCGTTTAAAGGATGAAATCACGAAAAAACGGCCCCATTTGAAGAAGAAAAAAGTGCTGTTTCATCAAGACAATGCACCGTGTCACAAATCAATGAAAACGATGGCAAAATTATATGAATTAGACTACGAATTGCTTCCCCATCCACCATATTCTCCAGATCTGGCCCCCAGTGACTTTTTCCTGTTTGCAGACCTTAAAAGAATGCTCGCTGGAAAGAAATTTAGCACTGATGAAGAGGTAATCGCCGAAACTGAGGCCTATTTTGAGGCTAAAGAGAAATCATACTATAAAAATGGCATCGAAAAATTGTATGACCGCTATAATCGTTGTATCGCCCTCGAAGGCAACTATATTGAATAATAAAATTGAATTTTGTCAAAAAAATATTTTTTACTATGTTAGCCTACGAACTTTTCAGCCCAACAGTTATATTATCTTGCAATAATCTTCCATCTGTCAGATAGATTGTTCTGCAAAGGACACCAACAAAGTAAACAGATTGAGAGAATTGTGTTTTTATTTTCCTCACAGCTTTCTTTTCCTTCCTTGATAAAAATATAAGCTAAACTGTGACAAACATATGTATAAATTCTATGGGATTTGGATTAATAAAAGTTGCAATTTTTTTACATCTATGAAGAAACTTTCATGCAAAATTCCCAGAATTCTAGGTGAGTAATCGGTACAAGAACATTTGAGAAAACCTGATTTTTTTTATTGTAAACAATTTGCTCATTCACTTCTTTCTTACACAAATATATAATTGCATTTAACACTTTTTTTGGGGGGGGGGGCTCGATTTTTGGCAACTGACTGTCACTATTCACAGAATGTGAAATTGACAGGTCAATAAAATATTTTCTTTGCAAAAGTTACAATGAATTGTGTTTCTACACTAATTTATGTATTTGGAAAAAAAAATCTTTGCATGTAATTATATTTAACATGTAACAACCTTGTCATTGGTAAGCAAGAGAAATTCCAACAGTAATACCCCCTCTCTTTAAATGAGGAATCCAATCAAATTAAACATTACTGTAGAAAACCTCATTAACCTTTAAAGTCCTGTGGCACTTATGCAGTTTTTACCTCTGTCCCAGGCCATTTAAATGAGTTTTGTAAGGTTTAGCAAAAATCGTTATAGCTTCCATCCTCTGGCAGATAATTAAGTGAAACAAGAAACATTTTACTAAGAATAAAATGTACTTTGACATAGAAAAGACAAAGTGTTGCTATCTGTATGTATTTGTTATTATTTGTGGCTTCAAACGTGAAAATTGAAACAAAGAAAAGAAAATTTTACCTCTCTTTCCTCCCTGTTGAGACATGGGACAGGAACAAGTTCTATGTCCTATTTGCAACCACATGTCTACATTATAATTCAATATTTATTTTGTTCCTAATGCCTATTGCCATCCGAAGAAAAAAAATTAAAAAGAAATGAAACAGTGGGACTGTAGGCCCCACATTGCCCACCCCTGACCACTGCCATGTCTCTGGAAGAAGTTCTCCATCCTCTGAATTGCCAGTTGCTGGTGACGTCATTAGGGAATTGAAGAGCACCAGCTTTGCTGTTGATGCATATCAACTCTTGGTTTCAAGTTCCATGCACTTCGAGTCATGAGCATAGAAAATGAACAGGGTTGCAAGGTGACGAAAAAAGGTTCTGTACCATCGGTTGACCAACCGGGACTGTGGCCAAAAATGCCATCGGTCAACACATGACCGATCGGGACTGTAAAGGTTAAACATTACTGTAGAAAATCTCAAGTAGTGAATGCAACAAGATAGTTATATTTTGAGTATACATATGATCTCTAATTGAACACATGATTTACTTGTAAAAGATAAAGCCTGTTTCCTTGAGCCTTATACCCCCAAAAATATAACTATACTCTCTCCCTGGAATCTCTGGAGCGAGTAAACGAAAACAAGTCTCTGCACAAGTAGTCACTCGAGAGGGCTTGATCAATAAACATGTGAGAGGGTACGGGATTGTGTGGAGGGGGAAACTAACTGTGTCTACCAACAGTTTGCAGGAGCATGTTCTGCTTTGCTCCATCCACTCACCATCTCCCCTTCTCTGATGTTATGTGCGATCTTACTCCAGATATTCTCGGGATAGAGTATAGACTATATTTCCTACTAGTTTACTACAATAGGAAAACAACTACATATACTGCTGGACAAAAAAAACCGGACACTTGCATTTTTTGTGATAACGCAATGGGTCGATAAAAGCTCTGGTACAAGGGCTAACTAAATGTTGCAGAAACTGAATTAAGTACGAATGCATAAACAAAGTCCGAGCCTATGAATGGTGCATATGGTACTACATGATCTGCCGAACATTCTGTAATATACCTGCGAGCTGTTATTGCAATTCAGATGTCAAATATTAAAGTGTCCGGTTTTCATTGTCCAGCAGTATATTAACTTCATGCACTGCGTTGACATTTATAGAATCAAACTGTTACATACCTAAAACTTGCCTTTATTTGGCTACTAACATTTACATATCCTTTATATTTACATGACAAATTAAGGTCACGTAAATCATACAGTCTTATTCTGCTGTCATTGGATGTGACCAGGATCTACAAACATAAAGATTACGTATTAATATATATATCTCATGAAATACAGTGCACAAGTTTATAAATTAAAATGAACAACTGCCAATCCAATATACATGTAGAACATGAAACAAGCATTGTGATTCCTTCTGTAGGCAATGATTCGGAGCCTTACAAACTAAATATTGAAATTTAAGAACTGGCTCTCAGAAGGTTGGTGGTTAAGTCTGTTGGCAAGCCAACACATTTATGGTGAATAAAAGATCATCAAAAGCAGTACATAAAACAGTATTTCTGTTACAATGGTGAATGTAATCCTAAATGTGATTTAAAACATATATTTATTACAGAAAATAACATTTCCTTTCTAATAGAACATTTGTGTACAGTATAAAATTTTGTAACCATAATTTCTATAGGTACAAGTATAAATTCATGTAAATTACTATCAAATATAGGAATAAATAAACATGTCATTGTTGCAGATAATCATTAACCAATAACTGATCCTATATCTTATAAAATAAAATGAATACACACCTTGTCTTCTCCAGGCATAGGCTCAATACCACTTATCTTTCTTCCTTTTGAGTTCTTCCCTCTTGTAGAACGCACATGTATCTGTGTGTGATACTTCAGCTGCTCAGTGGTGTAGAATATGCATCTCCCATCGTAAGACCCAACAACGGCAAATTTTCCATTCTAAAAAAAGAAAAAGGAAACTTTATAGCCCTCAGAAAATACACTAGATTTTGTTAACTGAAGCTAACAACTGTATTATCACAAAAAGAGAGCCACAAATGGCAACTCTTTTAAGCTGAATACTACCAACTAGACTGTTTCTTCAAGTCTACAATACCGTATCATGCCGTAGGCGTGACTCGAACCCAGGGCGTCACAAATAAATAAGCTAACCATGTTATAAAAAGAGGTCTCGCTGAAGTGTTGGAAGAGTTTCTTAAAAGCAAATCATGCCAGCAACCTTCAGCGGAGTTGGAAAAACTCCACTGATATGGCATTAGGCCGGTAGAATAGGAAAATCAGTAAATCAGTGATTATGCTCAGAAACACAGTTATCGAGACATGTGGTCTCTCAACGGCCGAAAGTTCGAATTTCATTTAAATAGCTCGAGAGAATATTTCTCCCCCCAGTCGTTATCTGAAATTTATTGTGTGCACAGCCGTGCCTCGGAGTTATACTAGCAGTTGTACTAAGGAAGTTATGGCGTGAATAGTTGTTGCCTCCGACTTAAAGTCGGATTACTGATCGATACAAAAGGAGTTAAAGCGAGGAGTAGTGCGCCATTAAAAGGAGTTTTATTTCAGGAGTGTTTCATCAGTGTTCATCTACGAATAAGCGAGTCGATCTTCACATAGGGTTCTACAGGTAACAAATGTTTCTATATCCTTGTCTATCATTCTGTCACACCTCTGCCAGACCAGTCAATTGAAGTGTTTAAATCTAATCGTAAATGTTGTTCTTATTTCACTGGGCAAGCCCCTTGCTTGGTTGAGCGTTGACGTTTCTCTTCAGAGCTATACCCTCCTCTTAAGATACACCTCTCGCAGCCAATAAACTTTGAATATCAGGCTTTCACATAGCCTATCTACGATCCCCTAAAGCTAAACAAAGTGATGTTTAGACATGCGGAGCCTGCCTCTTTTCCAACGCTTCAGTAGGACAATACTATATATATACAATTCATGCTACGATGTGTATTTCATGAAATATACTAGACTTTTTTATCCTTCATAGTGATAGAGTGATGTGATTTTTTATTTACCAACACAGATATAACATTTGCCAATAACCGATATTGTACCAATTTATTATAAAATTACAAATATTCTATGAAGAACCTCACTGGTTTATTTACCTCCTTAATGTACATTAGCAGATGACTGAAACATATTTTGCATTAGAAAAATACATTTTTACAAAACAAAAATAACTGAATTATACATTTATAATCATAAAAATTACAACAAAATTGCAGAATTATGACATAAGTCAAATGCAAATTACAGGAATATTGGATCAGCAGCATTATCCACCAAATTAAGCCTGTATCTGTTAGTATCAATAGTGTACCAATTAATCTGTTACATCCCTAATTTGTTATATTAAGTTCTAAAATCAACTTGCCGATTATAAGAGCCGAGGCTGTGAAATAGTATTCAGCACACAGATGAACAAGAGACAGACCAATATACAACACCAAAGAGGATTATACAGGTGATGGGTCCAGCAGGAGAACTTTATTAGTCTACAAGATATGTTGCATGTTAAGTTGATATTAAAACCTTAATTACAGTAAAACCTCGTTAATCCGGAGCCAAAAAAAAAGCAGAATGCAAGGTTTGGAACGTGGATAGAAGTTAACAAGAGAACTTCCCAAAGTAAGGCAGTCAACCACTGATGAAATTCTGTCTCCCGCAGACTTTGTACTGTATAGTGTATTTAGGCCTATGCCCTTTAAATACACCATAATAAATGTGTTTTGTTGCTATAAACAGTTTTAATGCACTTTCTACTGTTATTTTAGATTATTTCAGTTAATCCGGACTTTTGTTAAACCGGTCAACTTATTCGTCCCCATTAGTATTGATTAACAAGGTTTTACTGTAGTTATAAAGGTCCCTGAAGTTACCAATAAACTCGACACTGGAATATTTAGAGCATTCTGTCTCTCAGTTTAACATTGGCATGAGAATAACCTGTGCCGCAATGGATCTTGAGGGCCATGGCATATCTACCAACTGCCGGCATCACTTACACATGCCTCAGCAGAGGTGAGGGTTCAACCAACAGGCTGACATGTGGTCAGCACGACAACCCCCCCGTTGTTGTTGTTGTAGGTTTTCATGACCGGGTTATGGTACTCATTCGTAGTTCGCCAATTTCCTCACAATGGTGGGAGGCCATCGGTCCCATAAACTGGCCGAAATCTCAGGAGAAACGTTGTTACGCTTCTCCCCAGGAGACTCAAACCAGCAAGTCCCATAACCTGAGCACAAAGTCTGACACCTTAGACCACATAGTCATAGTGTGGCACACATTAGTGTGACATACCTGGCAAAAATTTGCAGCAGTAATTAGTTTTGTTTGGCCTTCAACCTCAGTCCATACTGCCACCTTTTTATCAGGGATGTTCCACAACCTCAATTTGCCATCAAGAGAACCGCTCAGAAAGTAACGATCATCCTGAAACAAACATGTCAGATATTTGTGGTCTGTTGTATAAATTGTGGATCTTATTGTACATATATTATACATATGTATTAAAAAAAAAACAACAACATGGAAATATTAAGGGAACTGGCAACTAGTCTTCATGCATAGTCTACTGTGATTAAATCAGCACAAAGAGCATCATACAATAGAAACCCATGTTTGAAAGTAACAGTTACTCTTTTCAATGATAACAGTGGCTAGTTACTTTTGAAATGAGTAACTAACATTATTTTTTGAGCAAAGTAATTGCAAAGTAATTATAGGTTTTGAGGAAAGTAACTATAATTCCGTTACTTTAAAAAGTGATTTCCAAAAAGAACTGATACAATGCCAGCATACTCCTTCCTTCTCATAAAAATGTGAAAACTGTGTCTGTATGTGTGTTAAATATCAAAGCATATTTGTAAGGCATAATAGAATTTTTGTCATAGCATTTTGACTGCATACTGAAAATGATATTGTATTCTTGTTAAGTAATCATTTACTCTATTGAAAGCAGTTCAATAAATTATGGGTGAATACATTATAATCACCATATTTAATGCTTTTAATGCTTCATGATAACACTAACAGAAAGCCATTGGTGGTGTAGAACTCCTGTGTTTTGTGTAGGGTTGACCCGATACTAATACCGATTACCACCAATACTCACCGATACTTGAAAATTGAAAAAAAAAAAAAGTTGTTCAAAATATTGGTTGATATTTGTGTCTAAGCGTTCCACTCTTAATAATTTGCATCAATTCCAACATTTTTGCTTAAAATATTCAAGAATTACATTAGATTATTAAATTATATTTTATTTTATTAGAAAATTCAGTTTTCTTCACACAAAACTGGTGTAAAATAAAAATAAATTTGAATTTTGCCTAATTTCCAGGATATTGTCACGAGGCATTTTTGCGGAGTATGTCAAAACCAAAATGCCGGAAAAGTATTGGCCGGTATCAGTAAATAAATTCCAACTGATACTGATACCACTGGTATGGGCTGATACCGATACATCGGCATCGACATCGGCTCAGCTCTCATTTTGTGGCATCTTTCTGACATATTTGTACACTCCTGTTCACGTAAAGTTGGTCACTTTATAGGTTTGAACAGTTGAAGAATGTGCCACTTTAACCAAACATGAATGTACAAACAAGTTCATAAAACTATTAACACATGATGGACAAATATTAAATTTTTGCTGCTATTGATAAAGCACTAACATAAAATTGCTTATGTTCCTTGAAGAACATTAATGATTAGTTTACATAATTAATGTGTGTGTCTACATTAGGTTTTACTTTGAAAAATATGCCGTGTATTCAGACACTTAGTTTAAAAAATTACAACAAAATGAAAGAATATGGAATTTTTGCTGATAGCGATAAACTTCTGACATAAAATGTGCTGATACAGGTAACAGATATTCTACCAATCTGATCTACGATTGCAAATATTTTTTGAAGAACATGAATGGATCACTATCCTCCTCAATTAATGTATGTATGTAGTGAAATAGCTGTAACGAGTTTTTGCCTTCAAAAATGAAAGCAATGTATTTAGATATTTACTATGATAAAACCATGACATATGAATTATGTTCATATTCATAAAGATAATAACAAAATGGCAGTACATTGCAAATTTATTGTATTGATAAATTTATCCATATCTTAACCAATAAATCGATATAATGATATGTCTATATCAACCAATAATGACAGACTTCTGATTGATTTGTCCCATTCCTGATATTATTCCTCTTAAAGCTGAACAATTGTTCTTCAAGCATCATTTTGCATATTTTGCTGATTGAATTTAAAGTAAGATTCTAAATCATACAAAAAATTGCTTTTTATGACTAAAAGTAAATAAATTAGGCAACATATTACCAACAGGTTCATTATTCATTTAGAAACAAAAGGACATGTCATGTTAACGTTACTCCTCTGAGATCATTTTTAAGTATACCTAAAAATTTACTGCTTGAAAACTATACAATTTGAATAAATTCAATAACCAGATCAACACATAACCATTTATTCAAACATTATATTATTCATACAATATAAGTGAAAAATTATTCCTGATGCTCACAAGAGTAATGTGAATATACTAAAAAAGTTATTACATATTATTAAAATACTGATTTGCATACCCACAGTGCATTGATTGATTGATTGATTTAGTTTATTTTACTTCGCGTTTTGTGCCTCTTGGCTAATTTGCGAAGATGGGGATGAGTGATGAAATGATGAAATTGATGAATGAACATTCACAAACAACCAAGCCCGACCGGGATTCGAACCCGGGATCCTTGGCGGCGTCGCAGCGCGATGTGCTAACCACTATGCCACAGGGTCGGGCACATACCCACAGTGCAGTTGCAGTTAATACACATCCAACTTCCTTAAAGCCCCTCACTTTGTGAGGAAAACAACTGCCATAGAAAAAAAATGAAGGCAATAAATTTATGCATTTTTCAATGATATTTTAATGTCATTAATGACATAGGCAGGGGTAGAGAAAACAAACTAATTCAGGCACCAGCCCCTTTTCCTCAGAAGGCAGTTTTTATTTTTATTTCAAATACGAACTAAGAAAGTCACGGATCCAACTTAACAAAAACTACACATTTTGACACTTGATCTTAAAATATTTAATTTAATAATTAATACAAAATTGGATTAAAATGAATTAATTCTTGCGTCGGAGTGGCCTTCCTAAAGAAGGCTCAATCGGTAACAGAATGAATAATAACTAGGGGTGTGCGGGACAGAATTTTTTGGGTCGGGACAGGATCGAGACGGGAATTTTTTTTAATTTGCTTCAAAATTTCCCGGAGCTCTGAAATTCTTGGATTCTACACATCATTTTCACCTTAACTGATTGTTTTTGCATTTCCGGTACAAAAACTAACGATTTCCGATAAGTTCCAGACATTAACAATGAAGAAATTGTCGAGAATTAACGATTTTTTAAAATGACCATTTCCCGAAAAGTCAGGAAGTCATTTCCCGAAGTCGGGATCGGGATGGGAAATAATGCACGTGCGCGAATAACACACACCCTGGTTTTGATGGGATAAAGTGACAAACAATTAAATCTCGTATATAATGTCCAGTGCAATCCAGGTTCAAGAAATGGCTTCCCTAGTTGTAGGTGTCAAAGCTGTTGCTATGATGATCAAGAGTGAATGACAACACACCTATTCAATGAGTCACCTGTTGCTAAGTGGACCAAGAGGAAAATATTCTCTTGTGTAAATGATAAGTTACCAACCCACGTCACCTCCTCTTCCTCCAGTGTGTTTAGCATCCCAAATGTTTCACTCTTTAACCACCTTAATTATTGTGTAATAGTAGACAGCGAGATCAAAATTACATTATGGATTTACAGTACTCAGGAAGTTATTTTCTATTATTTCTCGCCCAAGAAATACCACTGATACGCATCCCATGTGACGGCAGGTGCATTCTCGAATTCCGGCAGAATTGCACTGCATTTCTTGGTGTCACAGAACATTACATTACAAAGTGAAAATCGTGGGAAATGGCCTTCAAACTTTTATGCGTGGTTTTGCTCATTCCTTCTTTACATTTTCTAAAAAAACCTTCAAAATAAATACTCTTTCAGTGACTAACGTAACATTTATTCGAGGCACATTCAGGACCCTCAAAGTAGCAATTAGCAGCACAACATTTCTTCCATTAAGGAATTTATACACTACATATAAATAATATTATTTGGCCAGTAATACATTTTAATTATTAATTTCCCTTATCTTTTCTTTCATCCAAAGTACCATAAAAAGCAGAACGTTCCTTCATTTTGTGATTAAATTATTTCAACTGCATTTCACATTAGTATCACTATCTTGAATGTAACACTGTTGCCATATTCAGAAACTGCAGGAATTAAGCTTTACAACGATATATAACATGATAGGGTTCCGCGAACATGAAAAATCAATGAAAGTGTCAGAAAATCATGGAATGACCCTGTACAGTTCCATGTTGGCTGTCCAAATTATTCCGTACATAATATGCACCACAGTTTTTTGGGGCAAAAATTTTGGAAAAAAGTGCGCATTATACATGAGTAAATATGGTATATGGCTGACTACCATATTGCCGCAGATTTTAAAATTTGGATAGCAACAGTGAAAACATTTATAATGGCATGTTTATTATTCTGATTTAATGTTACAAGTGATACAGAAAACACACAAACATTAAAAAAACTCATACTGTACTTGCTATTTTAAAAAAAGGTAAGGAAATTTCCTTAAGTGAAATTAATTTAAAAAAAAATAGAACTGAATTTGGAGATCAGGCACTCTGTGTTTTTCTACCCCTGGACATAGGGCATGGGATATGTATTGCTTTGTAAGTATTTACTTTTATGGTGCAGACTTATTGTATGTGAACTCACCCTTGGATGGAATACAATGGCTGTAACAAAGTCAATATGCTGGAAACAGCACAAACACTCCTTCCTGGAAATGTGCCACAATCGGACTGTTTTATCCATTGAGGACGACAGTATAAAATAGTTCTATAATAAAAACAAAAGTAAATGAGTTAGACAACATTGTACGGACATATAGTTCTAGGTGAGACAATTCACATTACTTAATCTTACTTTGTTTTTAAGTTCATTTGTGTACAGATCTAAAATTTCACCTGCACTGGGAACCAAATACAGGAAAACCTCGTTAATACGAAGTTCAAGGGACCAAAAAATGTCAACTTCGTATTAAACGACTTCGAGTTATCCAAACTTTTGAAGATGGGGCCTGTTTTCAGGTGTAAATAAAGTAGAGTATAAATTCCCCCCACAAAGGATGTTTTATACTTGGTGGTAGCTCAGAAAATAAGCTATATATGTACTATATAATAATATTGTACGTTTTAAAGAAAGTGTAAAAAATGTTACACAAAATGAGAACACGGAGCTTAACGCAGACACAAAGATTCCAAGGAGACGGTTAACACCATTTATCCTGCATAGTTATACAACCGGTTATGTACGGGATGCATGTTGTGGCAAAAAGTATTTTAAAAAAACTGTATTTTCTTTTAATTGTGCAAAGTCGTTGCTCTTCCACGAAATTCTTACAATTTTAGTTCATAACAAACCCGTTTGCAAGGAGACCTAGGGAAAGGAAAACAATCTCGTTTATTGCAAGAAGTGAAACTCTGAAGAATCTTGACAGTAGTCACACTGGCACGAGCAAGAGACGGGAGATAATTGGACAGAATGAGTATTGGATTTTATGTGTGTTCACTAGAACATTGTCCGTTACAGGATTAACTGGTAAGAGAAGATTCTCTTGGGAGAGAACACAACCTAAAAATCGGGGTTGTAAATTCCGTTCTGGTTTGGCTGTCTAAAACACATCGTAAAAAAAGTCACGTATTCTTTGCTTCAGTTAACTTCATATTCACCCCCCCCCTCCCCCTTTGCAGGGATCAGTTCAAACTCTTCCTCAACTTGCATTGTAATCCACTCTGAAAAAGTAAACACACAACTTGCGATCTGTTTGCACCGAATGTGTATTCTAGGACACATTAAACAGTGCCGCACTAGATAATCACTCTGGTTTGGATCCCACTTTAAACTGTATATTTAGTCCCGCTTAGCTCATCAGCATAAAATGAACTAAAAACAAGCTTTACTAAACTTGCGTATTTTCAGATTAATCGACAATTTATTGTAGGTTTCAGGAGTATTCTGGAGGTCAAACACTCGCTCGGCCAAAACTTTTCCTCTCGTATTCCTACATTGAGCATTGCGGTTTTTGTTGTTGTTGTTGTTGTTTTTAACAGCAGCACGCTAATGGTTCTGAAGAAAAGCGGGGATTATATGGCTTTGCGAGATTCAAAACAATGAGGCTTATTCCTTCGCACTGGATGAGTCATTGCAGTTATCGGTGCTAGACTAAACACTGGCGCCAGCTGCAGCGTAAACACAATGAGACCGGCTGGAAGTTAGAGCAGCAGGTGGCAGAAGGGAAATCATCGGCATTTTAAAGATAACGCAGTTGTCGAAGACCGAACTTTTATCAGCAGTGTGAAAAAAATGATCCTTGCATTACGTTTTACCATGCAACAGACAATAAATAATACGGGCAATATTTCCTATCCAGACGGCTGCATTCAAACAAGAAAAAGGGACCTGAATTCTGCAATTATCACATTACCATGCACACCAGTGGCGGATAATGAGCTGTTGTAGGAGAAGGAAGGGGGTCACTTTTCTTTTACTTATCATGCGGTTTTTCTTTGTTTTGAAGAAGGTATTCAGAACTGTTTGCTTTTTTTAGACGGCAAAGGAAAGGAGCCCGTGTGCGTACATGAGCAAGAAAATCATGGCCGAAACAATTAGCAATTGGAAAATGCATTTCTCTGTTAGGGGGCAAAAGGCAATTGGGAGCAGTTGGTAATGGATTGTAACATAAAGATGTATATACGGAGTAGGGGAGGTATGTGAAATAAATTGTGTACATATCAGAGATCTCCGTGAGACGTTATTCATTACAACAGGCATCATGGTTTGGGCTCCGGCTACAGGATGCACACAGGTTCAAGTCTCCTGAGTTAAGCGTAACAACTTTCTCCTGTAATTTCGGCCTGTATATGGGACTGGTGGCCACCCACCACCGTGAGGAAATTGGGGAGCTACAAATGAGTAGCGTAACCTGGTCATCGAGACCTACAACAACGACTGGGGTTCGGCTGTGCTGACCACATGTTACCCTGTTACTGTTTGGATGATCGCCCACCTTTGCTGAGGCATGTGCGGGTGAGGCCGGCAGTCTGCAGGTAGGCCCTGGCCTTCACACGGGCTGTTGCACCACGGGATATTATATATTATTGTATCAGGAAGAGTACTGACAAGTGTATCGATATCAGTTCAAAGTGGAGTTGACTCAGTTCATTCTTAAGGTTTGTTTTTAAGTACCATGTCACTCGGATGACTGACAACATGTTGCATGTCACTTTGGTGTGAAAGCTCCCTAAAATGCAGGAGCCTTACAGGGTTGTTGGCCTCAATAAAATAACAATGGTAGAATTACAAATCATATATTGTTTTCTTCAGTATAGATGGGGTCATTAAGATTCATACAGGACAGACATATTTAGTAGGTAGAAAGAATGTTTATAATAAAATATTTATTTCATGAAGTTCCTTCAGTAGCCACTGATGGCCAGAAAAACACTGGAACATCTGAGTAACCCATAAGCCACAATGTAATGGTTGAACTTTCGCCTGTGTTTTTCTCGGTTTCAAAATTGTGTGGGTTATCAAGTTTTTACATAATACCGCTATTTTTAACGGCTTTTATTGTTTGATGTTTCGTCCTGATTTCCCAGAACTTTTTCAAGCTTACACCAAGATAAACACACACACAACCATACATGGCTAGTTCTTACACTTCTGTGTAGACCATGTAAAGTTATGTGTTGTGTTTATCTTGGTGTAAGCTTGAAAAGGTTCTGGGAATCCAGGACAAAATGTCGCAGGAAAAATAAAAATCACAAAAAATAACTGTATTATTATATTATTTTGAATCTACAAAAAGTGGTTATGTGAACATTTAAGAAGAACATAGATATATTATGAAGCATTACTCCTGAGCCACTCATACAGCCATAATGTCTACCAATTAATTATAACCAGTTTAAGGTTCATGTAATAATGTAAATATGTCCCCTCAGAACAAGAAATGAACTACACGGTGTATCCAAAACCATATGCTATGTCAATGCAAACCCATTGTCCTATGTTGGCAATGGTGCACAGATTTCAACAATCTTATGAAATTTCCTGAACATTTTAATCTGATTTTTTAAATAATGATTTCCAGGTCAGTGTAAAACACTATGGTCAGCAAGATGAGTAGCAGATGCCTGTGAAAGTAATTTACAAGATACCCAAGAGATATGCAATGTTTGTGTTTGGGGACAAAAACTTCACAAAATGAGAGATCTAATGACATTTTCGTTATAGAAATGTGAATATAATCCCAAATTTGATTTGATTTAAAAACTGCACTTACTACACAAAATAAACATATCCCTTCTAATAGCACATTAAATCATTACCAGAATATTAAGTTTATTCCTGTATAAAGGGGTCCATTTTTGCTTCTCAAATATTTAAGGCAGCATTAATAAATTTTCCGTGAATTGCATAACTCACAGGATACTTCAGACTTCAAAAAGTGTCGCATTGGTATATAAATGGTAAATTTCATGTTTAAGAGTCTATTTCGCATTTTATTTCGCATCATTTCGTGACAAAACAGGGTAGGAAAATGCACCTCACAACTTTCAGAAACATAAAAATAAAAATTAACATTACAATGTGTTATTTCATATTTCGTGTTTTCGTCAAAAACTAAATATGCATGCCTCGAATTATTAATAATGAATGTTTAACAAAAATATTGTCATACCTTAGACCATGCTACATCAAGAAGATCTGAAGTATGTCCACTATATGTACAAAATGGCTTGGGCATAAAAGGAGTCTTTGCAGCATCGTCTCTTTGATCACAGCACATCATAGCCATAGGATCCTCGGAGGAATGTTGAGAAACTAGTGATTCTTGTGAGGGTGTTGGGGAAACCTAGAAAAGAAACAAAATGTACAACTTGTTCCTCACATCTCAAACAAGACATGTACAGGGTATCCATAAATTATTCACCCCATAACATCTTTACTGTAAAAAAATTCTCGGAAACAATACATGGAAATACATTCATTGACTCAAAGAATTTTTAGTGAACATAGTTCTGATTATTAATAAACCTCTACATGGGCGCCCTGAGTGGCTTTCATAATATCAAGTCTATTGATGTATTCACTCCTTGCGTTGCGGTTCATATCCACGGTGATTGATGCCACAGCCTCCTCGAACCTGGGCTTCAATTCCACCAAGTCCGTAACTTTCTTTTTGTAGACCATGTCCTTCACATAATCCCACATACAAAATCTAACGCTGAACAGTTACACAAGATTTTGTTTCAAAACAACTTCAAAACACACATTGCCTTTCCCTTCACTGGTTTACTCTTTTGCCGTAATGCATGATAGTACAGTGTTACCAAGTACATAGAAGAGAATTTTGTTGAGATGTTCTTCATGCTTATACTAACGACCTCCACTCAACTTGCATAGAAAGTTCTTTATGGACAACATTTATGGAGTGAATAATATTGGGACATGGTGTATTAATGAAAAGAGTACATGAGTAATGTCTGAAATTAATTCATCATCGTGCATATGTTATAAATTGTTCATTTCTTTCTTGCAGTAACTATTAGGACATCTCTTCACCTCTTGTATCCACCATGTTTACTAAGATCATAGTACTACTGGAATGTAGTATATGGAGAGATGATATAGAAATTTCTATTAGGGATGGATTGATATTGATAAAGTAACCATATAAAATTCAAATATCTTTGAGGAACATGAATGGTTCATTAACTTTCTTAATTAACAGGTGATTGCACTGGGTTTTGCTTTTAAAAAAAAATGCATAAATAGACACAAAACCAAATTATATGAACTGTATGTTACAAATGACATTGTATCTAAAGATATCCATTTGGTGAATACGTGGAGAGAGGTAATTCACTCTAGAAAGTTCACAGTTCATTTTTCCGTGCAGTTTTTGTTCATGATCGATTTCGCCCAATGTCTGGTAGCTTCCGTCAGGCATGTACATTAAATACCTTAATATGCATACAGTGTCCGAAATGTTGGAGTAAAACAGTGGTTAAAAGTGTGATCACCTAAAGAATATCCATCTTTTGTGGGATATGGGAATGAACATGCTGGAACCTTTTTTACCACGATTGTGTCAGAACTTACCTTCTCTGCATTGTACTTGGTTCTCATATCCTGAAAGTACACATATGCATCACGAAGAACCCACACACGCAGAACTCTATCTTGGCCAGCTGTCGCTAATAGTCTACCACATGATGAAAATTTCATGCACCAAACAGCACCTACATGCTCTCCACTGAGATCTTGCACGTGCTGAAGATTGTCAAATTCATATGGGCCTTTGTGACTTCCGGAAGCTTTTAGCTGCAATGTGAAAGAGAATAAATTAAAATGTTTTATTTACTATCACTCATGCACAATATATTTTGAATGAGGAACACCTTGATTAATGTTACATACAGGGTATCCACAAAAGAACTAGTGAAAACATCAGATTTGTTGCAAAAAAAAAAAAAAGTGCTTTGCTACTGAGGATAGATAGTAAGGTAAAAGGTAAAGTTCCCTATGCACATAGCACAGTGCTATGAAGGCACATTTAGAGGATGTGGGGGTAGGGCCCTACACATTCTTGATCTCGGCCATTCTGGAGGTGATGTGATCAGCATCATGCTTCAGCCACCTTTACCCCAATTCCTCCCTGGTATCCATTGATTTGAGGCTGGGTAAGCCCCAGAGCTGCTAACCTTAAATCACCCACATCAGGAATCGAACCTGGGTCTCCACTGTGGAAGTCAAACACTTTACCCACTAGACCACTGTGGTTCTACTGAGAACAGATAGTTCTCGGGTATGATCCATGAAGTAAAATCATCTTGGGACATATTTCACCCCACTATGAAGTAAAATTACTTCAAAATACACAATCATATGAGAATACAGAATATGTGAATGGTTGTTGATATGATCGAGAGATGTTGAAATGTAGCAAGGTAAATGACCAGTGGCGGTCTCCCTGGTGGTGTAGTGGTAGTGTAGTCTCCTTGTAATGAAAGGATCCCGGTTTCGATACCTGTTGGAGCCACATAGTGGTTTGGATCACACTTTAAACTTTAGGCCCAGTCCCAATTAGCTTTACTGTGCATAAAGTGAACTTAAAACATCAACTCAATCAACCAATCAATTTATCAAAAAATGACCAGTGGCATATTTATAGGATGCTGGAGTGGTTAAGAAGGCACCTTTTATTTTATTATTGATATTACTTTTCGGCCTCTTTGGCCTAACTGCGATATTGGGGATGAACATAACTGATACACTTACAAAGGTACAGTATGATTCAAACTAGGGACCACCGGGGGTTAAAATGGTTTGAGCTATATTGTTTACAGATTAATGTGCAAGTTAAAAATTGAAAAAATCAAAATAACTAAAAATATATTTTACCTTCATGCAGCAAATAATTTGGAAATTCAAGAGGAAAACTTAAGTTTCATATATAAACACAATATTTCACAAGATTAAGACAGGAAAAATCCTCACTTTCAAAATTTGTTCTCCAGGTGACACTTCATCAACTATATCCATTACATCTTCTTTATGGCGTGCATGTGAAACTTCTTGTGCAATAGACTTTGCTTTGTCCATGGTTTTCTTCACTGTATGACCCAAAAATTTCTTTAGCTGTGACCTGTGGGAAAAATGATATGTACATTTACACAGGACATTTTAAGGCAGTAATACATAAAAATACCAAGATTTATTTCTTTCCACTTCAGTTTTTTAAATCGATTTTCTATTTCTTGAGTTAATCATGACCATGAGGATGAATGATGGGAAAAATAAAACATGTCTTACCAAGGGTTCTCTGGCTTTATAGCTAGGGACGTGAAGTTTTACGTTTTATTTTTCCCTAAATTTCGGGGTTATTTTTTACTGCACTTCGGTTATTTTTCGCGGTTTAAAGCAAATTTCGGTATTATTAATTGAAAATCAGTGTAATTTTTACATGCATTTTTACGGTTTCTTCTATGCATAAGATTTTCACATTTCTTTAGTTATGGAAAATGAAGGCAAATTTTAGTTTTAATGACAAAAATAAATCGAAGGCTTACCTTTGAGAAAAATTACGAAATTTCTTGCATTTGGAAAACTATTTCATCTCATCGGTCACTAAATATGAAATGTTTATTGAAGGATATCACCCAAATCTTTGATCAAAATCAAATTTCAAAACTTTCATTCTCACAGAACAAAATTTTCAAAAATTGTTTTCTTAAATTCACTTTTCAGTTTACAATACCATTGATGATTTTCCATGCACAGATGGTGCATAGTAAATGTTCACAGTATTCCTATATAAAAAAAACCTTCTAAATTAAAAGATAACAGTATTTTTCCATTCACTCTAATGGAATGATTGCTTTAACAAAGGCTTCCACAGTTCGAAGTGTGATGTACACCATGTCTTCTCCCCTTCTTTTAAGCTTCTCGAAGCCTTCGACGACAGAAAGTTGCCGGCTTGCTACATTCATATTACTTTTGTTCTTGGGCCTCCCCGACGGCGTACTGGTAGTGTCGCCACCTTGATCAAGTGGTCTCGGGATCAATACCTGGTGGAGGCACCACAGTGGTTCAGATTCAACAAACTGTAGGTCCAGTACTGATTAGTGTCCAGTTCCATAAAGTGGATGTGAAACAGCCTGTCACTTCCGTTGCGCTTCATCAAGGAATCCTTCTGCTCCCACGTTATTTTGAAATTCAGTGATTCCACAATAATGTAGTTCTATCTGAAGCATAAAGTCTTTCAGAAGCAAACTACTGCATTCACTGCTGGCTTTCGGATGCTACGAAGTACACCACACAAGGAAAAGGAAATGAAAGACACTGCAAAAATCATACAGCTTCAGTGATTCTGACTAACTGAAATTTCCCTAACAATGCCAAAAAATCCCTCTCAGAACTCAAAATACAGTTTCGTGTACTCGCATACACCCACACCCCTATTCCCTCCCCACACAACAGGTGTTTCTCCCTGAAAATTTTCCCGTTCCTGCGGAACTTCCCTTCTGAGAAGATCTCCGTGGCAAATTCTACTTCAGGACGAGGTCAAAGCACTGTCAGTCATTTCTGCACCAAACTGCAATACATGAAGCATGACAAACTTTTTCGAAACGAACTTTTACTAGCTAGACTCTTGAAATGGACAAATTTCATAGCGCTTCTGGTAGTTCTTTTTGAACAGAAGAAGTGTTAAGCCCAGTTTATAGTGCATTAGGGATGTGCCGAAGCCGATTACAGATGTATGAAAATCGGCAAAAATTCACATATCGGCATCGGCAAAAATCCGATATTTAAACTGGTACAGATTATATTAGAGTTTACCTTCTAATAAGTTTTATATTTTAGTTTTGTAAGATTTATTGAAAATTAGGTTATGATTTTTCATCATTTGTAGACTTTTTGTAATAAAATTATTGCAAACTCTCATTCAGAGGATAATCCTACCTCAAAATCAGAAATAAAACAGTACATTGCTGAACCAACTATTCCATGTGACCAGGATCCGCTGTTGTATTGGAAATTCAAGAGTGAGTATCCAAACCTGAAGCAAGTGGTGAGAAAATTCTTGGGCATACCTGTTTCTGAAGTTCAATCTGCCAGCATTATATTTACAACATTAAGAACAAGAATTAATTTTGCATTTCAAAGAACTGCTTGTGTACTAATGTTAAATCTCTTGAGAATCTATGTTCTTCTTAAAGGTTCACATAACCACTTTCTTTTTAGATGCAAATGTATCCAATAGAAATATACATAGCAAATTTATTTTTGTCATGCTGAAAATAACATCCCATTTCTGTTGAATAATTTTTTTATGTATTGGAATCAGTTAAATATCGGTATCGGTTCCAAAAATTATCGGTGAGTACATTGGGATCGGTAAATTTTCAGCTTCGTCACATCCCTATAGTGCATATTTTGCGGCATTTTTCACGTTAAAGTCCAAATTCGGTGTTATTCTGAAAAATGGCATAATTCGTGTTATTTCGCAATTCTGAAACACCAAAAACTTGCCTCCTTAACCTACCCAAATACATTTTAAACACTTTATTTTGCTCTCCTCAACTTTTCGGTGTTATCGTTAAAACAAAAACTTCACGTCCCTATTTATAGCACATTTCACTGACAACAGAGGTGGCAACACTATGTTAATTACCTACACATCATAACCTGCTGAGTTTAGCTGGGTGGCTAAAATTATGGGCTAATGATTTAGTCCAAAAACTTTTTATGATAACATCTAAAAGAAATTCACTATTCTATTTTTCATTCATGGTTCATACGAGGGGGTGCTGAAAAGTTCGTAGCCCAACCCAGAAGGAGTGCACGTGGAATGATGAAATTTTACAGTTATTCTACATACTCCCCCCGAAGTGCAATACACTTCCTTGCATGGTGCTCCAATTTTTGCAGACCAGTGAAAAAAAATTCTGAAGGTGGTTCCACACACTACTGTTCCGTAGCGCTTATCACCTCCTTATCAGATCCAAAATGGCGTCCTTTCAAGTGTTGTTTGAGTTTGGGGAATAGGAAATAATCTGACGGAGCTAGGTCTGGGGAATAAGGGGGATGATCTAGACATTGAAACCCTAGATCATGCAATCTCACTTGTGTTTGCAGTGCTCGATGGACAGGGGCATTGTCCTGCAGGAACAGAATTCCTTTTTTCATTTTTACGCGGCGTTGCACTTTCAATTTGTCTTTCAATTTTGTGAGTAATGCAGAGTAATACTCTGCATTAAATGTCTGACCCTTGGGCAGGTAGCCTATGAGTACGACTCCATCCTTATCCCAGAAGAATGTTGCAAACACTTCCCAGCCGACTTCTGCATCTTGAACTTCTTGGGGCAAGGGGAACCTGAGTGCCGCCACTTTATTGACTGTTAGTTCGTTTCAGGATCGTAGTGGTACAACCATGTTTCATCCATGGTTAACATTCGTGACAGAAATGGGTCGGCATTGCGTTCAAAATGGGCAATGACTTCCCTTGATGTCCTCAACTCTTTCACGCTTTTGATCTGCTGACAGATTTTTGGGAACCCATTTTGCCAAGAGCTTGCGCATGTCCAAGTCATCATGAATTATGGCACCAACGCGTTCCCAAGAAATGCCCATAATCTCTGCCACACGTTTTGCTGAGATTCTGCAATTTTCAAGAATAAGGTCATGAATTTCATCCACGATTTTGGAAACAGTCACTGTTTTTGATCTTCCTTCACGTGGAGCATCATCTGTTGAAAAATCGCCACGTTTAAAATGTGCCACCCACTTCTTCACAACTGCATATGATGGAGGAGAGTCCCGTAGTGTTCCACTGATTTCCTCATGAATTTGCTTTGACGACTTTCTTTGGTGGAACAAAAATTTGATGACGGCTGTGATCTCGATGTTTGTGAAAATCGCTGGCTGGGCACACATGATCACTTCCGAGGCCTGAAAACCACAATACCAAATCCGTTATTAATATGAAAATTTGCATGTGTACATACCAAGATATGTTCTTTAAAACTGTAAAGTTTCATCATTCCACGTGCACTCCTTCTGGGTTGGGCTACGAACTTTTCAGCACCCCCTCGTATGATTAAAAAAAGGAGGGATCAAATTTTTAGAATACTAGTTCAAGGAATTTTCAATACATATCTACTCTTAAGTAGAAGGAAGCTATTACAAAGTGACAGTCAATGAAATTACGAAGTTAAAAATGTCTTAAGTATTGGTTTTAAAAGTTTTATATACTTACGTTCTCTTTTTCACTACACTGACATCAGTATCTTCGCATGGGGCCACTGATGACTTCTTTAAGTCAACACTTTCTTCATCAGATTCTTTCTCCTTTTCCAGGCTAGAATTGCTGCAAAATTGGGGAAAGAAAGAAAATTATTAGTCATAAAAAGGGTTGACGTATCTAGAAGTCACTAGATTGGCAACTATGTGAAGGAGGACTTTCATTCTTATGGAAAAATTACTTTTATTCTTTTTCTCTTCTTGAATATATGGTCCTCTTCTGTTTGAGGATCTCTCGTGACTACCTACTTATTCTTATTAATACTACTTGTTAACCAGCTACTAATTAACTGGGGCTGTTAATGTGTCAAACCATGTTGATACAGGAGATAGCAAATTGGTAACTGGCACATGTCAATGTATCCAGGCAAGAGCAACTGGCATGGCAACTTTGCTCTTTGCTGGAAATCTTGGCTCAGGCAAACACACAAACAATGGCTTGTTTTGTTGCAAAGAATGGATCATGTGATTTATGGCTTCTACCTTATAGTGGTTTGCAATGTCATTTGCAAGCATGGGTGCGATCCTTATTTGATGATAAAGCAATGGATCCAGAGTTGTAGCCTCCTGCAACTGATTTTTACAATCCAGCAATCAGGATCCTATTGCAAGCTAGATAATAGACGGCACTGACACAAGACATTTTAATTTAAAAGCATTAATACTGAAATTTCCGATTCCTTCGAGAGATCGCATATTTGCTATCTCCTTCAAGTTGAATCTAGTTGATAGTACTGTGTGTGATTGGTAACCTATCAAAGACAATGAAGAGTTCTGTAAATGAACTCTCTGAACATACAGCATGTGTAAACACTAGATGGTCCACACACATAGTTGTAGGGATGGAACAAACTAATCTGTATAAGGTGAAATACACGTATCAATAAGTAACATTACTTATCTGACATATCTATAAATAGCATATAACTTAGTGCCAAATTCTGTTGTTTTATTGTTATATTTATGAACATAAGGATATAATTCACATACCTTGTTGTAAAGTAAATCTTCAAGCTCCAATGTACATGTGAAGGATTTTGAGAGATATTTTGCAGTAAGCCTGAAATTTCACCTTGCTTTACACAGGCTCTTAAACAACACTGCACATAAGTGGGTCAATCTCAATCCATAAGAGCATGTCAATGCCAGACGCAAGAAACTCTCTTTGCATCAAAATCCTTCACGTGTGCATCAGGGCTAACTATTCAGATTTTTTAAATTAAAAAAACAACTATAATAAGTAGAATATTGGTTATCATTACTGGCAAATTTTATAATGATACTTTATTGGTATCAGTACAAATTTTATATTCATATCAGTTCATTTCTACTATAAAATACAATATAAAAAGTGAACTATGTGATTTGATTGAACATGGTTTTATATTATTCCTTGCCAACACTAAAATGAAAATGAACATGCAAAAACAAGAGTGCTACAAAATTTTGACACACTAGTTATTTACTAATACATTATACATCCAGGCCTGTTACATCTGATATACTTAAAATGGAATACTCTTAAATAATATTTATCAAAAAATATTTAATACCTCACATATTCTGATGTCAATCTCATAATGTGAAGAGACAGGGGATTAATGCATTGTGGTAGTTTGTCTTCTGCAACACTTAATGGAACCCTTTCTCCTGTGTCCAGGTTAAGAACAGTAACTTGCTCCAGAATTTCCTTTTAAAAGAAAGAAAAAAATGTCAGCTGAATACTTGAATTTATATACCACGTATTTTACTTGCTCTTGGCCCATAATTTTCCCTTACAACTTTTAAACTAACGGATGCAATTCAGTGAAATTTGACGCAGACATACATTGGTATGTCAGAAGTATGTTTGCGGAAGTGTGGCAGTGCTACTCTCTACTGCAACTGTGTGATGCCTGCTTCTGTAAGACTTAAGGTCAATTATGAATACCTTCCAAAACATGGAGAGGCATGTCCAGGCATGGCAACCACTTTCAACACTTGATATGAGGTCGTCATGCTTCCTGTACAGCAAGGCATGTCCATATCAAATTTCACTAAATTACGTTCATTAGTTTGAAAGTTATGAGAGAAAATCAGGGGCCGAGAGCGAGTGACACATCCTGTATAATTTGATACTCATTGTGTAATGTCTGTTCAAAGGATTTTTTTTACATTAGTAGATTTACTTGATCACATAATCTTAATGACACTGATATCATAAGAATTCTTCCTTAACTATTAACACATCACTCTCAGTACTTTCTCCACTGTTAGTATGTTTCCTTGTGTGTATTTTGGGAAAGAGAATGCCGGTCCAGCAGCGAATTTTCTTAAATTTCTTCTATTGACTCAAAAAGCGGACCTTTTAGAGTGGATTTCCACTTGAAGAAACAACAAGAATTTGATATAGTCGAAAGCAGGCGAGTAGGGAGGATGGGGGAATAGGAAATCATTGATTCTTCACGAAAAGTTGCTGATCAATAGAAACAAATGTGCGGGGGAATTACAATGAGACAGCAAGTTTTGTTTGCCAATGCTTCAGGCCATTTACGTATTTTCATTTCACTGTCAAACAAAAATATTTTTTGAGATTTACTCTGCTATTTCACAGACAGTCAATGATAATTCCTCCATAACACAGCACATACTTTCTCAACATGATTGTCATCAGATGATGTTGATTGTGGTTGATCAGTATGGCTTCTTTGGATCATCACCTGCTTCTTTTAAGGGTTGAAGATTTTGCTTCTGTTAGGGAAAGTTGAAACTTCCGTTGATTAGCCGTAAGTTGAATTTGTTTGTCCATAAGGAGTACGTGGGAGTTTACAAATAATTATTCATCATATTTTTTACAGATCGTATCTAGCTTAATAACGAACTTAAAAAAAATGCTTCCACTTACAGCATGGAGATAAATCCATACTCTCCTTGACCAACGTGTTGCTTTTTTCAGTAGCAGTGCCCATTACAATTATATTGAAATAAATACAAGGTCCACCCATAAAGAAACCGAACTGTCAAAAAGAAAAGGTACCATAGTCTGGCAACACTGCCTGCAAAGAGCTATATCTAAACTTCCCGTCAGTGCATGTTTCAACCTGTTACAGGCAGTCAGTATTGGGGCAAGCATGCATCAGATGCAGGTCGTGTGCAGGCGGTGTACAAAATACCTGCACTAAGATGGAACGTAACGGCATAAAGTTTTGTTGCAAATTGGGTAAATCGTTTACCGAAACGTTAAAGAAGATACAGGCAGTGTATGGTGAGATGAAACCTGGTGTTTACAATATGACCCCGAAACAAAAAGACAGAGTGCGCAGTGGAAAGGACAGTTCTTGCTCATAAAGAAAAAAGCACAGATGTCGAAATCTAAGGCACAGGTGCTGCTAATCTCATTTTTGATTCCCAAGGACTGATCCACCATGAATTTGTCCCTGAACACCAAACAATCAATCAGTGGTATTACAAAGAAGTGCTTGGTCCACTCAGAAACAGGATGAAGTAGGTTAGGAAGGACCTTTATGATTCTGGCCAATGGTTTCTGTTATACACATTGTCTGTACAACAATACCTTGCTAAACATTCAGTGACAGTGATCAATCACCCTCCATATTCTCCGAGCTTATCGCCAGCTGATTTTTTTCCTTTTAACCAAGCTAAAGATGGCTATGAAAGAGCAAAGATTTGACGACATAGTGGACATTAAATTAAATGTTACGCATACTTTGCAAACACTTACTGTCCATGATGTGACGAATTTCCGTCACATCACTCGAAAAATACGTCCCAACTCTTCGCCGCTGTGCTTTGAGAATAGATCCGCGTAGTTTGCCTTTTTTCAGTGTGCTTCCATGTTTTCTCAATAGATGGCAGCACCGACCCTTTACACGATACACTATTCTTTCTTAACTTCGCCAGTCGATCAAGGAGCAGGATAGGTGTGAGCACGCAAAACAGTCGCTTTACACAATCACCCGAGTCAGTTTGGTATACGGCTCGTTCTTCCGCGATTCAATGCAGCATGCTTAGGAATCATTGAAGTGATAGTCAGTGGTGTAGCATGGACATTTCGGGTGGGAACGCCAAGTCCGAAGGAAGGATCGGCCCTTTCTTGCTTAATAATTTACGTATAGTATTAGTCGCCACAGGTATTGTTTATTTGCCTGAAGTCAGCTGGGTTTTCAATAAAACATCATCATTGTATGTTTTAGCTAGAAAATTAGATGCCTCACTATGCCACAGATGTTTTGAACTCTGGTGTTTTATACCTTTCTGCATGACGCAAGTCATTCAGAAATCTACCTGAATCACAAGCACCTCTGCACAACAGTAGACGTCATTGTTGTGGATGATCCAACTACTGATTGATTTAGTTTATTTTGCTATTCTACCACTGTTGGTTAATTGCGAATATGAATATGAGTGATGATATTGATGGAGGGACACTGGCAAAGAACACCCGTGCTCACGCCGGGATTCGAACCAGGGACCTCTGACGTCTTGGCGCACTGTGCAAAGCAGAGTTAATGATCCAAATATCGCACACGCTACTGACGTAACAGTGCCGATTAGTAATTCAGACCACTGTTTATTACATCTTGAGAATGCTGATAAACATTTTAAAATAATTTTGTCCAGAGACCATTCGATGTTAAGAGTTTTCAAATGAATGTTAAACATTTCCATTGACACAATATTAAGTAGGTAGATAATAATGAAAAAATACAATAAAAAAAGTTAATAGTTTTGCGGGTTAAGTGGTAGAGCAGCCACAGGCTGAATTTCTATCACGAGGACTTCACCAACTTATTTGACAAAAACTGTGTTGATCTTTTAGTTTCTAATGCACATCGCTGTTCGTGCGATAAATCATACAATGCAGTGGCCATTAAGAAGAGTATATTTGAGATTGGTAAAGTTACGTCAGTCAATATTGCGTATTGTAGCATCACATAGCACGAATTGCATGAGCGCGAAGAGCGAAGAACCGGGTAGGAATTCTACTGCTGTCGTCTGCTTCAGAAGGCAGGAAGGGTCACATGAACCAGTCATGGTAGACCTCTCTGCTCCGTACGCTGGCGTACGAGAGAGCATTTACATGCATGCTGTAGAAATCGAAGCTTTCCCTCCAGAAAGGCAGCAAGGAATATAGAGTCTTGTACGCCGAACCTGCTCGGCATCCAGCCGGAAAAGGCATTGAAAAGAGATGCTAGAATGAGTGTTGGGAGTGGAGCGTTGCAAGCGGATTGCGAAAAATAGCTATTATAATGCCATGAAGGTCAAACATATATGAAATAAGTCACGTTTTACTTTATAATCACAGCATTTAAGCATTTTTGAAATTGTAAATCTGGGAACACCGGGCGTACTATAACGCTACGCCACTGGTGATAGTTCTTCTACATGTGGCAGCAAGTTTTGACCCGTGAACTTTTTGCTACCAGGTTTGATCGCAAGAATGTACGCCCTTTGTTACACAGTACGTGATAGAAATACAGTGCCAGAACAGTGATTGCCGTCTTCTTGTGAATGGTGATTGTTCGATCAAATTCACATATTTCAGTGTTTTAGACTGTTAGATTGAATACACGTACCTACCATTTCTCCTCCAATGTGTCGACGATTACGTGTATATCAAGAAAGAATGGAGCAAAGAGCGAACTATGGATTGTGAAGCTTGCAACAAGGTTTGGGGGCGACGTTGATGGATGTTGCATATAAGACAAGAAGTTGTGAAGGTTAATTTGACAATATGTGATACTTCTCCCTTTATCACGAAACGCAGTGAAGTGCAAGCACGTGGGTATTAACTGTTCTTGAGGCGAAATTACCCGTTCATTGTATAGTTAGATGCGAGCTACAATAAATGGATTTGACGGTTCGTTTTGGACCAATTTTCTGATAGGAACGAGAAGCACAATAGATCATCGAAGCTATATTTAATGGACCCGAGGAATAAAGGGTGCTGGACTAAGAAACAGGTATGTCCCGTTACGTGGTTTGACAGCGAAATACGACGTGCTTATAGTCCAATTTGTGTACTTGATTGAGGAGGATTAACTGTTATAAATTGTGAACTATTAGCTCATGCTATCTCACTACTCCTTCTCGCAAGAAACAAATCTGATTATGTGATTATGCAACCCTTGAACTTAACGCGTAAATTGAAATTGCGTGCGGATTGAGCACAAACATTAATTAAACCTTATAGATTGTGAAAGAGCACTATACCTCTGTTTTATTGCTATAAACTGAGTTTTAATACACTTTCTGCTGTTCTATTAGGTTATTTCAGTTATTCCGGACTTTCATTAAACTGGTCAACTTATCCCCCCCATTAGTCCAGAATAACGAGGTTTTACTGTATTTCAATTTTCAAGTATCGGTATCAATGGGAATTGGTGAGAGTATGAGCATCGGTATTGGATAAAAGTGGTATCAGCTCAGCCCTAATATTAAATATACAGAAACTATTCTCTACTTATACATTTGTTCGCAAAAAAAAAATCTGAACATAATGTTGCCTCAAAGCTGGGGTGAAGAAAGGAGTGAATGTCTCATGATAAGGATACCAAGGATGCCAGATTCGACTCCATGCAATTTCTACATATGAAGCTACATACAGAATATTGTCTACGTGCTGTGTTTATCACAGAAGAATGGGCAATATCCTCCATCGGAACAGGAGATATGCTTGGAAAGAAATGACAAGAGTTTGATTACCATGTGGGAATCTGTCAAGTTACACAGTAAATATATTAAAAAAAATATTCAAAATGATATTGCATATGAAAGTTATTTCACTTGTGGTCTTTACACAGCTTGTTGAAATTGTGGGGATTCCAGAGGTGACTCATAACCCCATCGATAGGACATTGATCTGTGTTCGAACCCTCGTTGTGAGTCACAATTATCATAACTTTACAATAGAGCATGTTGCAGAAATATTTCCCCTCATTTACAATACAGGTTTTGGCCCAAGTTCCTTTTGTTTTATGGCGATTTCATCATGCTACAAATGCAATTTTTACATGGTTCGATTTCGATGTATGTCTGTTAACACATACTCCGGAGTTTTAGTGATTACTTAAGGTTTTGTTCAATATATGCTTTTGTGGTTAGGTTTGGTTCCCTTAGCATTAACATAAAGTCCCTAAATGCATTCTACTAAGGTTCCGATTTACTTCTACATTAATTCCCATGCTTCTACGATATTTACTGTCACTTGTCGACGGAGAATATCTTGTCCATGAGAAGTGCGTAAGATGATTTTCAAGTTGTCTTTTTCAATATAAATAACTTTTTTTGAGTCCAAACAGTGCTCATTACTTTAAGGAAGGTTCAAATTTCGTGTGACAATGATTTCCAAAATTCTACGATAAGTCTTTGTGCTATGAGAAATCATAAAACAATCGGAACCGTTACCCAGGTTTTCATTATGACACAATCATAATAGCTAATCTATGTGTCAGACAAAATTTAAGTATAATTCCAGGATTCCAAGAAGAATTTTTCAAAAATTCAACATAAAAAATAACAACTGTTATAATAAAAAAATGAATTTGTATTAACATTTTACACTGAATATTTACAAATAGTTCCTTATGGATCTTACTAAGTATGTTAATAATTTATGACCCCATCCCTTGAGTTGTCAAAACTAACAATTAAAATGGGAATAGATAATGACCAACAACTCTCTCCCTTAGCTGCTTGACATTCTAAATTAAGTAGTATTCTTACCCGAGTCGCCACTAACAAAAACTATCAATTAACGTAATGTTAGTGGCAATTGCTAGTTTTAATGTTTAAAGAGGCAACTCCTCCCCTCAAGACATCCACATAATTATTTCTTTTAAAAAGGGGGAGGGAACCCTGAAAGTAAGCCCACCTCCATTTGCATACTTTCGAGGGTATGTGCTTAATGTCCGGGTACCTTTAAATAAACCAAGACATCATTGAATTTTTATTTTCAAGTCCACTTTATGCATAGAAAGGCTAATCAGGACTGGACCTACAGTTTAAAGTGGGATTTGAGTACCATATGCCTCCACCGGGTATCGAAAAACCAGGATGTCATATATACGGTTCACCTGCCTTTTTATCTCCATTATTTTAATTTATTAATTAAAATATACATAATATATTACCAAAAAAATAAAACAAAAGAAAGAGAATATAGATTAAAATGATATTGAAGTATTGTTGGTTTGTAGTGTAATGTGTTGCTTAGTCTTATGTAATTTTATTTATTATAAAAAGAGACCCAAAAGTGGGTTGTTGTTTATTAGTTATTTATTTCTGTTGTAACTTGTTTTATCATTGTCGCAATCATGAATTTCAAAATTAATTATTTTATTTTCTAATTAATTGAATGACTCATTAATTGATAGTTGATTGTGTGCTGTAAGGTGCGTTGACGCTCCATCCATTACTGGAAAAACCAGAATTGGGCCGAAACCAGCTCAGTTTTCATTTATTTCATCCTTTGTCGCCATATGATTCATTTTATGAAGGGGTTAAGAAGGATTTGTACAAAGAACATCCACATAATAATAAATTGTTCATTAAGGGAAACATTACTTACCAGATCTGTCAGCTGCTTCCCTGAATCAGTACGAGTTCTAACAACCATGTTGAGCTGCGTCATGATCTCATCATCAGCATCCAAGGATTTCCTTCGTTCCTTCGTCGTCCTTGGACTAATTTTGTTGATCACACCAGTCTCATTTGTGCTGCAAATAGAACCTCTTGGACTTCCAGAGGTTTGACTAGATTTTTCACTGTCTGCCTTTTTCATTCTTTCTATTCTCTCCCTCTCCAAGTCTTCCATTGTTGGACCTTCTGCTTTTGAGTGATCATCATCCTAATATAAAGATACTCCATTTACATACAATGAATTAAAATTAACATCTATTCAAGTAAAAATTATCTGTCTTGTGCAATGAAATAATGCTTGAAATAGTGTACTAATGTTTACCAACAAGTGTTCTCAGGAGATGAGCTACGTCAAGTTGGCATTTATTTACAAAGCTGATCTCCCAAGAACATATGATTGTATCATGATGCCAGGAAAGCTTCAATTCCTATCAGTAGAGGCACATATTTTTGGTAAAAAAGCAAAATTTCGGTACAAAAACAGAGTCGATTTCGGGTTCAAAAGCGGTAAATAAAATACAATTTCGGTGTTATAGCGGTGAATAATCACATCAAAAGTGCTATATAAAATGACATTTTGGTTTTAAAATTGTGAATATAATCCTAAATTTGATTTAAAAACTGCACTTATTACACAAAATAAACTTAACCCTTCTAATAGCACATTTATGTCGTTACCAGAGTATTATGTTTATTCCTGTGTAAAGGGGTCCATTTTTGCTTCTCAAATATTTACAGCAGAAATAAGCAATTTTCCGTGAATTGCATAACTCACAGGATACTTCAGACTTCAGAAAGTGTCGCGTCGGTATATAAACGGTAAATTTCGTGTTTAAGAGTATATTTCACATTTTGCAGTTCATTTCGCATTATTTCGTGACAAAACATGGTAGAAAAATGCACCTCACACCTTTCAGAAACATGAAAAATGAACATTACAGCATGTTATTTCATATTTCGTGTTTTCGTCAAAAACGAAATTTGCATGCCTCTACCTATTAGTGTTAACTGGACTTTCAATTTCTAACTGTGCTTCAGCTTCAGGCTACTTTTGAAAATTATTAGAGGCGTGCATATTTAGTTTTTGACGAAAACAAGAAATGTGAAATAACATGTTGTAATGTTCGTTTTTAATGTTTCTGAAATGTGTGTGGTGCGTTTTCCTACCATGTTTTGTCATTAAATTATGCAAAATGAACTGCAAAATGCCAAATAGACGCAAACATGAAATTTAGATTTTATTTACTGAAGCAAAACTTTCTGAAGTTTGAATTAACCTCAGAATTAAAAACTGGGTTAAATATTTATAATATTTTTACAGTGTTTGGACCACGAAATGTGAATGTATAATGCAATAAAATGTAAAATCTGAGTTCCACTATATTTACACTAAAAATAGGTGACAGTGAAATGCCTACTACTCACCTGGGGTTTCACAACATACTGCCCCTTTATTGCTGATCGAATATCCAGGGAATGTTCGAATTCCCGAGTCAGAGACTCTATGGTGCTGGCTGGGCTGGGGAGTGGTGACGTTTGAGTGTACGGTTCTTCGGAGACATCGGAAGCCTTAAATGAAAGAACATATGACTTACAAGGTAGAATAGCATGAACATCACAATATACGTACACGAAAAGAATGAATGAATGAATTGTTGTTTTAAGTCCACTTTATGCACAGAAAGACTAATCTGGACTGGGCCTACAGTTTAAAGTGGGATTCAAACCACTATGTGCCTCCAACGACGTACACGCAAAGAAAACCAACAGTTATTCTTCAAGTGAAAATGGTATGAATAAAATTCCTTATTTCTCATGTTAGAATGCATATGATGATATTTAATTTTTTTTTGTTCATTTATATACACATGAAGGTATGACACACTTAATTTTCAATGCAATAAGAAACTTGTAAGTTTGCTAATAGCTGATTTTATTATTTTTCTTTCTTTAGAATTTTAAAGCACAGACTTTCAAATGCACGGAAATGTTTTCAAGAAATTCAGTGATTGAATTCTTCACCCCACATTGCCAACTCTAATTGTTACATGCCTAACCTACAGGCAGACAACCTTTTCTTATTTTCACATTGAACAACTCAGTGCTGGTTAAGACTGGAGGTAAACGCCAACTGGCAGTAGACTAACCAAAAAGTTGACAAGACATTGAAAAACTGCCTTGAAAGGTAAAAATTCAAATATGGAAGAGAACTCAGCTTTTATGCATTTGCAACCAGTGTTGGAGAGGAGGTTGTGATTATATGTGATGTACTATGAGCAGTGCTCGAAAAATTTTCTTCAAAGCTAGGTGCCAGGAAACTACCTAATACTAGCAATTGTGCATACTACAGAGTGTTTCAAAAGTCGCACAACCCAAACTTTGAAAATGTAAATCATGAAAACCGTAAGAGGTATTTACACCAGGTTTTTTGCACTAAACGAATCATGTACAATATCACTGGGTTAATAAATTTATGTTAGCATGTATCCAAATAAAAGCAAATACATTATTTTAATAAATATTGTTAATTTGCTGAAAACATCTGAGAATTGATTTTCAACAATATATACCAACGTAGAAATTTTAAGCGAAAAATGCAGGTTCGACCAGGACTCGAACACGGGTCTCTGATATACCGTGCTATTGTTCTAATCACTGAGCTACTGAGACTGACCTCGCCTGATTTTTTGCTGTCGCTGTTTTACCTGTGTGGAATCTTCTCTGCCAGTGCTACCGCAACAGGATTTGTTGCCTTTGAAATACAGTAGACTTCGACGTTGATTGAAGATCAGGCACACAGGAAATGTACTACGTAGAAATTTTAACCGAAAAATGCATTAACATCTCTATGCTGGGAGGAACCAGGTAATGTCGAAGTCTACTGTGTTTCAAAGGCAACAGAAGCCATTGAGGTAGCACTGGCAAATACGATTCCACACAGGTAAAACAGCGACAGCGAGAAATCAGGCGAGGCCAGGCCGGCTCAGTAGCTCAGTGGTTAGAGAAATCGTACGGTATGCCAAAGACCCAGGTTCGAGTCCTGGTTGAGCCTGCATTTTTCGCTGAAAATTTTTATGTAGTACATCTCCTGTGTGTGCTAATCTTCAATAATAATACCAACTCTTAACAATTTGTGGGATCATTTGTTGGTGTTTGACTAGTTGTAAAACAGTTGCTTTGTGAGGTACAGCAGAAGCAGAGCATTTTTCTTGGAAAACCTCTTGCACATGAGTGTAAGAATGAGTAGTAAAATACTCTTCAGCAATGCACATGCGCTGCTCCAAAGAATATGCCATGCTGAATTAATTAAAAGAACAGGCATAGTAGCGTCGAAAGTGAGCGAAGAGAATTCAGTGTAACCAGAGGCAGACTAGAGTCCAATTTCGGCACAAAATCTTGGTTTACGATTTTTCACGTAAATGTATAATCAATACTTAGGCACATGTGGTGTGCATCTGTTGACAATATTTCGACCTGCCAGCATTGCCATACATGTCCTAAACATGGCACTTTTTCACTCAACCCAAAAAATCCCCAATAAAAAATCCATCAAATGTTGCACATGACCAATATTGGTCGCTAATGACAGATTGACATGGCATCAGTCATCAGACATCTAATTATGACCCTTCCACAATTTCTTACGTATTTTTCTCATTCAAAAGAGAATTTCTGGAAATTTTTTAACGCTGCCTTCCGCCAGTTATTCATTTATCTAAATTTTCTGTATGGAGAAAACTGATAATTTTAAGCATTGAAAAATATCTCTTACGGTTTTCATGATATACATTTTCAAAGTTTGGGTTGTGCTTCTTTTGAAACACTCTGTATATGAAGCTGATCATCACGGTATTCAAAACATCGCTAAATCATTCGAGAAAAAAGAAAATGGGGTATTGGGGGACAAAGAGCAAGAAATTATTACTGACTCTCTTGAATGTTCACAACGTTGATTTAAAAAAAAAAAAAATATTTGCTAACTTACGCTGTACTGTAATTTGAACTTAGAATCATCAAAATTTCGTACATATTACACCATAAGATCACAGTCGCCAGGTAGAAATTTTTAGTCATCATGGCGACCTGGGATTTTTCGAGCACTGACTATGAGTATTCGAAAACTGGACCTTGACATTTGTGCCTAATGCATTAAAGCTATAAATATGGAGAAACTAGTACTCACTTATCCGCGAAACGGTTTTTTCTTCGTTCTATCAATTTCAGTGGTCACTGCCAGCATCCTTGTTGGAACTTGCTGTACTGTTGCTTGGCGTGTGTTTTTTGTTTGTAGTTCTCTGGCTGCCGCGAGGTGCCCTGTTGTTTACTGTACGTCTGCGTCCGTGTCATCTGCTATGTTCCGGCGTTAACTGTTGTAGTAGGGGAATCCAAGTGTGGTGTGCCTGTCCCATCGATGTTTAGCTGATGCGGGAAGTGCATTATGGCATGCGTTTCCTTGATTTTGGTGTGAAAAATGCGAAAAAAGCCCAACCCACTACTAGTCTTGCCAAACACATCAAATACCATAGCGATAAAATTCAAAAGGTTCAGGTCAAACACACTGCTCACACACTCGTAGACACCAAAATCAAGGAAACACATGCAATAATGCACTTCCCGCACGAGCTAAACATCGATAGCGGACAGCACACCACACTTGGGATTCCCCTACTACAACAGTTAATGCCGGGACATAGCAGACGACACAGACCCAGAGACTACAAATAGCCGGAGACTACAAACAAAAGATGCACGCCAAGCAACAGTACAGCAAGTTCCAACAAGGATGGTGGCAGTGGTCACTGAAACTGATAGAACGAACAAAAAACAGTTTCGCAGATAAGTGAGTACTAGTTTCTCCATATTTATATACTACTGCGTGTCTCTTTTCCAAATTATGAACATTAAAGCTAGTTGGCAAATCATACAACATTTGAAAAAGAAAGAAATAAAGGTATGAAAGACAAACATTATTGTTCACTTTTGTAGTGATTAAAAACTATAAAAAGTAAAATTAAGAAGCATTTGCAGTTTATTACAAAACCACTTTCTCACACAAGCTGTTTCAGATTCCTCTCTTTCTACATGTTCATTAAAAAGCAATAAAAGAATTACTCAGCTCTAGTAATGACTGTAGGCCAAACAACAAATGTGTTAAGTAAGAAATTACTGAACTGCTCTATCTGACAAATACAGTTTAGTTGCCAAAAGTTCCAAGTCTACTTGTGACAAGTGGCAAGTTGAAAAATTTACACAGACAAAAAATGAAAAATTATAATAGAACCAGCTGATTACCCAGCATTGCCCGGGTATTTATTTATCCCAATCTTGTATTAGACAGGAAAATAATGAATTCTAACTATAGTGTAAAATGTAACTAATTTTAAATGTGATCGTGAATGTCACCAATTAGCTTAGCGACTCCGAAAACTATGGATTCGACACTAATCTAGATCATTTGTGGCATTTTATTTTTCACCCCCTCTCACCCCCATGCCGATAGGTGATGAACTTCAATTTGAACTGCATTGGGAGTGTCACGAAAACTATGGATTCCACATGTTTTCACAACACAAAATCATATCAGCCTGAATGTCAGACAACCCAAGAAACACTTTTGTTGTGCAGATTGCATAGAGTCAAAGATGTCTGTTTGTGCGGAATTTAATATCTGTGGTTTTATATGATTTTTACGTCACCCCTTCCCACCCCTAGGGGTACCAGGGGTGTCTTACCCCCAAAGTATTATTTCCAGATTGCAAGTGATACGTGTACCAAGTTTGGTTGAAATTGCTCCAGGCGTTCGAGAGTTATGCGAGAACAAACAAACACACATACATCCATTTTTATATATATAGAATAGATAGATTTAGCAATGTACGAGAACTAATTATGAACAATGCACTATCTCCACACCATCTATATTATTTTACACCACAATGCAAAAGAATGGGAGATATTTTTCTGAACTTTTAACTAGAGTTGAGCCGATACCGATACTTGTATAATTCCAATTTAAAATAACAAAGGCTTTTATATACCTGCATATATAATATCTGTGTGTGTGCTCTGTTGCAACGATGCATCTCAAGTTTAGAGTCTTTTTTAGATCAGTGACAATCGATCAGATGCTTCAAATATGAGAGAAATATTATAAGAAGCTAAGAGCGAGATAATCGTGTCGTCGTCCCCCCCAATCCCAATGTTGAAAGATGAGATCATGCCTCTTAAACCTCCTCTAAAACTCAGGGATCAATCTTCCCAAACTAACATTAAATCATCATGAACACAAGAATAATTGGCGATTTACCAGCCCTTGCCGGACACGATGTCTAAAACTAACACTAAAGCTGTAATGTAAAACCAATTTAGTCTCTTTTTTTGTCCTTTAACAAAGAGAATAAAAATTTGTAAACGAAATGTAAGGAGAGAATGATAATCAACCAGTCTCTTGCTTCTGTATCAGGCGATTGACTTCAGTACAGTGATATTCCGACGTGACTTTGCTTTAGACATATATACTTTCAGCAAATGATTTCTAAAAAAAAAAAAAAAAAAAATTGCATAGGTCTGTCCATTGGTGTGAAGGAAAATCCAATCCCATCACTACACGTTCCAGAAAGTACCTACCATCATCTGTCGTTCAAAACATTATTCCCCTGCCGCGTCCCTGTGTCGAAACATGCCTGCTGGAACTCAGTTATCCAGGTCGTGACAAACAAAAGTCTAAAGTTGGAAAGGAAAAGGGGATTAGCCCAGGTATTTAAATTTCCAGGAATATGCTATGTAGGCCTACTATGTCTGAGACACGTCCACCACGTGGGCGATGACTGTTTTGACTGCAGGAGGTCTCTAAGGAGAGAGATGTCCACAATACACCATGGTGGTGGCACCGGGACCTTCTTGAGACGAGACCGCATCTGTGGGAACAAAGCCTGATAGACTTTGAAGGAATTCCTATGGGGATAATTTCACGTTACTCTTGATTTACAAGATACTTGACCGCGAGTCTTATCTGCATATGGATCCTTGTCACGTACTTGCCGTTCACGGAACTTGAGTCCACGTTCAACTAACAAATGCACAACTACGTATTTTTAAGTTTTTTTCAAAGCCAAAGGTAAGTTGGAAAAGGTGAATGAACCTTCGAAAAGGAACCAATTTTGGTTTTGGCCACGCTTCTAGTGACTCAAAGAGAATGGTATCGGCTAGTATCGGTGCAAAAATATTAACCGATACTTTCCGATACCGATACATCGATATCGGCTCAGCCCTACTTTTAACTCAATCTACTATGATTGCACCTACATAGACAATTTGAAAAGCCGAAGTTCTCCAATATGGTAGTGAAATTCTGTGGTTATGACATCATTAATATTTTGTAACAATTAATTATTACAGAATAAGAACATGCAAGTTACTACTAATTTACTTACCTTCAATGTAGAGGGTGCAGTCTGTGATTTGTGCTTCTTCTTCCTCCTTGGAGGAGCAATAGGAACATTATTTTCTGAAATGGTTTCAAAATGCTTTGTGCTTGTTGCAGTGGCACTTTTTGTGCTTGCTATAACATCAGGTTCCTGCAGTGTAACACCAGGTTCAGCATTTTCAGCAACAATCTTGATTTCAATTTCTTCCTTTGAATTGCCAGAACTTATAATTGATTCCGATCTGCTCATCGGCTGCTCACCAGATCCGGGAATGTAATTTTGACTTCCGTTTTCCTTGCTAGAATTCTGCGAGGCGACCACTTGATTTTCTCTCAGCGCCGAACCATCCATGCCACCTAGAATCCTCCCCACACGCCCAAGTGATGTCATACTTTGTAAACTAATAGCGTCATGATCAATAATTCTAAATGGATGTGAAGTTTTGGATGCGGCAAACACGCCTTCTACAGATGAAGTCTGGCTGTCCGTAGGTGACACGTTTCCTGGGTCGTCCTCGTCAGTTTGCATTTTCTTTCTGAGTTCCTTAAATCTTTTTCTTCGTTTTTCATTTTCCAATGCTTTCTTCTCAGCATCCTGAAACAAATTAAAAGGACATTAGTCGGGTAAAATCTACAGCTACCCTCTGCAAAGGTAAGTTCTAATAATGAGGATATCAAATATGAAGAAGAAAGGCTATTTAATATAGCAAAAGAAAATGGCTTTCACACTAACAGAATAAACCAAATCAAAAAACAAGTCGCAAGAAAACTAAACGAAAAGAGAAATACAGACAAAGATGAAAAATCTGTTGAACAGAAATTTGTGTGCATTCCATTCCACAAGGGATTCTCACATAAAATTGCAAACATTTTTAGAAGTTTTAATTTCAAAATTGTTTTTAATTCACCAAGAAGTTTGGAATGTACATTTAATGAATTCAAAATGAGAAACTCTCTACCAGATGTGGAAACCACAGGAATATATAATATAAGTTGTTCATGTTCAAAGGATTATGTGGGACAAACAGCAAGGAAAATGGCAATAAGATGGCATGAACACGATTTGGACATTATAAATCTAAACCGAAGAACAGGTTTGTCAACTCTCATCATCGAAGAGAAGCATTTGATTAAAAAGAGAAGGGTTTTAAAAAGATTAACAGGAAACACAGAGTTGAATGTCTTGGAAGCTTTGTTCATTGCAGAACAACACTGGAATAAATTAAATAATGAAAATGGTAACATAGATCTAGTATCGAGTTTTCCTTTTCACAAATGGAGTAAGCCACCATCTTTAAAATTTAATGTAACAGAAAACATCAAGAGACTTTGTGAAAACAATGATGAATTTAAATTACCTGATGATATTTGGGATTCATAATTTTAAAAAAATCTGAAATAAAAATAAAACAGACTCCTTTTTTCACAGTTAAGTTGCTATATTACAACAATGTAACATTGACAACATCCATTATATAACGGATTCCGGGAACTTTTCTAACGGTGGAAGCGGCTCCGGTGCCTACCCAGCGTCCAATAACATGGGTACCTGGGGAGTAAAGGTGGTCAGGGGCGTGATGATGATCACATCACCCCCACTCACGACCGGATCAAGAAAGTGTGGGGCGTTACCCCCACACCCCCTATACGCCTTCATGGCGTGGTGCTATGCACAGGGGAACACTTTACCTTTTTACTTTTTGTTTAAAAAATTACTAACCATTGTTATAACTGTATCTTTAGTCAAAATGAAAATAAATGTCTGATGAAAGGAGCGTGTATTTTCCTGAAATATCACAAAGAAAAACTGTTTTCTTATGCTTGTAATAACCATAAACTACAGGAAAATAATTCTATAATGCAAGCAATGCGTACATGCAAGAAAAACTGGAAAGAATGGTTTAACACATCTGATTGCTTCCATATAAACTGTTCACGTATTTTATATACATAAATGTGTATTAACTTACGTTGCCATCAATGTCAGGTGAACAGGGTACATTTATCTGCTCGGATGAAGACCCCTGGTTTATGATGTTGTTCGCACCAGGCTCCTTTCCTTCTGTAGATTCAACTTCTGTATTCTGCACAGTAGTATCAGATGTGACACTCGCTGCAACACTTGCTTTTGGTTCCCGAATTTTCCTTTTGAGAAAAACATAAATAATAATTACTACTGCAATTCAGCTCATGTTTAAAAATAAAAATTAAAGGCTAGCTTAAACATTTCATGGAGACTACTTAATTTATTATGCACATTGTAGGGCTCCTTAATCTGTATGAATTTTCCAACAGGTCGGTGGCCTAGCCAGCAGGGCATCTGACTTCCACAAGGGAGACCCTGGTTCGATTTCCGGGGTAGCTGAATTTTTCCAGACTTGTCCTGGCACAAAGCAGCTCTGGGGCTCACCCAACTGCAAACCAATGTGCACACAGAGGCAACCCTGAGGGGTAAAGCCAATTTCGAGAATGTGTGAGGTTCTACCCCCTTATGAAAAAGGGAAGAGGAAAATGTTTCCAATGTGTAGAAATTTGGGGAAAATTACGTCGTGAAAAGAAGGATTTTGTAAGTGAATGTTCGTAAGTTACCATTGCCTGAAGCTTTTTTCATTGTCATGTGGAGATACTAGACAATCAAACCTAAACAAATCAGCAACATAAAAAAAATGTAACTCTGTTGTTTCTTAGTTTTGAAACTATTCATTTCAATTATATTATAATTTTTATTCAACTATTAATTTCAAAGATATTTGCTGTCCCACCTCCAAAAAAAGAAGAGGTGAAAGATGATGTAATTTTAGCAAGTTTTCAAGCATTTTTGGTGCCAAAACAACATTCCATCCAAACACACAAAGGAGAAGTGTAGAAATACCAAGATAACCTAACTTAACTAGCCTAACCTATTCACAAAAGCAAATAGAAGTTAAACCAAATGCTTGCATCCTAGTGGAGTGTCGGAACATACACACGCACTTCCATCATATCTTAGAATATTTATATGTTTCTGTTACAAGTGACAGTGGTTTGGTTTCATACTCTGTGCCTTCCACTGGTGGACCCAGGAATGGTACCATGGAGGGGAAGTTGCATGCCATCAGTGTATGATGTTGTCATTAGTAGTGCTTGTTTCAAATGCAATGTTAATGTTATCTGCTGCAAGTTGTGCAGAATGTCACTATTTAAATTCACACAGGAAAAGTACTCCCACTAGCGTGTTCTCCATGGTTCACTCTGACACAGCCCCAAATCAATAGCCTTACATCTATTGGAAGACTGGCAGCACAGCCTTTCCTGTGGACATGTAGTCAGGTTGTGGTGTAACACATTTGACTTTGGTGGAACAATGCTTGTGGTTTTGATGGTGTGATTACAGCATCAATTGGGCATTTGAAGTGAACCAACTAAATTCAAGGCTTGAAAAATACAGGGATAAAGTAGCAACATTATAGATGCTGACCAAGGCAGCATATTATAAACTAAAACCACAATATATATTACTTTCCTACAATATAATAATAATTTCTTTATTTAGCAGGTAAGGATTGACCCGTAGGCTGTTCTACCACCTAACCCATGTCATGAGCCACATAAGAAAATGTAAGTACATATAATATGATAATATATGAATACAGATGGAAAGCTTGATTAAACTAAAGAGAATTTCACATTACCTACAATTACAAATATTCTCATTATAGTAATACTAGTCATAAGATAATATAAAAAGAAAAAAAATGTGAATGTTAACATAAGGTTGTCTTTAAGTAAATAATAATAATTTGAAGATAGTAATAAAATTCCAATAGTTACAGTTATAGAATATGAGTGTTTTGTCATTTGTTGAGTGCCAGTTTACTTCTAGCATGCCCCACTGTTCTGCTGCTGTTCCTGTAGAAGCATGTCTTTCAATTTAATTTCGAAACTCTTATAGAATTTTATGGATTTAACACTTGTTGGTAGTGCATTCCATGCTTTCGGGGCAGATATAGAAAAAGATGAGGTATATAGCGTAGTCGAATGGTGAGGAATGTGAAGTTCGTTGTGAAGACGTGTCCCACATCTGTGAATTGTGTTGCGATTACATAATTTTTCAAATAAGTATGCCGGTTTACGTTCAGTTTGCAGATCATGAATGAAAGATAGATAGTGCTGTAGCCTCCTGTTGGCCATTGTTAAAATATTATTTCTGTTTAAGATGGGAATGATGTGATCGCGTTTATCCAGGCCAAAATTATTTCTGCGATTTGAATTTTCCTACTGAGTTTTTTTTTTGCAGGTTTTGACCCATACACAGTGTCACAATAATCAAATAGTGGAAAAATTAAAGATTGATCTAGTCTAAGTTTACATTCTGCAGGTAGTTGATCTTGGAAACGGTAGAGTTTTCTCAGAATAAAATATGATTTTTTACAGGGTCTTCAAATGGAGGGAAAAAAGTTTAGTTCTCCGTCTGAAGATCCTGATATAGGTATTGTTTTTTTAGTTTATAAGGTAACTATAGTATAAGCCGGAGACGGATTTCTTAAAATTTACAGGAGAAAAGACGAGAAAGTACTTACAGAATTTCGTTCTTGGGGACTTTCTGAAGCCGGGGAAATGTTTTTTTTTTAGAATTGTGCAATGTATTTTGCCTGTAAATAAGGTATTTTTCGTCAATCATGCATCTCCATTGTACGATAGCTCGTGCCGCCATTACCGTCGACTACGTGAATCAAATGTTCCGTGCGTTCGGTTATATAACCCCCTCACAGTCGAGCAACCATGCGGAAGTTTGACAAGATGACGTGTGAGCGTTTTTTTGCCCCCCATGTAAGGTAAGACTCTAGTTTACGTCCTTTTCCTAAGGAATACGTGACATATATCCTTGGAAAGCTTATTTTATAAGGAATTCAACAACGTAAATCCCAAAGCGGGCAAAAATTTCCTGAAGGAGCAAATCGTGAAAAAACCGATGTTGTCCGGATATGTGCAATTGAACATACTGAGGTATTTTTTAGATGATGAAGCACATATTTAGGGGTGAACCCCGTGAATGGATAGTGGGGCTATCGTGAACAGAAAGTGTAAAAAGAAAAAGGTACTTACCCGAAGAGATGCCGGGTGCCGCACCACGATCGTGCACCGCGAACGCAAAGAAGCAATCACCATGCAGATAAGGACGTAAAGTAGTGTCTAGCCTCAATTTTCGCTTAAAAACCTTTTGTGAATAGTTTGTGCGGCATTTATCGGTTCATAAGTTTGGAAACACTGCACATCAGCTGACGATAGACAACGTGAGTCAAAATTTGCCCGCCGAATTAGCAACGACCAATAAATGATTATAATGTTACAAATAACGCTTTTTTCATGGAAAAAAAAGTGATCCCCAGCTTGAAAAATCTTCCGCTATGCATATGAGGTAAGTAGCAATGATTTTTATTTGAAAACAAACGAGTTTAATGTGTCTCCGGCTTATACTACTGTTACCGTTTATAATAAACTGCCTTTGTCAGCACCTGTAGTGCTTTTAACATGGAAACAACGCTTAATAGAATTATCAAGAAGTAATGTATTAGCCTACATCATTCATTGCCAAACCTCTCACCGCAAGCTACTTCTAGCTGCAGTGGCTCATGACAGTAATATCTTAATAATCGTGATACGAATGAGATTGATGTAAGACCACACACAAAGAAACCACTTATTATGGGCCACTTGTGAATGGTTGGCTTCACACTGCAGATGCTGCCAATGATCTTGAGGGGAACTTTTGCAACAATGCATCTTTGTGGTGATAACTTCATCTATTTCTCATCTGAACTCAGTGTGAGGAATTCCAATGCACAACAAAAATCAAGAAATACAAACTGTGATCAATCACATGCATTAAAGCAGGCACCACTAGTAGACTGACATGTGCTATTCTGAAAGCAATTGTTTGTATTATTAGCAATCCCACTGTGAATTTACACAATATATACTGCATCATTTATCCTTCCCAGTAGGAGAACAAAAGCGTAAGTTATGTTAATGGTTCACTTGTGAAGCTTAGCCATATGCCTAATAATGTTTTTCTTTTAAATATATGGCTTGTGCCTGCAACTCGCACTGCAGTTGATTTTCCCTGGACACTAGTAATTCACTTAAAAAGAAAATTGTTTCCAAGAAGCTTAACAAACACCTCTTCTTCTCCACAAGAGTGGGGAGGTAAATGATATGCATATGTGATTGAATACAAGGATGAGGCTTGATGTGGCATTTAAATTGATCAATTTACAAGGCTTATGTATAACTCGTTGCTATAACTATCTTACACAAGCTAACTGGTATTCAAATCACAGCATAATCTATATCATAGGCTATTCAATTGGGACAGAATTATATTTGACAAAGAAGTGTGATGAGACTCCACTGTGAATAGTAATCTAAGTACACAGTATTTGAGATTAAAACAACCGAATTATCTCAAAGTAAAAGACTACGTGCACGATTAGAATTTCTACAGAATTCACCAAACATCCAAACCTTTTCCCCTTCGTGAAGATGTATTCAAATTACAGTTGACATCCACAGCATTGTAGCTAAATATTATTTTTGAAACAAGACTATTATGCATAAGTTATTGCACACTGATAGGGTAATTCACGACATCTGTTTAAGGGACCCAACATCATGGTGTTTTAGGTTATCTACCATTTACTGGCACACTCAAACAGCTACATTAAATGTAACAGTATATGCTATAAAGTTTTTTTTCCTTGAACAAAAAAGGGAAACAAAATAAATGTTTGTGTTTCGATACATTCGTTCATCAACAAGATTACAAACCTCTTCTAGGAAATGTAAATAAGCATTACACATTTGTTGCAATTTGTATAACATGTGTCTTAATATATATTAGGGCTTGGGATAGCTTCCATGAAAGCTGTCACTTAGAAATTCGGTTTTATTTTACATAACCGAATTCACGTCACTATAAAAATGATTCATTAAAGGATGAAAATTACATCTAAAGCAAGGCATCTGGTAATAACGTAAGCAATTTCACCTTGTGTTTCTACCCGGCGTTAGATCCTCGGCATCAAAAAATTCCTCTGAATCACTACTACTAGACATTATACTCTCTGAGTGTAAATATTGTAAGCAGAAAAGTCACAGAACAAAAATTGTTCGAGATTGTTTTTCACTCCCCTTGCGAGATGCAGCCATGTCTAAGTGAAGTACAACCCACCAATCAGATGATGATAGTCATTCTGCATTGTTCGTGATTGGTTTCAAGTCATATAATCTCGAACCCGAGACTTCACCAGCGTAAAAGCAAGATGGAGGATCTCGCAGTCGAAGTATGCGGCGAGAATGGAGCATATTACAAGGCAAGTAATTCCTGAAGTAAATGTAATGAGCGTTCGTTCACAAAACGATTTAATAAAATGTTATCCGTAGAAGCTTTCTAGCAAAGTGTTTTATGTGTGTGATTATTACTTGCTGTGCAATTCGACAACAATTGACAGCGATAAACGCGGTTTAGACGCCATGTCTCATTTGACAGGGCGTGATTTTTCCATGTGCCTTTAGTATGTAAGTAGGTTAGAAATTACCTCATTAATTTTTGCAAAACCAAGTTGCGAGAAGCTAAAATATGTCCAATCACATTTTGTTTAGGGGTCATTCAAAACTTTTTGGAAAAGTATCCTTTTTAGCTGAACGGGGACCGCCGCAAGTGTGAAATCTACGATGAGGCTTCTGCACGTTGAATTCATAATCAATTTCGGATTTAGTGAAAAACGTATGCAAGTTGTGTTCCAAATGTTGGTTTCTTTTACCACATTATCACTAATATTGCATAATAATATCTAAAAGAAGTTAGTTTCGAACATGCTGTTGCTTTACTGGCGTCATGCACTTCGTTTATACTCGCACTTTTGCTTTTTCATGGAACAATGTTGTAATGTGTACTTTCTACAAGTGGAGGTACAGCCTTGTTAACAAGTGCAGCTGTGATGATTGATATAGATGACCGTTAAAATAAGCTACTGTGGAAGCTAATCATCCTTGTACAAAATAATTTTGTTTTCTTTTCTTAATGAGAAATAAAAAGTGATAAGCATTTGAAGCAGTAGTTTAAGAGAAGCAAAGTCCCAGATTCCGAATTAATAAATGTACACAGACTTTTTTTTTTCATGGTTAGATTTCTATTTATGCATGTTAACACCAACTTCAGTGTCTTAGTGATTACTTACTGCCGTTTTTCTGGAGAACAGCAATGTTTTTTCCCTTCCGGAAACCCTATATGATAATTTATATGTGAGCAGCTATTTGTCACCTTGTGTACAGACTGCTGCTGCCATCTAGGTATTACATTCCTAAATGCTTTTGTTGTTAGGTTAGGCAGGTCAGGTTTAGGGCTATTAGCATTTTAATTATTTCTGTAAATCTTCCCAACACCTGATCATGTAATTTCTGGTCTTCTGCACTTTCTGCTATTTTAATTACGTCGTAACAGTAGTCGTCACACCCATTTTTAATTTAAATGAACTTCGTAACAGTAACTTAAGTAATATTGCCAATGAGAGAGATTTTCTTTTAAGTCCAGTTCATTTCATGCACAGTTAGGCTAATCTGAACTGGATCGACAGTTTAAAGTGGGATCCAAACCACTATGTGCCTCCACTGGGTATTCAACCCAGAACCTTTTGGTTACAAGGAGACAATGTTGCAAATGCAGGCAATGTATGTAATAGAATATTAAAAAAATACAATGTTAGTGGTATGATTCAGGTAATTACTTTTGCAGGTGAAAATAGCCCCATAAGCTGTTCTTGCCACCTAGTGAAAATAGCCCCATATGCTGTTCTCACTGCCTGGTTGAAATAGCCCCATATGCTGTTCTCACTGCCTGGTTGAAATAGTCACAGCCATAGAAATAGTGGAATATTTCCAACATTTGATAAGGTATGACTTAAGATGACTGGACCCCTCTCCGATTTTCTTCATATTTGTTATACTAATTGAGGCCTGCTAATGACGAATCTGAAGTTAAAATTTGTCGGAAACGTATAGAAATTGCAAAATAATTGCGAACCATTGGCGCTAGCTCCACGAGCCATTGACGTGTGGTTAGGTTAGGCAAACATAGTTAAAATTTGGTGTCGTGGTTGTATCAGGAATATATATATTTCCTTGTGAAACAAAAAAATTCGTGAAAATCGACTGTTTCCATTCCGAAAACTAACGCCTTATTTTCGCTTATTTTGCAATTTCTAGACTCCTCAATTAGTGAGTATGGCAAATACGAAGAAAATCTGAGATGGTCATCTTAAGTCTTTCCTTTGATAGAAGCATGATGTTGCATCAACCACAAAGCCTTTTTGAAGCCTTGCTTGAAAATTAGTCACAACACTGTGAGATGACTATAAACCAACAACGGCAGCTTGCTGCAAAGCAGGCACTTGCTTCAGCTGTAATATAATATAATAATACTTACTAATTAGTTTTTCCAAGCTTTGTACTTAGTTCCACAAGGCCGGTATAATCCTGTATGGGACTTGTTTATTATTTTCCATGTGTGTTTGTTCCTTCATCTATTTCATCTTATCACCATTCACTTCATCTATTTAGTATTATCACCATTCATCCTCCTCATCTTTGCAATTAGCCAAAAGTGGCAGAAACCCAATATAAAATAAATCAAAATTGCATGATACCTACATGAGCATTGATGAATTTCTTGCAAAAATATTTTCCTCACACAAAGGTTAATTGTTCCAAAGATGATATGTTTCTGGAGCAGGAGAACACACATTAACATTTATGTTGGATGTGGTAAACATGGTTTAAGTATTACTTACATGACGTTTCATGTTCCCGCATTGCACAAATGGATGATTCGCCTATGGTACGCTGTCTGGAGTGGAGATGGTAGCACATCACTTCTTTGTTAGTACCCAGGTGACGGTAGTTGCGCACTAACCAGAAATCTCGTCCTTCCAAAAATCCCTCATATGACCTCCCTCCACCCACCCATGCAAAGAAAAGGAACTACACCACACTGAGCAACACAATACACCCCAACGCCACCTGACAACAGGAAGCAGTAAGCACAGCAGACAACACAAGCCAAGAAACACACACTAGCACCACCAAGCGGGAGAAAATGCAACTACCACTGCATGTTAGCCAGCAAAGAAGTGACAATCTGCCATTTTTGCTCGAGATGCCGTACCCTTAGTGAATGAAGGCAATGAACCTTCGAAATTAATATGGAAAAACTATCCAATGTACAAAGTGGAAACCCCAAACCTCATGTACGTAATATATTAATGTAATTATGAACTTTGGAATATACTCTAAAAAGTAGTTTTTCGCACAAGATTGTAAAATTTGCTCTGTATGGAAATTTTTGCTATTTCATCACTAGCACTTAATCTTAACTGAAATCACTTTTGCATTGTATATAATAAGATAAACCAATTAATTTGAGAGAGGCTAAGGGTTACTACCTACAGTTACACCAAGCAAGAGGAATGGTGGAAAATCTTGTTCAAACCTTTTTGTGTAGCAAGAATGTTAAAATTATAACATGTAGGGTGAAATGTGGTGTACCCTAACTGTTAAGCTTGGTGGAAAACGTATGTAAAATAAATGTGGTAATGGCAGTGCGTTAAGGTATTATATTTTATTGAAATGCTGAGGGATTCAGAAAATTGATTGTATGGTTTTGTCGTATGTTATTAAATGTCATTATCCACAAACTCACATTATTTACATGAACAAAATTCTGTGAATGTCTGTACGCATATACTGAAGAGCTCTGCAGATCACAAACTAAACAAAATTGTGGTGTAACAGTCCTTTATGAATCTATGCCTGTCAGGTGGCTATTCATTGGTGACAACAATGGCTGCTTGCTGCAAAGCAGATGCTTCCTTGAGCTACTTGTCAATTCAGAATTTCTCCAGAAGATAATACCTTCTAATTATAGTTTATCCAAGCTTTGTGCTTAGTTTCACAATTGTTCTAAAACTGAAGCTTTCAAGGCCATTACCAACCAATTGTGTGGTGTCACTTCCACGAACACACATCCCAAGGGTGGGGTAGAGACTAATAGGTCCCTCACATAAATTATGCCTCCTATGTAGGTTGCCTTTATGATTTTATGAACATAACTAATACAGAAACATTAGCAATGCCTTAATGCTAAGTGGAGGCAATAACTGACACATTGGAAACTCTGTACACAGCAGAAGATATGTGCAAATTTCAATATGCTCCATGTGAAGCAGAAATATCATTTGGCCAAAAGTGATTTATTTTGAACAACGCTACATGTTGAGTGTACCTAAGGGCACACAACTTGGTTATTAGCAAGTTTAAATCACTGCATAATAGTTTCAGTTTATTTAATAAAAAAAATCTTTTAAAACCTGGAGAAAGCCAGTCAGTTCTTTGTACCATGATGAGTGGGAACCCTATAGTTACTGACTGCATCTTTCAGGGCAATACACATGCTTCCCAGCAAACAACCATTTGTTTAGTCATGTATATGTAGTACTGCTATCGTCTGCAGCATTTTGCATGAAAAAGGACTTCTGCTGTAAACCTATTTTCCATCAGCTGTTCCAGGTGTAACCATTGTGACCGTAATCCTGCTTTTGTGTTCTTACATAATTATTACACTGGCCAGGCCTGGTGCTCTTATCACTGCAATCAGTGTGTGAAAGAATTCAGTAGGTTAGGTTTGATTCATAGGCGTAACTCTGAGTATCTTTGGGGGGGGGGTCCAAGTTGATTGATGATAAGCATGCATCATTATACGGACACCCGCCCCCTTTATATGTATACATGTACATTCAATAATAGGATGATAAAAAGTGCCAGAAGGGCAGATAAACACAAGATGAAGGAGACAGTAAACACTTACCACATGAAAAGAAATATGTTGATATTTCGCGGTATTTGCCACTTTATCATCGGAGAAGAAAGAAGTATCACTGTGTAACGTAGTGCAGGATAAAAGAAACGAGGGCTAAATAAAAAGCAAAGAAGAATAAAGGAAACATTCACCAGACAGTGGAAGAGATTCGAATTTTCGCAGACTCTATCTTCAGTGTTAGGAGAAAAGACGGAATCAGAATTTAAGAGACCTGCAGAGTTGCCAGGTCTTCATCGAAGAAGAAGAAGAAAAAAAAAAAAAAGCCCATAAAATATCGCTATTATGAATTTTGCCTCAAGTACCTCTCGTTCCTCTACAGTAACAATCTATTGTTTCTTAGCTGCAGCAAAGAGGACTTATTAATATGAAATCTTCATTTGATTTTCAAATACGCATTATTTATTCTCTGTTTGAGTAGCTGGCCAATCTAGTTTTTACACACCCATGTCCTCGAACCACGTGTTGATAATGCCTGCCGTATGACAGGAGCATTGTCGTGCTGAAACAGGTATGGGCCAAAACCAAATTGTTCCCACAATGTCGGTAGCGCAGAATTATCCAGAATGTTTTGGTACGCATCAGCATTAAACAAAACTAAAAAAAAGAGGTCCAAGACCAAACCATGAAAAGCAGGACCATGCCATGATGCCACCTCTGCCTAATTTCACTGTGGGTACGATACACTCCTGTAACATTTTTCATGCCTTTGTATCCTATCCCTTCCAGACATGGCTGCTTGTGAAATCAACTTTCATAACACAGTATGTCACAAAATGATAATTGGTGTGACTGATTACTTTCTCCAACCCCTAGAATTACTTCTTCACTCATTTCTAATATTTCAAATGCCCCAATTGTGTGAAAATCAATAAACAGTTGCCTTTTGGACTGTATTTGGAAGTATTTTATGTCTTATACTCTTGTTTTCTACGTATGTTAAACCAAGACTATAGTACTTCAATGTTATATTTCTCTTTCTAGGCATATGTTACAGATGTGTTTGATGAGGATGTGTCTGTGGCTTTTGAGAATGAGTAAGTACCATTTTTGTGAAGTCTATATACTCTTGTAGTTATTGAAAATTGCAAAACTGTGTTGTTGTTTTTTAAATGATAGAAGCCATTAAAGTATTTGTGTTCTGCAAATTCTTGGCATGCCCGTGTGTTCATATGTATGCTGCATATGTTTGAGGTTGCCTCCGATACAGGGTCCATGGTTTATGTGACTAATGCTGCCGTGGGGAAAAATCCTTCTGGTAATGAACCTGGTGTTCATATTTATCTTAATCTGAGGTTGAGACAGGTTTAGAAGTTGTGGCATATACCCATTGAAAGTAAATTATGACCAGTTAGGATTTTTATGCGGTTACAATTGACGTATTTAGTTGCAGATGATGCTGTCAAATTATACTAAAATGAGATAAGAATATAGAATATTCTTTTTTACATTTTTGTTTCCATGCCATTTTATTTTTGTTTGTACGAGGGGAGTCTGGAAAGTTCTCGACCTTGCCCATATATAGGGATGCGATCAGCAAGATTTTACTAAGTTGGTATAAATGTCAAAGCATATGTGTAAAATTGCAAGTAATTCTATCTAATAGTTTTAGCCTAACATCTGATGGTTTAATTCGTATTTATCATGGTACACTGGCTTTTAGATATTTTTTTTATTATTATTATTTTTTTCGATTTCTGCTGCTGTCATGTAGGTCATGTGTGTGGCATAAGAGAATTTCATAGTTAGGTTATGCCAGTCAGGTTTAGGGTTCTTAGTATTCAATCAACGTGTCTTAAATGTGTAACGGATGTCTTGCTCGTCGTAAGAAAGGAACACAAATCGAACCCAAGGAATCTCACAACCAAAGTCACCCAATTACAAAATGTACTTGCAGAAGGATTTTTTGTTAGATTGCATAAACAATTTTCTACCATTGCAACGTGTCTTTCCTGGTTCTTAACCTGCCAATTATACCATAACAGTAATATGTACTTGCAATTTGATAAATAATAGCATTAACTTTTTTACAATATATAATAAGAGATTAATTTTTGGTTGGTTGTAATGTCAGCTATTTCGTTTCATAAAAATACATTCATCCAACGATCTACTTTATAATCAGGGAACAGATTTATATGTAGTAAAAATGTGCTAAATATGTAAATACATAATACAAATTAGGTGTGTATTTCAAATGGGACATGTAGTTATTGCATGAATATGGAGTAACTATATGTTGAGAAATGTTCTGAAATATGGAAGTAATATGCAAAATTAACTAAAATATGGAAAATAGAAACTGCATTTTTCGAGTCTACATTCCATGATGCACAAAGATAATACAAAATATATCTTATTTCTACTTCACACATAAATCTGTGCTGGCCCCCATGGCAGAGTGGTTAGCACATTGTGCTACAATGCCAGGGGTCCCGGCTTGAAATCCTGGCCTGGCATGGATGTTTGTGAATGTCCACCCGTCAATTTCATCATGTCATCACTCATCCCCATCTTTGCAGATTAGACAAAAGTAGCACAAAAAACGAAGTAAAATAAAGCAAATCAATCGATCAATCAATGCTTGAATATGTATTTACATTTAAATCCGTTCCATGTTTATAATCATGAGAGAATTGCCCATTACAAAGGGTACCCTATTTCAGTACTAACATAATTTGTTGCATAAAAGAATTTTGTGTTAATTAAGAACATGAGTTATTAAAATAAACCGAATCTTCCTTAATTAGATGCTGAAGGTGCAATGGTATGATGACTGTAATTTTATAGAAGCGAGAAGGGGTAATTTTATTTGTAAATTTGGCACGACATTTAAAATTTGCAAGGATTATTGCCTGTTATATTTCACTTCCTTGTTCGTATTCGTAATAATCATATGTGCAAACAGTTCATAATGTGCAGAAACATCGTGGGACAAGATGCAATTTCATTTCGAGTATATTTTATGATAGTTCACTGCAGCACTTTTATCAAAACTAGTAATGGCAATGTTTAATTTATTGCGTTCGTTACAATTAGCACATGCACTCAAATTCTTATAGTTCTTATTTAACAAGTAGGAAGGATTTTATACGCTTTTGTTGTATTATGAAAACAGCAGTTGCGCAAATGTCGTAGTGTGCACGCCTGGTAATGCAATGGATGCAGTTTTATCAGTTACGGAATATTATGTTAATTTCCTTGTAAGTCTCACCTCGCCAACAAGCATTCGACGATAATAGATGTGAGTTTCCACAGCACTGGATAATTGTCAAGCATAACTTTTGTTATAGTGTATAAGTGATGTTTTAGAATCCCTCAAAACAGCTAATCGACGGCGAGGATGGAATATGCTCCACAGTGAAAGAATGTGACAATCATATCTATTGGTTCGTACTTCTGCAGTGTTTCCCAAACTATCTGAGAAGGTCAATGATGTACACATACAAATTAATTGAAGGTCCATGTCCAAGCTGGAGACACACTTCGCAGCACCAACATGCAAACAAATCAATGGAAGGTCCGTGTCTAAGCTGGACATCTCAAGGCAAGATTGCTGGTTGCATGATTAGACAGCTGTAGGTTTATTGACTGCATCGTTATGAAACTGGTAGTCGATCAAGGCAATGAGCAGTCAAGGTTACCTCTGCTAGAAGGCATTGTGAGATTGTTCATGCCCTCTATTGACAGCCTCGAGTAACAAATAGTAATTGAAGGTTGAAAGGCACAATTTAGAGGGAAATACTGGTATGGATTTGTAACGAGAAATATAGCGGTGATGATGATCAGAAAAGTTATTTAAACTTGGGACAAATTTATTTACGTAAATCATGGACATTAATTACAAATGCACTCGTTAGGTGGGCCAGATCTAGGGCTTTTAGCATTACCGTAAATGCTTGTAACTTCTTATCATGTTGGTGCTGGTATGAAGTAGAACAGCCTTTCGAGCCTCGTGTAGGCAGTAGTGTGTGGAATGCCTTGTGGAAGGGAAAGGGGGGATATGTGTGGAAGGTACCTTTTACATCATTTTACCCCGATAAATAGCAAAGAGCAATAATTACTTTCAGAAAGATTCAAATTTACTTTCACAACCATTTCCACACTATTCTGTGATACTTTCTCTTTCTTCTGTCAATGGGAAGCACAGATGCTTGTGTAAAGTACTTTTCATGTCTTCCCCCCCCCCCCCCAAGAAATTGCACTTTTCGGAACTCCAAACAGTGTTAATTAATTTCAAGGTGGTTCAAATTTCCTGTAACAATCATCACTACAATTCTGCAAAACTTCATCTTTCTCCTATGAAACTTTGAAAGAAATCATTAAACAGAACCATTACCAATAATTTCTTAAAATGGATAAATTAATTGTGTTTTTATTTAGGGGACACCTTCTGAAAGTCTCACGAGTTATGTTCACTGACCATTCCACAAGTTTTGTTGTGAACTTGAGGTTCATATATGGCGCCTCTTAAGTCTAGTTTTGTGCTATGTGAAGTTTGTTCTTGCAAGGGACGCACAGACCAGGAGGCCGGTTTGTTCAGTTCAAATCAGCTGCTACTTGCAGACAATGCATGTGCCTGTTGGCTTCAAACTGCACTTATTCGGAAAATACAACTTAATTTGAACAAAGAAGATATGAAGCAACATGCACATGTTGAGTGTGCCTTAACTGTTCTTGAGAATTTCTGTTGGTTTTTGGCTCTTGACCATCATTCATTTCGCACACTGCAATTTCCAAGACAAGTCAGTTGGTGGGCGAATACATATCATCCAGCAGGTTATGGTCAGTGCAATCCAGCATGAACATCAGTGAGGCATGGGTATTCCAAACAGTGTGATAATGGCCTGTAAGCTGTACGAGTGTAAACACGAGAGCAGCAGGAAGGAACATATGCCAGGTTTTGGGCAATGATTTGGTGAATGAGTGGACAGCGCAAATGGTGGTTTAGAAAATAGAATTCTTGAAGGTTGATGAGGCCAGATGACAGCACGATACGGACCATAGAAAGCTAGTGGTGCTATCTTCCGATGGACATGTTCGTGATACTGGGAATGACATAATTTGCATCGAAAGTACAGCGTGTTATTATCCATTTTCTTCACCTACCTGCGTGGAATAACACCCATCGATATTCATCTTAAATTGACTTGAGAGTGCTGTGGTGGTGTCCGATAGTTCAAGGAATGTTGTAATCCATTTTCTTCACCTACCTGTGTGGAGTAATGCCCATCGATATTCATCTTAAATTGACCGAGACGTGCTGTGGTGGTGTCCGATAGTTCAAGGAATGTTGTTATCCATTTTCTTCACCTACCTGTTTGTAGTAACGCCCATCGATATTCATCTTAAATTGACAGACGTGCTGTGGTGGTGTCGTGGACATGAGCAATGTGCGTTCGTGGGTCCGATAGTTCAAGGAATGTCAAACATCGTTTGAAAACAAAGCAAAGGAGCCTCACTCACGAACCAGCCGCCAGTTACGCCATTGCTGAGAAAAGGGATGTTTTGGGACAGGGAAGGCGTTATACTCTTGCATTGCTATCCTAAGGGTACCACAATGATGAAACTGATTTGAGGACCAAGTTGTTTCCAGCATTGCTAAAGAAACTGCCTGAAATGGCTGCAGTTGTGGTCTTTCATCAGGACAACGAACCTCCTCATCGGGCGACCATTGTCCAGACGCTCTTCATGGAAAACAAATTTGAAGTGAATCACATACTCCATCCATACTCACCATATTCACCAATTTTTGGCTCTTTTCAACGCTCAAGGACAGTCTCCGTGGTCGCACATTTTACAGCCTTTCCCCTCTTGCATCAGCGATTATTCAGTATACAAAACTGACTTTTAAAAAAGTGTTTGCAGAGGTGCTATTGTGATGTCAGCGTTGTGGAAAATGTGTACGTCTAGACTGTGATTATGTTTAGAAATGACGTCAGTTTTCAGCTTTCTGGGGTGAATATATTTTTCAAAATAAATTAGGAGACATTAGAACTTGAATCCACCTCGTGCAGTCAATTATTGGCAGAAAGGAAAGGAAGTTTCTGTGGATCTTGAGAACTTTTGTTAGAGTGAATATGTTGAAATTTGTGGAAATACTGATAAGGATTGGTGTAGGCTGGGAAGAGAGAAGACTTAAGCAATTTGTATATAAAAAATGAAAAGAATTGTGGTTTATGGAGCATTGTATGGTGCAGAAACCTCGATCCAATGAAGAAGTGAGGAAAAGCATTTAGAAGCTATAGAAATGTGTCTATGGCAAATGGTGCATGTGAAAGGAACAAAGTTAAAGAGAACTTAGTTGGAAAGGGTTGGTGAAAGAAAGAAGAGTGAGCAATGCCAGAAGTGATCAAGAAAGAAATGATGCAGTGTGCTGGAGGACAAGGTGGAAGTGGCACCTTGCAGCAGAGTACAGCTGGATTCAGAAACAAATGTGGGCGATGTCCCCTCTTGTCTTCAGGAGCTATGGAGGGAATTGCAGGATATCAGTTCCGAGCTGGTCATTTTCCAAGAAGACATGGAAAATATCGAATCACAATTAACTTGTAGGAAGAGGAGTTAGATAAACTGCAACAACACAGAGGGAGTGCTTGCTGCTGCAGAGGTTACTCTCGATGTATTCTCCATGTAACTTACAGTTCATGTTTCTTCCGATTTCGTGAGCTGATGCCATCGCCTGGGAGCACCCAGAAAGAGAAGGTCAGCGACTGATGTCAGTGAAGGTCATTGAACTTTAATAATAAAATTCATCTGTAAGCATCATGATACTGTATGAAGAGCAAAGAAGATCTTCAAGGAAAGCCAGTAACTGCTTACGCAGTCTGTAACTCCAAAGAGCCAGAGGTATCTCCAAGATGCCAAGGTAACATTCGGTAACGACTGCTGCGCGATTGATGGAGAAAGTAACTTGGCAGGAAAGATAGACTGGAAAGAATTGGCAAGGGGAAAATTGTTTGGTGAAGAAGAAGATAGCAGATTAAGTTGATTCTACGCTGAGTTGAAATGTAAGGTGCAAGATTGGAAAGTACAGGTTGGTGTGAAAAACTTGCCTAGTAATGCAGAAAACTATTAATGAAATAAAATTTATTTGCATGATTAAGGTTCATAACAATACTACATTTTATTTCTATTTTCTATTCATTTTGGTTTGTTATGGGAGCCACAAGCAGATCATTGGCTGGTCTCTTACTCATACCTGCCTGGTCATCAAGCCAAGTTCTCCTCCTCCCTCAGTCAAGGAGTCAACAAATAGCACCTGTTGCCTGTGTTTTGTGTCACTAAAACCTCGAAACCCCCAAAGGTAGCTTGTCGATAGGAATGTTTCATTCCTGCTTTGCCTAGACTGCACTGTCACAAGCCTGGCAATCACTGTTGCCAATGCAGCTATTTGATATGTTCAATACAGCGCTCCTCCTGCTGCTGAGCACAGAACAGATATCCGCAAAAAATGTTCAAAGCCAAAACAACCAACCTGGTAAACATTATTTTCTTAATGTCCAATTTGTTTAGTAAATTGGAAATTTGTTTATTAACACAAAACCAAGAAATTTTACCTGTATTTGCTTCTCAACATCCTCTATAAATATTGCTACCTAGGAAGACCTATCGTGCACCTGACTTTGAAACGGAGCTGGTGCCATTTAAGCGTGCTTGCAGAATAAAAAAAAAATAAAAACTCTTGAACTAATGGACATTTTCACTAATTCTTCTACACCAATTTTAAAAACTACACCCTGAAAAAATTACCCATTCAAGTTCTGGCGTTTCTCTGCGTTCAGTTTAAGGCAAAAATGAGACTTCCAAAGTTGCGATTCTAGCGTTTTAGCTAGCTAGCAGCAGTTTTACAAATCTGTACAGATTTAAATAATGGAAGAAGGAGCAATCGTGTAAGGGAAAGTTATGCTTTGTAATGATCATTATTATTCTGTTAAATATCCATGCTACCCATGTGCAAGATAAATTAAAGGGTTCTGCTGTATGCATGTTTTCATCAAGTCATTCGAACAATATTGCTTATAAAATTGGTTACTGACCATATGTTCAAAAAAAAATTAAACTTGTATTTACATTTAGTGCAAAATCAGAATGACAAAAGAATGGCTTGCGTTTCATTTAATTCTGCGCAAATTATAATAAAATATTTTTTTTGCAGATAAGAGAAAATATGCTGAGATTACATCAGTTTCACAATACATTTCAATGCTTAGTATATGTATGGTCCGAAATTTCTAGGGTGACCACATTTACTACAAACAGAAACTTTTAACTATTACAAGGAAATATTGTGTCTAACATTATATCACATACTAAAATGGTACTATATATATTGAATTTTGTACTGCGAAATAGCCACCTTCTCTTTACGCCGTACCCATTAATCTGTTGGTGCACAACCTCATCACTATGGATCCTAATTATATCGAGACGAGATGTGTCAGTCTTGGTCTCATTCTCATTGAGAGAAAAATACCTGTCTAGTGTTCATTTATAAATGTCTCGTTGACTGTTTCATCTCTATTTATAATCAGCAGTCCCCTTGTAGTCTCTGTTTCGGAGGGCAATGTAGAATTAACAATGTATGCAATTAACAATGTTCCAACTTTTACAGTGCATAGAGATTATAAAGACAAAAAAGAAGAAAAAGAATTCTTAATGATTTTTTTCCCCTCCTCGTTTCAATGCTACCAGGCTTCGAAAACTGAACATTATCCTGATTATGAGTGCAACACAAATTGCAGATTCAGAATTACCATGAATGAACTGGTGTTGTAATTATTATACACAAAATTTATGATTTATTTGAGGAAGTTGCATGTTCCAGGTTTGACCACTCTGGTTTGACTCTTGACCAGGGCATGACGGTTCCTTTGTGAATGTCCTTTCATTGAAGTAGGAATTGTTAAGGGGGAAAGGGGGGATGCTTCTATAGTTAACGTTTGTGTTGCTCAGGAGACCAGACATTTCCAGTCTCATCTCATAAAAGGAGACTGGACAAGCAAATGATTTTCAAACTAGGTGGGACAAACCAACGTTTCGTCTTGTCTTGAGAACAGGTTGGGTGATACTGGTAGTGGAGGGCAGGGTTCTCCTACACCACAACTTCGAATACTGCTTGTAGTCATTCATCTTCATTGCCGCGATTGTCCCAAAATGGCAAGAAATGTGATGTTAAAGATGCATACTAAATTAACGATGCATTCTCATTGGTTGTGATTAGACAAAGTGATGGAAAAGTGACTTAAAAGTATAATAAATACATAAATTTGCAATATATACCTATATGAACTGAAGAAAACTGTTGTTTATTGCAGGAAATTTAAAAACTTCGTATACTTTTTTTTTCCTTTTCCCATATCACCTCTTACATTGAAGACATTGACGTGTAAACTCAAGTGTTCTAAACTTACAAGGCTCATTCAATATATAACCGGAAATATGTTGTAAGAAATATTTATTACAAGCACCAAAAAGAACTATGGTACTATGTTTCGACATAGTCCCCCCAGTTCAATGCAACTACGTCAGCTCTTGAGAAGGGCACTGATTCCACAGGGAAAAAAATATTTTGGACACATGTGCAACCACTCATGCACCGCTGACTGGACTTCGTCGTCATTCTGGAAGCTCGATCCATTTAGTGCATCTTTCAGTGGGCCAAAGGTATGGAAATCAGTAGGTGCGATATCAGGCGAATATGGAGGGTGGGGTAAGCACTCAAACTTTAGGTTCTCGATGGTAGACAAGTGACATTGGCAGTGTGTGGTCTCGCATTGCCATGGAATAAAAGGACACCAGACCACGTCATCTCTGCAGAATGGCTGGTTTCAGTTTTTCACACAAAATGTTGGAGTAGGTGGTACTGTTTACATTATGACCTCTGGGCATGTAATGTTCAAGAATTGACCCCTTGAGGTCCCAAAACAAAGTTAACATGACCTTTCCGGCATGCACACCTTCTTCAGTCTGGGGGATGAAGGATGTCGCCATTCCATTGTTGTCCTCTTACGTTCTGGTTCATAGAAATGAAACCAACTTTATCTCCATTGACAATACAAGGAAGAAATGCTTCACATTCAGCTTCATAACGGTGTAAAAGCTTCCTGCACACATCAACACATCTCTACTTCATTTCCGGTGTCAAACGTTTTGGAACCCACCTCGCACACACATTTCTGAACATCAGTATGTCATGACCGATATGGTGGGCTGATCCTACACTTATTTCCATGTGGGAAGCAATTTTACGGACAGTAATATGCTGTTCTCCCGTATCAAGTCCTCCATTTGAGCAATGTGGCTTTCCATGACTACAGTGACAGAGCAACCTGGACGCAGAGAGTCTTCAACACTGGTTATGCTCTGTTTGAACTTCTCAGCCCACTTGTACACTTGTGATAGACTCATACAGTTGTGACCGTACTGAACTGTCATGCGGCGATGAATTTCTATCTGTTTCACACCTTCACTCAACAAAAATCTCATCACACTTCGCTGCTCCAAGTTGGAGCACTCCTGTAAGGATGCTGCCATCTTGTATAACTGTTTTCCAGTGTTTCGTGCGCAAGGCAGGCACGGTTGTATTTTAGATTTTTTATACTACTTTTCCGGTTATTGAATGCACCTTGTATTTTAAAATTTGCGAAGAAAATAATTGTAATTTCAGAAAAGGTATTTTAGTAACAATAATTTCTTGCCAGTCAGATCCTTTTTATATGGCAGTGAACAAGGTTGTTCACGTGTTCAAACCATTGACTGTTACCAATGTTGTTTTGTCAGCCTAATGGAAAAACCATCTACAAAGTGGCTGAATTATAGTAAATACTGCTACACTGTTAGGACATAATTAATCTCCAAGACATGGAGGACACATTTTTGCACTGAAAGTTATAAGATATTGGTTTTACACTTGACTTTTTGCTGTCTCTTTAACGGCCCGTGCCAAGTTTAAGGGACGAGCAAAAGCCCTATCTGCATGCATTTCTAAGTGATGACGTCAGACCAACCAGAGGACGTTTCTTAAAGACAGGGCTTTTAGCGGAAGTAAAATTTATACGTTGTGCCTCTCAATAACAAGTGTTGAAGGAAGAAGAAGAAAGTTGAATTTTTTAATTGACATACTGCCCCCTCAATAGACCGAAGGGAATGAGAAAATGTAGTATATAGCCGTACATGTCCAAGGTACAGTCATTAGATAACAGGAATTGTATTATAACTTTTTTACAAGGATACATACAGAAATGGTTTTTGCCTTAATTTTCGACAGTCACCCTGCTTTTCAACACACTTGGCCCTCCTGCCCACAAGCTTGCAGATGCCCTCCACAAAAAAAAAAAAAATTGGCATGGCGTGTAGCCATCTTTGCACTGCCTCGATCACCTCGTTGTCATCTGCAAACTTCTGACCCCGCAAATGTTTTTCCAAAGGTCCAAACAATTGAAAATCCGATGGCACCAAGTCGGGACTTGTATCCATAGTATGCACAGCCGTATGGGGCCGGGCGTTGTCGTGGAGCAGCAATACTCCTTTTGAGAGAAGTCCCCGACCTTTTGATCGTATGGCAGGCTTCAACTTGCTTACCAACATGTCACTGTATAGAGAACTATTAACAATTTGACCCTTCTGGAAGTGCACCAATATAGGGTCATTGACATCCCAAAAGATCGTTAGCAGCACTTTCCCAGTGGATGCCTATGTCTTGAATTTTTTCTTGACTAGAGTCGTTGGATGTTTCCACTCAATCGATTGTCTCTTACTCTCTGGTTCATAATGTTGCACCCAGGACTCGTCTCCTGTCACAATTCGATGAAGAAAAGCATCTCCTTCACGAGCATAACGGTCCAAGTGCTCCTGAAAGATTGTCTGCTGCTCACGCTTATGAATACTCGACAGATGCTTTGGTACCCATCGGTTACACACTTTCCTAAAGCCAAGGTCATAATGGATGATATTGAATGCAGATCCATGACTCATGTTGAATTCCACGCCAATTTCATCAACAGTGACTCACCTGTTGACACGGATTCGCTGGTCGATCTGCTGTTTCACTGTCTCAGTTCCCACGCAAACTGTTCTCCCACTCCGCTGTTAATCACTCACATTTTGTTTTCCGTTTTTGAATCTTTCCACCCATTCGTACACTCTCCCCTTACTTCAACACTTGTCTCCATACTGAACCTTCATTCTGCTGTGGATTTCAGAAGGTTTCACTCCATCTGACCACAGAAAACGAATAACACTTCGTTGCTCTTCTTTGCTGCAGGTCGACAGCGAAGCGACCATGTTGTATGTACTACTGCGCAGGCGCAAACTGCTTGATCGTCCCGACACCTACGTGGCATATTTCTAAGGAACCATTTTGTGTCCAGTGATACAATTTTTCGTTGTGCATCAATCTCCCTGAAAGTTATAATAAAATTATTGTTATTTAATGACTACCTTGTACAACCGTGCAAAGTTTCTTTGAAATTAGACTGATACTTCGAGTAAAAAATATTATATAAAGTGGCAGTGTTGCCAGCTTTAAGCACGACAAAGACCACCTGTGAGGATATGTAATGCCTGTGCCGCAACTTTGACAAAAAAAACTGTGTTCGGAAATTTTGCATTATTGCCTTTGTCCCTGCTTTTCCCCCTGAACCCTTAAATGTTGGATTTTACCTAAAATGTTGCTTTTTATGCATTGTTACATTTAGAATTTAAATTGTTCCAAAAGATGCAGTCGTGAGGAGTTACAGCCTTTTATCTTTAATTTATTTGATAACAAAAGGGAAACAAAAAGCTTTTGCAAATGGCACTTGTTAATAATAGTAACAGTGGATGTATTGTTTTGTAATTTGAGTGTGTAATACCTTTAGATGTAAACAAATGAGCAAAAAAAGACAGAACTGAAATGTAGTGTATAGTTTTCATGAAGTGGCAAGTTAATTGCTACCATGTGCTAACACATGGTGTGGGCAAAGTTCAATAATCGGGCCTTTGCCTCCCCCTCCCCCTGTTGAATCCTTAATTGTTGGATGTTGCCCTTTACTCATTGCTTGTAGAATTTAATTTTTTCAAAAAAAAAATACAGTAGTTTATCTGTTATAGGCACTTTTAGAAATCTACCCCATTATACAGTGGTAACGAAGGGAAATACAGGACTTTTTCAAACTTCGCTCGTTAATAGTATGTCATACCTCCATACGCATACTAAAGATCAAAAAAGACCATACTGAAATATCATGTACGATTTTCAAGAAATGGCACATTAATTGCTTGCCGTGTGCTACTGGTCGAAATATCGACCATCCATCCTGAACGTGTATTCATGTGGCTCTTACGATGCAGCAGATATTGGATAAATGTAAAAAATGGAACGACACTAAAAATGTGTAAGGGGTTGTTGATTTAATCAAAGTAAATTACAATGAACATTGGAAGCTGTCGTATATGCACACGTGTTACACATACCTTTAATTGATTCACAAATAGACCACTAATTAACATGTAACAATAGATTTACTATTAAACAGCTTCCATAATGAACACATCCATATTTCAACAAAATCCTAAACAAAAGCATAACGATATTTCACACTTACCAGTGACGATTGAAATTTCTACCAGTCGGATGCTAAAGGTTAAAAGACTGATAGTTTTAGATGAAATATTTTTTCTTGTTGTGAAGAAATATGTTCACATGAGTATTGAATTTCGTTCATTAACACTTAAGAGAGTACTTAACCTTTTGTTTACTGAGCCCATTTTGCCAGGTAAGTACGCTGAAACCGGGCCAATTTTTAGCAAAATGCAGAGTTTCATTTAGATGACTGTAGCTCGGAGGCTAATTGCCCTAGACGGACGAATGAAGTACCGTTATACACGGAATGAACCATAGATTCGGACTATATAAAATGTATGCACATTGAGTGTATATATGGATGCGGGGTTGGGGGAGGAACTGGAAAATTTCAAAATTTCTGAAGAAAAATGCACTTTTCTCTCCTCCGCCCCTGGACAACAAAGTTCAGGATATTTTCAAAATACACGTGGAAATGATCGCTGGCATTTTTGGAGCAAGAAAATAATTGCACTATTATGATATGAACAATACAACATGACTTGTACCCCCAAAACAATATGTCTGTACGCCACTGAGCCATTCAGCCTAATGCACAGATACCTTGCAACGAGATGGACGAATCAAGTACCGTTATACGTGGAATAAACCATAGAATCGGAGTATATAAAATGTTTGCACATTGGGTTTATAATATGGATGCAGGGGGCGAGGAACCAGGAAATTCCAAAATTTCTGAAGAAAAATGCCCCTCCCTCTCCGACCCTGGACAACAAAGTGCAGGATATTGTCAAAATACATGTGGAAATGATCGCTGGCATGTCTGGAACAAGAAAATAATTGCACTATTATGATATGGACAATACAACACGACTTGTACTCTCAAAACGATATGTCTGTATGCCACCGAGCCATTCAGCCTAATGTGCAGTTACCTTGAAATGACTGTAGGTCCGAAGCTAATTGCCCTAGATGGACGAATCAAGTACAGTTATACGCGAAATAAACCATAGATTTTTGCACATTGAGTTTATAATATGGATGCAGGGGGGGAGGAACCAGAAAATTCCAAAATTTCTGAAGAAAAATGCCCCTCTCCGCCCCTGGGCAACAAAGTACAATACATTGTCAACATAGACATGGAAGTACACATTGAGGTTCAACTGCACTATTGGCACTATTGTAGTGGAACAAAAATTCCTGTCTTTGTTGGGCACAACGCTTTTTTTCTTCAGAGGAAGCTGCCATTTTCCCGCCTTTTTATGGAAGAAGACTACGTGCAAGAGTCCTTGCGGTGCAATATATGTGTTAACAATAATATATAAAAAAACAAATCGTAACTCCAAATAGAAATATCGACATTATGATGCAAAAAGTACGACCTTGTGGAAGTATCTATATATAGAAAGCTGGTAAACAAGTGGTATACCTAGAGGTATCTATTTATAGATAGCTTGTAAACAAAAGGTAACGCTTAAGAGAGTACTTAAACAACATGACAGATGTTGGAAGTGGAGAGACAAAGCGAATAATTCTTTTGTCATTGCAGAATACTTTGTGCAATGTGTACAGTCTAAAAAAAATAGTTGGAATGATTTGACATGAAGGATATATTGGAACAAGATTCCACCTTGCCAAATCAAATGTTCTGACATTTCCAAACAGTCATGAGATGTTTTAAAGTATTATAACTTTGCAGCATCTTTTTAGAATGGAAATAACATTCTTTTTGAGTACAAAAACTTGTTGTGACAAAATAATGTCACTTGAAAACTTGATCAAGGCAGTGGTTAGTCATGCTTAATTGCCCCTTCCTTTTTACCTCAACAATTCAGAGCCGTATTGCTGTACTAAGAACTATACTCCCCCGTTATTAAGTTGAAGGGGTAATGACCGTCTAATAATTCACTATTTTAAATGTTCACGCTGGTTACAGCCAGGGTGTCGTTCTTGCTGATTTCGGGGTAAGAGGAGCAACTATAAATGCTGCTGCACATTGTGCCACACTGGATTGTCTACGAACTGCTCTGCACCTTAAATGCCAACAAAAAGTCTGTGGGAGGTCATTATTCTCCACGATAATGCTCGTCCCCATGTGACGCAAAAGTCAATTCCTGCCATTGGGAAGTTCTCAAGCATCCAGCACACAGTCCAGACCTGTCCCCATCAGACTTTCACCTTTTCGGCCCACTGAAGGAACACCTTGCTGGCAAACACTTCAGCTACGACATTGAAGTTGTGACAGCCGTGCGTCGTTGGTTACGCATCCAACCGAACGATTTCTACCGCATGGGCATTGAAAAATTGGTTTGACGGTGCGACAAATGTATAAATGTAAATGGATGTTATGTGGAAAAGTAGAGTAATGTTCAACCTTCAAAATGTATATTTCAGTTTTTGTGAATACATTTCCATTTGGCTGTAATATATTTACTCTTACTTTTTGATATCCCCTCGTAGTTTAATTACATCTGACTTGTTAAGGAGCCAAGAAATTATCATTCCTGGAACCTCGCCAGACGTGTGCTTAAAGAATTGTATTTATGCAACAAGAGGGTGTGTTGCACAGCATTATGGTGTTTCACAGCACTATGAATTCCTATCACCCTGGGAAAGTCAGGGAAATCAATGTTTGAATTAAGAAATAAATGGAGTTTGAAAATACATCCAAAAACGTATAGAAGTCATGGAATCAAGGTGTTCATAGAGGGGTGATCAGGAATAAGGTTACAAAGCTTGTAAAATTACAGGGAAATGAGTATGTGGGGTGCAAGTGGATGCATGACATTACTGGTCCACAGAATCACAATTCCACACCACAAAATGAGATTAAGTGCTCATGTTGGTCCAACAAAATTTTGCAACAAAATTTCAGAACGATTTGGAGGTAGTTGTTTTTCTCATTTTCATTGGTCTGAAAGTGGTATCTATGCAAACTTGCCTTCCTTTAGGGCAGGGAAAAAGGGGTGGTGCAAGTTCCAGACTGTATATGGGAGGATGGGGTGCATCCAAGTGTACCCAGTGAAATCTTTACAAACAAGCAATGGTTTGACGTGCAGTTTCATGAAGAATGATCACTCCACTGCATAGAGGACCTGACAGTTTCCCTCTTCATGGCCTCCCATAAATGCTGATGTGTGTGGGAGTAGATATTGGCATTAACAGTGCATCCAGAAAACAGTAGCCAGAACATTTCCAGCTGGTGCGATTACTTTGCTGAGGCCAGAGGTTGACCTTGAGCTTGGAGGCTGAGCCCATGTGAGGCCGAGTTGGAGGTTGGAGGCTTTGGCCATGTGAGTCCAGAGGCCGAGTTGGAATTTGAAGGCTGAGCCCAATTTGAAGGCCAGAGGCCAACCTTGAGCTTGGAGGCTGAGGCTGTGTGAGGCCAGAGGCCACCTCTCAGCTTGGAGGCTGAGGCTGTGTGAGGCCGGAGTCAGAGATGAAGTGCGGAATCTGAGGCCATGTGAGACTGGAGGCTGGGGGCCTTGCAAGAAAATCAAATGAACAACTCTCCCTACACAATTGCAGAATCCGATGTGCATTCGCTTACAATGGATTGTACTACTGGAATTATCATGAAGTTGGGACTTTGTGAAACTGTCTGTCCTTCAGAAAGGAAGCCTGCCTTCTAGCAGTTGTTGTTATGAGCCATGCCAGAGGTGGATTTTTCACCTCGAGGGTAGGTTCCATTGCTTTATTTCGCATCTCGCTTGGCTCTCTGATAGGGAGCAGTCTGTTCTTTTTTCTCTGTTTTACTTTCGTCAGATGTTATGCTGAGTGTATTCTGGAAAGAAACTCTGTAACTTCTGGACTATCTACAAACCACCTTCAGAAATTGTACAGTCGTTGTCACGTACCTCCTGAAAAGGAAAGTATGCTCCTGTTCACCACCTCTGTTAGGAAACATGAGGACAGCAGACTATACCTGAGGTGCTTATGTTCTTAGAAAAGGTGAATACGAGGCGCACCCAGAAAGTAAGTTTCCCTATTTTTTAAAAAAAAAAAACCAACACAGTTTCAGGAAACCATTTATTGGCAACAGGTACAGCAAAGGTTCAGCTATTTTTCAACATAGCAACCACCAGAATTGAGACACTTGTCGTATCGTGGTATCAACTTTTGGATCCCACTGTCGTAGAACTCTGCTGCCTGTGAATGGAACCAGCGTGTGACAGACGTCTTCAGCTCTTCGTCGTTGCCAAAATTTTCACCGGAGGACAGGAATTTCTTGAGGTGCAAGAAAACGTTAAAATCGCTGGGAGCCAGATAAGGATTGTAAGGTGGATGATCAAACAACTCCCAGCCAAATTCCGTCAAAACAGCTGCTGTGCGCTGAGCCGTATGTGGACGAGCATTGTCATTGAGGAGCACAACACCTGCAGTAAGCATGCCACGCCTCTTGTTTTGAATGGCACGTCGCAATTTCCTTAGTGTTTCACAGTAATGGTCAGCGTTCACCGTTTCACCTCTGGGGAGGAAGTCAATGAGCAAAATGCCCTTCCTGTCCCAAAACACGGTGCACATCACTTTCGGTACCGACAGCGTCTGTTTGAATTTCTTCTTGACCGGAGATCCACTATGCCGCCAATGCATTGACTGCTGCTTGGTTTCCAGGGTGAAGTGCGAAATCCACGTCTCATCGCCCGTGACGATCCTGTCGAGGAAATCATCGCCGTCATCATGGTACCGTTGCAGGAATGTCAGTGCTGCTCCTGAACGTTTCATTTTGTGTTCGGGTGTCAGGTTTTTCGGCACCCACATGCCACACAATTTTTTGAACAGCAGGCGCTGCGTGACAATCTCATGCAACACAGATCGCAATATCTGCGGAAAAAGGCTACTCAACTCCGTAATCGTGAAGCAACGGTTCTCTACAATGCGCTGCCGCAGATCATTCAGTGATGAGGGACGGACGCCCACTGCGCTCTTCATCATGGACACTTTGACGACCTTCCGAAAACTGCCGACACCAGTGACGCACCATCTGCTTACTCATAATGTTCGGCCCATAGACCTTACAGAGCTGACGATGAATGTCAATTGGCACAATGCTTTGTGCATTCAGGAACTTTATCACCGACCGAACCTCGCATGCGGCGGGAGAAGGAATACGAGCTTCCATTTCGGACCACTGCTGCCTCGCTACTGGCATGCGGCGGGAGAAGGAATACGAGCTTCCACTTCGGACCACTGCTGCCTCACTACTGGCGCCGGGCGGTATCTGTCCGCCTGGCATATGATTGATACGTCTTAGCTCTGCTGCGCATGCGCAATTTACACGGCTCATTATGTTTACTTTCACGAGGAAAAAATAGGGAAACTTACTTTCTGGATGTGCCTCGTATATAGACACGTTCCATATCTCGTATGTTAAATCTAACATGATTATTAATATTTATTAATCATTAGCCCCTTCTCTTAATACACACAAGATTTCCCATAAACTGTAGAGGAAATTTGCCAACTTTTTGCCAGTGCAGACCTTGTTTGAGCGAATGTCGAAAAATATATTTTATGTGATGTAGCCATGCACTACTGATTCATTGTTGCCAATGAATTTTTTTGTGTCAAATAACACACTAAAGACTTATCCAGTTATTGTAATACTAAACTTGTACTGTTAGCAAAAGCTACTTGTTGATATGAAGAATGAATTTCTCACCGGGAATTCCTTGAATTCTGGGAATTATGCATGACTTTTTCTCCGTAGACGTGAAACTTTACCACTTTTATTAGTCCAAATCCCATTGAATTTATATATATTTATTAATGGCCTGAGGCAATTTTTTCACAGTTTAGATTTTATTATTATCGAAGAAGAAAAAAGAAGGAAAGCTGTATGAAAATTAAAACTTATTTTTTCTCAATCCGTTTACTTTGTTAGTATCCTTTGCAGAACAATCTATCTGACAGACGGAATATTATTGCAAGATAAAATATCTTGCTGCCTTGTAATCAAGGGGTCCCAGTTATAATACCTGCTGGAGGAACAGTGGTTCGGATTCCACTTTAAGCTGTAGATCCAGTCCCGATTAGCCTCACTGTGCATAAAGTGGACTTAATCAATCAACCAAAATATCTTGCAAATATATTGAAGTTCATTGGGTAAATTTAAGTTTGAAAATCCTATACAATTAACAATTTTTTGTAGATAAATATATCCCGTAACATTTGTGACTTGTGTGTGTGGATGTGTGTATTACGAGTATGTGAATTGGCAAATGTATACTCTGTACCTTAAATTAAATATTTTAAATGTGTATACCATTAATTGAATTATATTTTTTGGATACATTGTAACGGCACAGACCCTGTATATAGTTAATATATTTGAGTGGGTGGTGAGAGGCTATAATAAGTTACAATAAGTAAGGTACAATCTGGACCCCCCATGGGGAAGTGGTTAGCACAGCACATTAACCCCATTTGAATCCCGGCCTGGATGTGGGTATTCTTTCTTAGTGACTCTTTATCAATTTTTTCATATCATCACTCAACCTCATCTTCGCCATTAGCCAGAAGTGGCAGAAAAGCGAAGTAAAATAAATCAAATCTACACACTTTCTTGATCCGGTCATGAGTGGGGGTGATGTGATCAGCATCACGCCCCTGACCGCCTTTACCCCTCAGGGTTTCCCCCCAGGTACCCATGTTATTCGATGCTGGGTGGGCACCGGGGCCACTTCCACACACACACACACACATATATATATATATATATAGAAATATTAGTCAATTATTAATTAATTAATACCATTAATTAATTTATTTATAAACATATTTAAACAAATTAATTTGCTACATTTATAAACCAGCAAATTAATTCCTTTAATGAATGTAAAGAAATTAGAAGACAGGTGAAAAGTTTTTAATAAGTTTTAGATATTATTTAATTATTGCTTTTTATTAAAAATAATTAAATTTTCATACTTTTTTGGTGTTTTTATAATGGTATAAATCTATTAATGGTCCAGTAGATTAATGGATTACTTGGATATTATAATTAATCAGATTCAAAGGAACTAAATTACACTCATGCGGGTCAGACCACCGAGGAGACTTGAATATTACAAATAATATCAACAATAATTATTATCAACATCATAGTGTTATGATTATGAAGTAGATTATTATATCCCGAGACTTATAAAATTTATAAAGATGCATCATTGGTTGTTTATGCTGACTTCATCAAAGCAATTGCATCAATTTACAGAGTTCCTCAATTGTGATAACACCAAGTGGACAACAGCCCTCCCCCAGCAAATGAGAAAAAGCAACTGAATATATGCTCTTTTAGACTACAGTTTTTTTTGCATATAATTTGACGCTTCCCTGCAAAGCCAAGAAACTCGACCTGTTGCCTTCCTCTCCAAGAGAAAGTCTAACATGCTTCAGTCCATGCTGAAATTTAAATCCGTGGAAGAACAAACAGCAAGAGATTCCCTCTGCGAAACCAGTCTATAATTGGAAGCGGATCAGCAGGGGACCACTTTCCCTTGTTGCCAATCATGTTCAACAGTCTCTCTGCGGAAAGCAGTGTATCTCAGACTCGCAGCTGTAATAAAAGATCACGTGTCTTTGGCTATGAAAAATCCAGTTTCCCAGCATGGTGTAGTGAGAGAACGGAGAATACGTATAAGCAAACAGTAAGAACCTGATTCAAACAGCTTGCAATAATTATATATTGTAAAATGCCAACCTCCATAGCAGAGTGGTTATCAAAGTGTGATATGATCCTCGTGGTCCCGGGTTTGAATCTTGGCCTAGGTATAGGTATACGTATACTACCACTTCGCACCAGCTACACACACACACACACACACCTGTGTGATTCGAATGTATCAAAAAATTCTAATTCAACTCAATTAAACTGCATATATTATTTTAAGTATTACATTTGAATGGCTTATTGCAGAAAGGGACCTGAGTCACTTTTGCACAATTCTGAGAAAAACAATGAAAAATCGTATAATATTAATAGTGTAAGAAAGAAATGTGCCGTTGTTGGCTCAAATATTCAACATAATGAATAGTTAATTTTGCAACCCTCAATGCACCCCCCTGCAGTATGCTGCTAGACACAGTGGAGATGAAAAAATTAACTCCGATACCTCAAAAATGTGACTCAGGTCCCTTTCTGCAATAAGCCATTCATTTAAGGAGGGGAGTTTAGACTCCTCATTTCGCATACTCAGACTCGAAATACGCAAGTTGCAGGATATACTAATCTATGAAAAATTAAGAATTTCAAACTCAAATTTAACTAATCAACTTCAAGATGTCTTGTAGTAATCTTCCCGGCTGTTAGATAAATTGTTCTGCTAAGGACACTAACAAAGTAAATGGATTGAGAGAATTCTATTTTATTTTTCACAAAACTTTATCTTCCTTCCTCAATTAAAATAAGAGATAAACTGTGAAAAACTTACCTCAGGGTATTAATAAATATGTATAAATTCAATGAGATTACGTATGTAAATATTCAATTGGATTTTAGGGGCCTCCCCAGTGGCGCAATGGTAGCGTTGTCGCCTTGTAATCAAGGGGTCCCGGGTTGGATACCCGGTGGAAGCACTTTAAACTGTAGGTCCAATCCCAATTAACTTTACTGTGCATAAAATGGACTTAACACCAATTCAATCAATGGGATTTGGTTTAATAAAAGATGCAATTTTTCACGTATAATTAGAAAAATTCACACAGAATTTCAGTAAAGCATCCACCCTGTCACTCATCCTCACCTTCGCGATTAGATAAAAATAGTGGCAGAAAAGTGAAGTATATTAAACCAAATCAAACAATCAAGAATACCAAAAAGTTCTTGATGCTAAATAATACAAACTGACATCGTGACCGTATTCTCCTGTTCTTGTTTCCTGGGGCGATAAACCTGCAACCCACTCCTGAAGTCAAACCCACTATTCCTAAACACCCCATTTAATTGATTGATGTGGTGTTTTAAGTCCTCTTTATGCACAGTAAGGCTAATCGGGACTGGACATACAGTTTAAAGTGGGATTGTGACGATGCCACTGTGCCATCGGGGAGACACACTAACACCCCCTTTCAGATAACATAGAAGTCCACATATAAATTCTCCCAAATACTTAAGCTACCACTGCCTATGATAACCCTACGACATTTCTGATTTAAATCCCTATACCTTGAACACTGGTGATGGAACCTGAAACCAAGTTCTGAAAAATCAGTTGGTACAAGGCTTACTCCCAAATCGAATTTTATACCGCCATTGTGTAAACTATGCAAGCAGAATACCTTGTTTGTTCAGGAACAAAAAAAAATATTAGCCATTTCAGCACTAACTGATCTTCAATCACCATATGGATTGTGTCACTTCTAAAGCCATAAAAAATACTGCTATGAGCCATTACATTATGACCACCTACCTAACTAATACTGTGTAGGAACACTTTTAGCTCACAGAACAGCGGCCACTTGGCAAGGCATAGATTCAACGAGGTGGCGGAAGATATCCTGGCGGTATCTCATGCCACAAGCGCAACAGCAGATCCTCTAGTTGGCATACAGTGTGGGGCGGTGGTGATGTAGCATGAACCTGCTTTTCCAAGTCAAACCACAGATGTTCAATGGGGTTCATATTGGAGCTAATTGGGGGCACTGTACTAATTTGGAGTATAGTGAAATTTTGCATTTTTCAGGCATTATTGCTGAAGATATTCAAGAGGAAAGGAAAAAATGATATGAAGGACACCAAACCTGACTGTCTTAACTTCCTTCCTGTGTCTTGTTTCCTTGAAACACCCTATATTTATCGCTAAAAATATGATTCAAGTAAATTGAAGGTGGACACATGTATCATGTAATCGACCATTACAGTAGGGTACCTTTACCAAAGTTAATGTAAATTTTTAAAATACATGGCTAAAATTAAAAGTTTGAAAAATTTAAGATTATTTGCAATTAATGCTGTCAATAGAAGTTCGCCTATTGCATTTATTGATTGAACTGGGATGAAATTAATCACGAACATACTTATTTTTATTTATATAAATGGAGATATCATATTTTAACGGCAACCCGGCAGTGTGGTCTGGCGCAGTGTCTTGTTGGAAGTGGCCGTCATCATCAGGGAACACTGTTGACATGAACGGATGGACTTGGGTTCCCAGTAACGTTCAGATACTGGAGAGCCATCAGGGATTGGTGTATTGGAATAATGGACTCCAGTTTGTCCCATGAAAACATTGCCCAGACCATCACACCTCCTCCACCGGCCTGTCTCTGCCCAACCATGCAATCACGTGCCGTAGCCTTCGATGAAAATCGGCATAAACACGTTCGGCCATCGATGTGATGAACCAGGAATCTGGATTCATCGGACTAGGCGACCATTTTCCAATCATCCATAGTCTAGTGTCGATGATTTTTTGCCCACCTCATACGCTGCTTTAGGTGAAGTGCAGTCAGCATTGGGGTATGACTGGGTCTTCGACTCCACAGTCTCATGCGCAGAGGTGTTTGAATTCCGACCCTTATACATTCAAATGTTCAGCCTCCAAGAGACTTATGAGAGAAGCTGTGTGCATCCGAGATAGAGTTCGGAGCATGCGGCCATGTGAAGCAATAGGCCGAGATGGAGTTCGGAGGCTGAGGCCAAGTTGGTGTTTGGAGGCTGAGGCCGAGTTGGAGTTGCAGGTCGGAGGCTGAGGCCATGTGAGGCCAGAAGTGGATCTTGAGCTTGGAGGCTGAGGCTGCGTGAGGCCGGAGGCAGACCTTAAGCTTAGAGGCAGAGTTGAGTTGCAGATCGGAGGCTGAGTCCAGAAGTGGACCTTGAGCTTGTAGACTGAGTTGGAGTTGCAGGTCGGAGGCTGAGGCCATGTGAGGCCAGAAGTGGACCTTGAGCGTGGAGGCTGAGGCTGAGTTGGAGTTGCAGATCGGAGGCTGATGCCAGAAGTGGACCTTGAACATGGAGGCTGAGGCTGAGTTGGAGTTGCAGATTGGAGGCTGAGGCCAGAAGTAGACCTTGAGATTGGAGGCTAGGCCATGTGAGGCCAATCTTGAGCATGGAGGCTGAGGCCCTGTGAGGTCGGAGTCAAATGGCCATTTCTGGCTGCAGCATAGTCAAAGATGTCCTCTACCATGCAGCCTTGTTGTTCTTGGTTAGTGATTGTGGCACCTATTTTGCACACACTTTTCACCCACCGTGAGTTAACAGTTCCATATAATAACTGGACTTCTGATGTGGTCTCATAATCTTATCTCCGTGTCTAGCTGGATACATGTAGCGTTCAGGTCAGTTGTTGAGAGGCGGCGTACCACTTCTGGAAGTTTTCATTTGCTACATTGCATCCTGCTTCAAAGCCATGAGACCATTTCACCATAAACTTCCACCAGTTCCCTGTGCATCTGGGAAAACTAATAATTTTTTACCCACAAATATGTAATTACAGCCCTCACTTACACCACCCTTGGCCAATTATCCAAATGTGCAGGCAATTTAAACTGCCACCAAACAGCTACTTCTGGTCAGAATGGGCCACACCTACTTCCAAGGTAATATAAATGATATCAGTACACACACATATTCTTTATTACAACCAAACTGAAATTTATGATCACCCCTCATATTTGTTACGAAACAAATTCTACAGGGAGGCTGGTTTAAACTAAATGAATGTGTTTTTGTGTTTTTTGGCAAACAACACTGCTGTTTGCCGATTAAAATCATTTTTGGCTTCAATGATATAGATGAGAAAGCTGTGAAATGTCAGTAGGTATGACTTGCAAATTATACAAAATATATTGCTAAATAATAAACTAAAGTAATGTTTAAAAATATTTTGACTTTTTTATTGCAGCTTGTTTGCATGTTGTGTAATAATTATCCTTTTTTATTCATTTCAGTTGGCAGCCAGAATCAAAATTCCCATTTTCACAAGTGCGGCTTCCACCGAAAGAAGGCTCGTTGAAACTGGACTTCGCTGAAAATCAGGAAATTGAGGTTTATTCTCGAGCAAATGAACAAGAGGCATGCGGTTGGTGGAAGGCTGTCATTAAGGTAGGGGTAATGTCTGCTTCCTTCTAGGTGTATTGTTACGTAGTATAAAAATACAAAAAGAAAGAAAAAATAACACTTGGTTTTACAAATCTAGATTTTCCAGGAAGGAAAGTTCACAGTACTCAAAATTGTTAAATATTTTATGCAAGGTATGAATGCTATATTTTTCCTTTGTTAATTTTATTTAGGAATTGGCATAGTGAAAGTTGTCCTGCCCTCAGCCTTCTTACTAGTTTCAGATTTCCTTATTTTGCCTGGATTTCTAGGCACAATGAAGTTCACTATAAAGGCACACAATGCGTATTAAAGGTTAGTAGTAATATTGTGAAAAATGAAAGCCTAAAATTCATAATCCCTCATCCATAACTTATTATTCCATGACATTAACTGTACTTCGTAATGTAGCTGATAGATTGTATTTTTTTTTTTCAATATTGAGAACATGCATGCTTTTCAAAATATCCTTCCCGAAAATATTACATGTAATGGTATTATTTTGAAATATAGGCTGTATTTAAACTGACACAACTGAGTTGACTAAGTTACCCCAACATTTCTGCATTGATTATGGATGCTGTAAACGCGGTTTAAGTATTACCTATGTGAAATTTCGAGTTTCCACATTGCATAATTTGATAGTTATTTGTGATTAATTTTGAAGCCTCACTGCCTTCATTCACTAAGGGTACGGCATCTGGAGTGGAGATGGTAGCATGCCACTTCTTCGTTAGTTACTTGCATTTTTTTCCATTTGGTGGCGCTAGTGTGTTTTTCCTGGCTTACATCATCTGCTGTGCTTTCTGCTTTCCGTTGTCAGGTGGAGTTGCTGGGTGGTGGTTGTCTGCTGCGTTGTGTTGCTCGGTGTGATGCAGTTCCTGTTCTTCTCGTGAATTGAGGGGGTCAAGTGGGGACACTGCATCTTTTCTTTTCATAGTCTGGTATTTTTTTAGAGGGTGTGCCTGTCTATTGTCCAGGTTCAGCACTGGTTTCTGTTGGATGATGCCATGGGTTTCCTTGATGGTATTTTCTATGATAGAGCCGTTTTGGGCGAAGTATGGATGTGGAGGAGATGGTATGGTTTGTGGTGTGGAGTTGTGAAATGCCTGATCCTGGTGTCTTTTTTTGGCATCCTTTATGTGTTCATCAATCCATTCTTGAATGGTGCAGATGGTTCTGCCGATGTTGTGGCATAGGCAAGTGGCCTTGCAGACACCGGGGAATGCAAATTTGGGTAGGTAGTATCTCTTGAAGTTGGGTAGGGCTCTTCCGATTTGGGATACAGGTTTGTGTGCCAGTCTGATGTTGAAGGTTTTGAGGACCTTGGATAATTACCTGCTTGGTGGGGTGGTAAGGAAAAGCGATTCATTTTGGTTTGGATTATCTCAGTCTGTCTGGGCTTCTGCTTTTGCACAACACATAGATAGCTGGCACTTGGTGTAACAGTTGCGTAGTCCAATTTAATGATGCTGTGTGTGGCTTTGCTGTGTGTGACAGCTCTTCTGTAGAAGTTCATCCATACTCCAGCTTTCTGTTTTGTGGATGGTTGGATTTCGCGGGAACTAACCAGGAAGTGACATGCTACCATCTCTGCTCCAGACACCGTACCCTTAGTGAATGAAGGCAGTGAACCTTCAAAATTAATCTGAAATAACTATCAATGTGTAAACTATAAATTTCACGTAGGTAATTTCTGCATTGATTTGAATGAAAGAGTTGACAAGTAGCACTGACCTGGATCTAACTGGCAACAAGACCAGTCACTTTTTGACATAGAAATGCAATGTGTTCAGCATAAAAGTACACAATCAACTAACAATTAATTTATTTAATAATTATTACTTAAAGTGAGGGGCGTATCACAAGTTAAAGTTACTTTAGGTTGACTCTGAACTGGTCTCAGTTGCTACAGTTGGTGAAACGTGGCAGGCATAAATTGTTGTCTGCAAGTCCTGGCATTACATTCCCTTGCAGCAAGTTTACGATGCATAGAACAACATTCGTTCAGAGTACTTTCTAAAAGAGTGTGGCCACCAGGTTGTAACGTGCAAGTTCGCCGAGAGCTTTTCTTTAGTTTAATTGCGGCTGGACCTCATTGTTACAATATTTACCTTAAGGCCGGGATCTATTTTATAAGCACCTCGGTAAACGTCACAAAAATCAAACGGGTGGAGGTTAATGTTGCGTTGTTCGCAACGCCTCAAGTTACTATGAACTTCAGTATCCTTTGTTTTCAGGATTGCAAACAATTATAGAGGGGGGGGGGGTTAGTAAATGGTCGACAAAATACAAATTTTACCAAAGAAGGATTCGTAAGATCGGGTAATGTAATAACATAAATAGTACAACTATTCAGTTTCCAAAAATGCGTTACGCACCGTAACCCAAACTAGCTTATGACACTCCAATATCACTACTACTACTTTTGCTATTCTACAAATATCACTAACTACGATACCTGATGTATTCTTGCGTACATGCGTCTTAACCGCATGGAGAAATTGGGAAGGTGACTAGCGTTAATTATGTCAAGAAATAGGCAATTGTCCAATTTTAACAATTTTTAATAACAATGCAACTTTTTTTTTTTGGCGTTGAACAATCAACAATAAATTTGAGGTTAACCCCTTCCTTTGTAACAGCATAAACCAGGTTACGTCAATAATTACATTAATCAATTCAATATTTGTTTTCCAGTAGCATACCGTAAAATATAAGTCAAGTACAAAGTTATGCCTCTTTTTTTTTTAAATACGCATAAAATCGGAACACCTACACAATTTGTGCAATAAGAATTTTCACCGCATTTGTCAATTAAATGCCTATGTTATTTAACACACACAATGTTAATCAATTGTTCAACAAGACGATTTCACTAAGAACAACGCCTCGATTCAATGTGCAAAGAAACTTACAATTTTATTCAACTCCCGTTTCTATCCAAGCTTAACCTTCTCGAAATTACCTTGTTTAATCAAAAAAAACGTTTCTTATCATTTAATAACAATAACCACCAATTATGATTACTATAGATTCATAAAACTGTATACATTCACATTTGAAATGACGGCGCAAAGAATTTACAAAAATCTTTTGTACGAGGAAGAATGTTTCTCCCTAGATGCTCATTCCCTAACAACATAATTTATTGCCTTGTGCAATTCGACAATAACTTAATCAAATCTTATTATAAAGAACAAGAAAGTGCAAAAAAGGGGGGGGGGCTAAATGACGATTTGTCGCGATTACCTCAAGTACTGATTTGCGACGTACTTTACAAATGCCAAGTAAAGGCTTTTCTTAGCAAAAGGGAAATGTGGGGGAGCGTTTGCCAATCATCAAACAGTAAGCAGTTTTGCACTCGCGTGTTTCATATTATCATTTTTAACTTTTTGTCCACACGTTTAAACTGGGAGACGTATATCACGGTATCGTGATGAACCATTACTTTTACGATGAGCGGTATTCAGATTAGTAATTTAGTGAGCTTTTACCAACTCGATTAACGAAAGATTTATTTTGCAACATGACGCACTTTCGTAAGCTATTCACACAATTCGTAGTCAAATAAGAAAATCAGGTTTTTTCCGTCGCACTACTATTCACCACAAAAATACATCAAAATCCACTTTTGCCTACCTTGTTTTAATAGTGGCAACTTCTCGGTCCTGGAAAATGGGACACAAATTCCTTCAATTAATGGCAGTCAAATCCACATTGATGAGTGCACGTCTCGGCTGGAATTCCGAAGTAGTACGTGTTCAACGATATCCAATACGACTTCCAATAGCATTTTGTCAAACGGCCTTTTTTCAAACACACGCGCCCATTTCACCAACTAGGTACCATATTTACAAAGTAATACTTGCAAATTTTACAACAAAGTTTATCGAATTAGACTTAACGAAGCTCGGCAATTTCATCGCGTATTACGATTTACAAGTCAGACAATCAAAGTTCAAACTTCGTTACCGACGACGACATTCCGCAGATTAGACTAGAAAGTTGTTGGTGGTACCAAACGGAATACACGACTAAAATGCTCTCCACGCACATGTCTGCACACTTTCACTTCCGTTGAACCAGGGGGCGTGATTTTACGATTGATAACTTGCAAGTGACTAGTAGAGCCATCTGTCGTGAATCGTATGAACTAAATAATAAGCGATTGTACATTGCGTATTTGAGCGTAGCCATTTCCAACCAAAAAGTTGGAAGTTGTAAGATTTATGTGAAATAACTTGCCATAAATCGTTACAAATTCTCCCCCCACTGGCAATAAGAAAACGATTCGCGCGTGAGCATCTTTACAATTTGGGAACCTCATACAGTTAGTATCCACAAACACATATGTTGCATTTAAATATCCAATTAGAGAATTATTTACAACAAATATAAGAAAATTATAACATGATATATAAATAAATATAGATAAAACTTAGGTAATTATCAACAAATATGAATATTCGAACACAAATAATATACATGATAAAAAACTAATGGCGTATGCACAAAAAAAAAAAACCAACAAGGAATTACAATTCCAAAAAGACTAGATGGAAAAAATTTGACATGTATTATATTACCCTGTGCATAAGCATAAAAAGCACACAGTGACATTATAAGAATACATATATATATATATACAAATAATATGATGTTGGTTCTGAAAAAGACAAGGCGTAAAATATACATTGGTTAAATACATCCAGTATAGAATCATACTATTGTATTTGTAGTTGCATACACGAAGACCAGAAGAATGATGCAAAATGAGTAGTAATCCGTACGTTGTCCCAAAATATGCCTGGATCGATTTGTGGTAAAACAATTTTGTTAGACGAATGTTTCCTCCGAAAAATACATGAAAAGAAAAAAATAACCCTAAATTAAAAGAATGAAAAGAAGAAGATATAGGATAGAAGGAGGAAAGATTGATTTGAAAAAAGGGACATTTACGGAATGAGCATCTTTACAAATGTACTAAGGTCATGATTAAACATATATGCGAAAAACAAGTGAATTTAATTTTAAAGCCTAGTAAACAGATAACAAACAATTAAATCATCAATTGTAAGATGCCGTTTTATGAAAATTGATTTTATGCAAATGGTAATTGTAAACCATATTATAACATGACATATTAAAGGCATAGATTATTAAAATAAATTACATATATACATTATATAATAAATACCCGGATTTCATTATAAGAAAATCCTTAGGAAATCTATACACTAGTATGGTCCAACAGAGCATTAAATATGACAAAAAAAAATTATCTGTAGAATGAAACATTTAACAACTAGAACACTCCTACATACATCCTTCAAAACCTAAGTTGTATATATTGTATGTACAGTCAGTACTCATAAATATGTCAAGGTTGCGTACGCATTCTGGAAAGTCTTAGTCGACAAGTATTTACTTGTGTCCAGCTTTACGGCAGAATGAACAAATTAATGGTGGTTGAGGTCTAGTTAATGATGGTGGAGTATTTTGAACAAACAGTGAAGCTATGGGAACTTTGAGAGTCATATCTGGAGAAGCAGGTGGATCACGAATATAGTAGTGCTTAATATGAGAAATATGAACCTTTCTTACAAAGACTTGAGTATCAGGATCAACTAATAAGACAGTTACAGGACCCAAAAATTTAAAGATTTTTGTAGGACCCGACCAACGTTCCTGTAATTTGGCGGAAACCTTTTGGAGAGCATTACTCTGAGGAAAGGTTCGAAAAAGAACCAAATCGCCAACTTTGAATGTAGATGCCTGTCGGTTAGGATCGTACTTCGTCTTACGAGTATGCCATGCTTTCTGTAAATGGTGGTACGCTTGTGCCCAACAATGTGCACGTTCGGAAGAAGGAGGACCCGCTAATTCTGAGTCACTTTGGAGCTCCCAATGAAAATTCATCGGTCCGTCAATGTCGCGGCCGAATATTATTTGAGAAGGAGAAGTCTGAATACTATCATGAACCGCAGTATTAAATGCAAAAGCAATGGCCTGAAGATGAATATCCCATTTTGTGTGATCCTCAGAATGGTAGCTGATAAGTGATGCCTTAAGGTTGCGAATAAAACGTTCAGCTAAAGATGGATTTGGGTAATAGGCACTTGTGTATATATGCTTGACCTGCGACTCAAACAGAAAATTATTTAAAAGACGAGATCTAAAGTAGGAAGCATTATCAGAAACTAGTTCACAGGGTGCACCAAATGTAAGAAACAAGGAACGAAGTTTTTCAACCACTTGAATAGATGTGGCAGAACGAATTGGGTACAATGAAACCCATTTGGAAAATGCATCCACTACTACCAAGATAAAATTATTTCCCCTGGAAGAACGAACTAAAGGTCCAACAAGGTCTATATATAGGCGACGCCAAGGGTGTCGAATAACTTCTGAAGACAAAAAGCCCGGAGGCTTACGAATTGCCAATTTAGCTTTTTGACAAACATCACAAGTGCGAATATATTGCTTAATGTCCTGTCGACATGTAGGCCACCAATATATAGAATTTATCTTCTTGGTACATTTATTGACGCCCAGGTGTGAACCACCACAAGGTGTGTCGTGATAATAGCGACATATTAAATGCTGTAAAGACTGAGGAACAACCACCAATGAAGAATTTGTACGAGGCGGTTGCCACACCAAAAGATCTTGGTATAAGGCGTAATATTTATCCTGCCTACCTGATTTAAGTGTTTGAATAATGGAAGATAACTGGGTGTCTTTTTGTTGCAAATCAATAATATCAGTTTTGCTAAAAGGAATAATTTGAAGTTTTGGAGCTACACAAGCCAAAGAAGTTATAGGTAGTTGAGCTGATTGGAATTCTTCTGGACAAAACATACGGGAGAGGCAATCAGCAACGGGATTGAGACGGGAAGGAATGTGTTCCACAAGGTAAGAAAAGCGGGACAAATATAACAACCATCGACCGAATTTTCCATATTGTTCCGGGTGGCGAAGAAGCCAAGATAAGGCCTGGTTGTCGGTTTGTAGTGTGAAGGGCTTTGCCGTTAGGTATGTTTCAAATTTCTTTAGACCAAAAACAATGGCGCAACATTCAGCCTCATAAATTGACTGGCGCCGTTCCAAATCAGTACGCTTACGAGAAGCGAAAGCAATGGGACGCAAGGAACCATCAGGCTCTCGTTGATTGAGGGTAGCCCCAAGTGCCAAACTAGAAGCATCACACTGTAATACAAATTCACGGGAGAAATCGGGCAATGCCAACACAGTATGATCCAAGAACACCTGTTTTAGCTTGTCAAATTGAATTTGATCATCATGTGTCCAAACAAAAGTGGTCCCTTTTTTCTTTTTATCAGTCAGAAAACTGGTAATGTCTGCATATGAAGGTATGAATTTTGCGTAATACGCCAATAATCCCAGGATACGTTGAAGAGCTTTCAAGTTCTTAGGGGGGGGGAGGTCTTGAATCGCAGAAATACGTTCAGGGTCCAAAACAAGCTGGCCCTCACGCAGAATATATCCAAGGTATTTAACTTCTGTCTGCAACCATTTGGATTTGGACGGGTTTACTGTTAGACCCGCTTCACGTAAGGCTTGTAAAACCAATCTAAGATGCTGAAGATGAGTATTTTCGTCAGGGCTGTAAATTAGCAAATCATCAGCATAATTTATTAAGAACTTGTATTTGAATTTGCCCAAAATCTTATCTAAAGCCCGTGTTAACAGCTGTGTGCCCAAATTTATTCCAAAAGGAACTCTAGTGTAACGATATTGTCCAAAGGAGGTAACAAAAGATGTTAGATTTTTGCTTGGTTCATCCAAACGAATCTGATGAAAACTTTTACATAAATCAAGGCATGAAAAAACCCTCGCAGATTGTAAGTGCTGAAAAATTAACTCAATCTTAGGCTGGGGAAAATTGTCATAAGCTATTAAACGATTTAATTGCTTATAAGAGCAAACTAGGCGGTGTCCCCCATCCTTCTTATCCACCAGAAAACATGGCGATGCATAAGCACTTGAACATTCTTCAATAATGTTTTGTGATAAAAGATCAGCAATTTGAGCACGTAATATGGCTGTTTGCGCAGGATTCAACTGAAAAGGTTTTGTACGGAATGGTACATCAGTTATAATAGGAATGGAAACTGGGTCCAATTTACATTCTCCAACACGTTCTGTAACCACATCCTGAAATTCCTTTAACAATAAATGAACAACTTCAGGTGTAGTGACAAGAGAAGACTCCAAAGGGGGTGAAGGTGGAATATTTGTAAGCTCCTTTTCTTGATGTTTCCCAGTAAAGGAAATAGGTTCCCGAAAAAAGGGAAAAGTAAGAGTCGAGGTTGCAAAAGAAATACTAGCATGTGAATGGGATAAAAAGTCAGCACCCATAATAACTGGAAACGGAAGGGCATCCGAAATCCAAAAATACCATTTCCAAGATAAGGTATTGATTTTAACAGAGAGACAAACACGAGAAGTCAGGTTTAATGGTTTACTATCCACAGTATGAAGCGTTTTGGTAGTATCTTGGAGAATAGTGGGACGAACCTGAAGAGTGGATAAAAAGCCACTAGCAATTAAAGAAACAGAACTGCCCGAATCGAGGAGTACACGGGAAGGAGTAGAATTTATCAAAGCTTGTATCACTGGAACCGACTTTTCATTTATATGAAACGGATGATCCAAATGGATAATGTCGGAACTTAAATGGCAGTGAGGAAGTGATGTTATATCAGGTAAAGAAGAAAACGAAACTTGAGGCGATTGATGGGTGTTCTTCAATTCTGAAGAAAGGGAAGAAGATTGTACATCCGAAGATTTTATTACCGGTATATCAGAAGGTGAAACGTCAATGTCTGACTGGTAAGTAGATTGGGATGTTTCTTCGTCCTTTGCAAGGCCTGTCATTGCGGCTGAATATAATTCACTATAGGAACGTAGTTCCATCGACCAAATTTCTCTCGCCATCTGCATAAACTCCTGAACCGATCTGGGACGTTGATACCCGACCAAATGAAGACGGGTCGACGATTGTAGGCCCATAGTAATAGAATATAATAAACTGTCCTCTGACCAATCAATCGGTAAAATATGAAAGGCTTCATAAACGTTACGCAGATAAGAAGAAAGAAATTCTTTTGGATGTTGACCACGTAACAGATATTTGTCAATTAATACTCTCACAGAAGTAGGGGGGACCAATCTATGCCAAATAAGCCGAAGAAACATAGGCCATGGAAATTTTTCCAATAAGGCCTCATACCAGATTTCCCTAAATGGTCCCAAAGTTTTTGCAAACGCAATAAAGAGTAAGGATTCAATATCCAAAAGCTGTAAGTTAAGAGTTCTATGGATAATAAGCATAAATTGAAAAAGTAGTTCAGGATTGGAACCATCGGTAGAAGGTAAGTGCTGCAATAAATCCATTGCAGTGTTATAACGAATGTGGTTGGTGAGAAAACTTTCATTTGGAGGTAATATTAATTCATTACTATTATGAATGGGAGGTGGATTAATAAATGGAGTAGGAGGAATCATAACATAATGTGTAGAAGGCGGGTAATTACACTGTTGTACATTGTTTAGAAGAGACATGTTAAAGAGTCTATAAGGATACTATAATTTAGCAATTCAGCCAAAAGAAAATAATGAGAAAAAAAGGGCGATGAATAACACGTTACAAAATTTCTTTGGTAAGAACTCTATCACAAAATCCTCAGAACTGTAACTGTTCTCTTTTTTCTTTTGAAAAAAGGAATAAATAATTGACAAGTTTCAAAAAAAAAATTTATAATGTCTGTCCCCAAAAAATTTTCCAACCATTTGCTCTGCTGCCAGAATTTTGTAACGTGCAAGTTCGCCGAGAGCTTTTCTTTAGTTTAATTGCGGCTGGACCTCATTGTTACAATATTTACCTTAAGGCCGGGATCTATTTTATAAGCACCTCGGTAAACGTCACAAAAATCAAACGGGTGGAGGTTAATGTTGCGTTGTTCGCAACGCCTCAAGTTACTATGAACTTCAGTATCCTTTGTTTTCAGGATTGCAAACAATTATAGAGGGGGGGGTTAGTAAATGGTCGACAAAATACAAATTTTACCAAAGAAGGATTCGTAAGATCGGTTAATGTAATAACATAAATAGTACAACTATTCAGTTTCCAAAAATGCGTTACGCACCGTAACCCAAACTAGCTTATGACACTCCAATATCACTACTACTACTTTTGCTATTCTACAAATATCACTAACTACGATACCTGATGTATTCTTGCGTACATGCGTCTTAACCGCATGGAGAAATTGGGAAGGTGACTAGCGTTAATTATGTCAAGAAATAGGCAATTGTCCAATTTTAACAATTTTTAATAACAATGCAACTTTTTTTTTTTGGCGTTGAACAATCAACAATAAATTTGAGGTTAACCCCTTCCTTTGTAACAGCATAAACCAGGTTACGTCAATAATTACATTAATCAATTCAATATTTGTTTTCCAGTAGCATACCGTAAAATATAAGTCAAGTACAAAGTTATGCCTCTTTTTTTTTTAAATACGCATAAAATCGGAACACCTACACAATTTGTGCAATAAGAATTTTCACCGCATTTGTCAATTAAATGCCTATGTTATTTAACACACACAATGTTAATCAATTGTTCAACAAGACGATTTCACTAAGAACAACGCCTCGATTCAATGTGCAAAGAAACTTACAATTTTATTCAACTCCCGTTTCTATCCAAGCTTAACCTTCTCGAAATTACCTTGTTTAATAAAAAAAAAAACGTTTCTTATCATTTAATAACAATAACCACCAATTATGATTACTATAGATTCATAAAACTGTATACATTCGCATTTTGAAATGACGGCGCAAAGAATTTACAAAAATCTTTTGTACGAGGAAGAATGTTTCTCCCTAGATGCTCATTCCCTAACAACATAATTTATTGCCTTGTGCAATTCGACAATAACTTAATCAAATCTTATTATAAAGAACAAGAAAGTGCAAAAAGGGGGGGGGGGGCTAAATGACGATTTGTCGCGATTACCTCAAGTACTGATTTGCGACGTACTTTACAAATGCCAAGTAAAGGCTTTTCTTAGCAAAAGGGAAATGTGGGGGAGCGTTTGCCAATCATCAAACAGTAAGCAGTTTTGCACTCGCGTGTTTCATATTATCATTTTTAACTTTTTGTCCACACGTTTAAACTGGGAGACGTATATCACGGTATCGTGATGAACCATTACTTTTACGATGAGCGGTATTCAGATTAGTAATTTAGTGAGCTTTTACCAACTCGATTAACGAAAGATTTATTTTGCAACATGACGCACTTTCGTAAGCTATTCACACAATTCGTAGTCAAATAAGAAAATCAGGTTTTTTCCGTCGCACTACTATTCACCACAAAAATACATCAAAATCCACTTTTGCCTACCTTGTTTTAATAGTGGCAACTTCTCGGTCCTGGAAAATGGGACACAAATTCCTTCAATTAATGGCAGTCAAATCCACATTGATGAGTGCACGTCTCGGCTGGAATTCCGAAGTAGTACGTGTTCAACGATATCCAATACGACTTCCAATAGCATTTTGTCAAACGGCCTTTTTTCAAACACACGCGCCCATTTCACCAACTAGGTACCATATTTACAAAGTAATACTTGCAAATTTTACAACAAAGTTTATCGAATTAGACTTAACGAAGCTCGGCAATTTCATCGCGTATTACGATTTACAAGTCAGACAATCAAAGTTCAAACTTCGTTACCGACGACGACATTCCGCAGATTAGACTAGAAAGTTGTTGGTGGTACCAAACGGAATACACGACTAAAATGCTCTCCACGCACATGTCTGCACACTTTCACTTCCGTTGAACCAGGGGGCGTGATTTTACGATTGATAACTTGCAAGTGACTAGTAGAGCCATCTGTCGTGAATCGTATGAACTAAATAATAAGCGATTGTACATTGCGTATTTGAGCGTAGCCATTTCCAACCAAAAAGTTGGAAGTTGTAAGATTTATGTGAAATAACTTGCCATAAATCGTTACAAGGTCTCCAAACCTAATTTGCATTTGAGTTTTAAGTCCACTTTATGCACAGAAAGCTAATGAGGATTAGCCTGTAGTTTAAAGTGGGATCCGAACCACTATGTGCTTCCAATGGGCATTGAACCTGGGACCCCTCGATTACAAGGTGATGATGCTACCACTGTACCTTCTGGGAGACCCCATATGCTCTTTTATGGTAGAAGATCAGTGTTCAGTCATAACTAGGGCTGAGATGATAGCACTTTAATAGATTCGCGTAGTGATGCTGAGAAAGTTGTTCATAATATTGATTCATATTTCTGGGTGAATCAGTTATAAGCTGGGATCACAGTTTTCAACACAATATTGATGCAAAATTAAATTGAAACCTCATGTTTTGCCTAACTTCCAGGATACTTGGACCACTCAACAGTGTTGCGTGGCTTTTGTTTGGATGCTACCAAAGACCAAAACTCTGGAAAAGTATCAGCATATATATATATATATATATATATATATATATATATATATATATATATATATATATATATATATATATATATATATATATATATATATATATAAAAATCAAAGAAGGTAAAAGGAAACACTCACCGGACAGTAGAAAAAATCAAAATTTTCGCTAATTTCATAGCATCATCGGTGTGAGAAGAAATAGACGGAACCGGGGAAATTTCATAATCAAAAAATCGTAGCAACACTGATTAAATAGAATATGCAACTTTCAAGGCACACAGAATCAAATTTTCTGTATTAATCACCATGGTATACGTTTAGGCTGAATGTTCTGTATTTTCTGTTGTTGGCCCATGCCTTTTCATCTGGTTGACCTGCTCTGTGGCTTAGTTGTAATGCCGTCACCTGGTAATCAAGGGGTCCTTGATTTAATACCTGGGAGAAGCAGATAGTTGTTCAGACCCCACTTTATTTAAAACCAACATTGAAGTTTGTTTTTATTCTACTTTATGCTCAGATAGGCTACTTGCATCTGCGCCTACAGTTTATAGCATGATTCGAATCACTGTGCAATAGGCCTACATAGGCTGGTCCAAATAATTATAGCAAAAATTGAAGTAGCTCTAAACATTTCTCTGTGCACCTTATTTTTGTTCTCTAGTACTGACTGACTTGTGTGCAAAATTTTAAATTGATTGAGGCATGTTTGGAGGTTGCCCCATTTTACACATTTTTCTTTCCTCTCAGGATAGATACTCAAACTATTGTGGAAAAAATGGAAGTAATGCAAAACAATTTCCACATGACATTTTTGTCGTCTAGTGCCAACTTACCTGTGTGTGAAATTTTTACTTAATTGATGGATTCTTGGAGCTTGGACTATTATAAATGTATTTAGTTTTTGTGGATTGATTGTCATTGTATACTGTGAGATCTTCGCAAGATAAATGCATCCGATGTGTAGAAAGTTATAGCAAGAGATGGTAAATAATTGGCCACATGGTCTTGATGTCCTTAAACCAAGGGATGATTATAAAGGAGTTTTGGTCCTCTGTCTTTTGTTTCTTGGAAGAAGTGCAATTGAGTCGTTTTGAGCTCCTGGTGCAGCTCACTAATTGGAATTCAAGCCCCCTTGAGTTATATCCCATTTCTGACTTATACAAATCTGATTCTGGCTACCACGACTTACGGAGCATTTTGTAGATATCGAACACCTGGTTCTGCTTGCTTTGTTTTTATGATCTAAAGGCATGGAAATAAAGGAGAAAATGTCAGATTTACAATGTCCGAAAATCTTCCATCCCAGCACAACGTCTGCAGATCATAGATGAAGTGGCCAATCTGAAGTTGTGAACCTTGTGACAGAAAGGACCTCTTAATTCTTTGATATATTCATGGAGGAAGCTAAAAGAAAATGTGAAACCTTACTGCAAAAACATCCAAAAGAGTGAATGGACGATCTATTTTTCAATTACAGTAACTTCATCATAGGATCTCACAAATAAAATAGTGAATGACTCAGCAGAACGAGACTTTGGCCTAATCCAAAAGTATAATGAAACTGGTACAAGATGAAGAACAAGTTCCTAATTCCATCAAAAGCAAATTTAATGTCATAGGTTACTAAATGTGCAGCTCTTAGATAAGCGATACATGCAACTTAATTAGATAATAAGTGTAAATTGAGGCGACCCCTAAAAAGTGTTTGTTTGAAGTAAAATTTGGAGTGTTTTTAGTTCCATGTCAAGGAATAAAAATATCCTCGTGGAGAATGGAAACTCGTATATCTAGATTTGTGGACCATCCTAATGCCTCCAGCTGAGATATAACCTCTTGATTACAGCATTATCACTGCCATGGGAGAGGCATGGATTATATGTGTGGACATGGATATAATCATGAACTACATTAATATGAACCAGTTGTTGGTTGCAATGTCATAATACACGTTGGCATGCAAATGGCCCAGTGTGGCCAGTTCATTGCAACAATTAATTGATGTTATTGTGTATGTGTACAATTTAGCTAAAGGTAAAGCATATTTTGCACCATTTCTCCTATCGGTATTCTGAACATTTACCTGGTGTGCTGCAACAATTCTTATTTATTGTACAAGACATATTTTTAAAGTAAGTATCGTTTTGAAATTCCGCCGCTGCAGCACTGCGGTCGGTGTCCCGTGCATGCGCAATGTGTACCTACATCTGTTGGCAAGCCACAGACACCATTGCGGCAACAATCGATTGTGTATACATTTGCTTTTGCGTATTTAAAATGCCTCCGCTGATTGAGAATCCCGCAGACTGTGAAATACGAGCTGTTATTCGTTTCCTTAGTGCTAAAGATGTGAAAGCAGTTGAAATTCACTGTCAGATTTGTGAAGTGTACGGACAAAACATTATGAGTGATGGAATGGTACGCAAATGGGTAAGAGCTTTCAAAGATGGCCGAAAGGATGTTCATGATGAGGAACGGAGTGGGCGACCCTCAGTGATCACTGTCGATTTGGTGCAGAAAGTCGACGAAAAAGTGAAAGAGAACAGACGCTTCACGATTTCTTCGTTATCAGAGGAGTTCCCTGAAGTTTCAAGAAGTGTTATCTACGAAATTGTTACCGAACGCTTAAACTATCGAAAATTGTGCTCACGGCCGTGTTGCAGTGGCTGTCAACTCAGGCAACAAACTTCTATGACGATGGAATACAAAAGCTTGTTGTTTGATATGATAAGTGCCTTAATATTGGTGGCAATTATGTGGAAAAGTAGATAGAAGTGTGGTCTTTCATGTAACAATAAAATTGTTCTCAAAAAGTTTACTTGTTTTTTGTACATATCAAAACGGTAATTACTAAAAAAAATACGCCTCGTATATACAAGAGCTGTTCAGAAACCAAACTCTTTTTGTAAAGTTTGTACATAAATTCATTGAAGAGAACTGACAGTAGTGGTGCCTAGCGAAGTCCCCGTTTCAAAGCTGCTGTTAACCACAGTAATGCAGTAGATTGCATTGAGTGCTTGTGGTGAATTTCAGTTACCCTGCCATGAAGGAACGGGAAAAGCACTGAGTATGTGTGAAATTGCAGAAAACATTGAACATTGGTGTATGACTCTGATGTGGAAACTAAGGTCCAATCATCACAGTGTGTCGGAAAATCCTCACCATGGCACAAAATAGCACGAATGAGTACATACATCTCGTGTTAAAGTGGTGTTGATGGTGTTCTTTGTGCCGCATGGTTCCACAGTGAATGCAGCATTCTACATTGCCATGTAACGATTACAAGAGAGGGTGTGGTGCAATAGGCCACATATATGGCAGACAATGATTTTATCAGTGTGCATGTAAATGGTCTAATAGGAAATTGAGGAGACAAGAATTTGTGTTTGACTTGTCATGTATCAGTGGCATATTTTCCATGTTATATTTACCAGTGGTAAACCAACTTCTCTCCCAAAGCTGCATTTTCATATATTTTTAACTGTGGTATGTAGAAGGAAATTATTCATTATATAATATTTAAAATTATTAAAACAATCTTTTAAAACTGAATGCAAATGAACAGTGTGAGCAACTTCGTCAGTTAGTCTTTGGTATAGCTTGTTGCTTTTTGCCTGTGTTCACGGAAGGGAGGGGTCCAGATGCATTGCTGTCAACTCCCAAGTTAACCACTAAGGATGTGCAGTACTTCAAATGATTTTAAGAACCCCTTTGGTTTGGTAGCAAGGGGTGATAGTAGTTCAGAGATACCTTTTTCATTGTACTTGTCCTTGTAGTTGGGCCTTCCCGATGGTGCAGTGGTACTTCATTGCCTTTTTCAATACCCGGTGGAGGCACATAGTGGTTCAGATACCACTTTAGATTGTAGGTCCAGTCCTGATTAGCCTTAAAACACCAAATCAATCAATCAATCAATTGTACTTGTGGTTGTATAGTGGAGCGGAATATGAAAAATGACTGTGCATTTCATTATTGAGAATATGGATAGACAATTTAGTCAGATATTACTGAAAACTCACTATTCCAGAACAAGTGGAATCATGAATAGAACAATTCAGTTTCATCAATTGAAAGTAATGTGATGTAAAGAAAGCTTTGTATTTACCCGTTTCCAGGATTACAGTTACAAACTAACTTGTTTCATAATTGAAAAGGACAGATACTAGCAGCTATAATCTGCTAAAAGCCAAATTCTTACCCATTTTAATAAAAATGTTCAAAAATTTTAATTTTTTCTCCGTCGTTTCTCTTGGGGCGCAGCTCTCTGTAGCCCCACCACTACATGTTTACATTGCCATTAGTTTTTCTACTGACACTAACTATCATGCACATGTCGAGTAAGACAAGATAAATTATTCTCGTAATGCGGGTCAAATTTACAGCATACGTCATGTCTTTCATGTGTTTAATAATTTCTGTAATTGTCTTCGTAGCTTCTGTTCTTTCGTCATGCCTTTCATGTGTTTAATAATTTCTGCATTTGTCTTTGTAGCTTCTGTTCTTTTTTATCTGCTTTTTATATACTTTGTTTTTTTCCAGATGATCAAGGGAGATTTCCACGTTGTAGAATATTTAGGTTGGGAAAATACCTACACAGAGATAGTAGCAAGTGAAAGACTAAGGCCAAAAAATCCAAACTCACCTATCGATAAGTGCACCTACTATAAGTTCGAGATTGAAGTACCTGAAGAACTGCGGGAATAGTAAGTATTGTAGTGTAATACAATATTTGTTGTCTACAGTGATTTTGCATTTTTTAGTGGCCTAGTTGAAATAACGTAAAATGTGGACAAATTTTATAGCATTTTGATCTATTGTGATCATGAAGATGAAATGCATAATGCAGCTAAATATATAATCCAGGATTGTAAAACTGAGGTTCACTTTCTTTCCTTTAGGTGAAAAATCTGTACTTTTAATAGAATGTTATAGGCAAGGGTAGACAAACCTGAAAATAATTCAGGCACCAACCTCTTTTTATCAGAAGTCTCCATTTTTCTTTTGCAAATACATGATACGAAAACCATGAATCCAATGAAGATAAAGCTACACATTTTGAAATGTTACCCTAAAACATTAAATTTATTAATTAACGTAAGACTGGATTAGAAGTAAGTAATTATTGCACTGGAGTGGCCTTCAACTGGTAATGGCATAAAAATAACTATGGCCAACTCTACCATATCTCTGCAGATTTTAAAAGTCTGCTACCAATAGTGAAAAAATTATTCTAATTTAGTAATATACATGATGCAGAAAACACACAAACATGAAAAAAGACATACTGTATTTGTTATTTTTTTAAAAATATAAGGAAATTTCCGTAAATGAACACAAAATATTTAAAAACATTTTTTTAGAACTAAAATTGAAAATTCGGGTGCCAGGTGAAAATTTTCAGCTACCATGGAGACCAGGTACCCTGTATTTATCTATTCCCTAGTTATAAGGATGTTCAAAATATGTGTTTCATGAAATTGTATGCAGGTTCTTGTTCACACAGATGTCTATACACCAATCTGCCACTTTTTAATAGACATCCCTCCACAGCACACAGCAGCCAAATAACCATTTGTCTTGGGAGAAGATTTTTTTGGGGACTAAAATGTAAATGTTATTGTTTTTCAATGTTGTGGAGCTTGAGCTCACTCTAGCCATGGCCAGAACGTGGTCAGATGTTACACAAAAGCCATTTTTCATCACATCACAATGTGATCAAGAAGTGGGTAGTTTTCATTGCACAAAACCAGCACAAAGCTGATTTTGTAATTTTCATTCGCTTCGTGCAGTAGCCAATTGTCAAGCTTTTGTTCATTTTCCAGTTTGATGCCTATGTTGAATAATTGTTGAATAATTAACATCCAGTAGCTGACTTGGGCAACTGCTATCACAACACCTGTAACCCCCTTGAGGGTGGTAAGATGGCATTTGTCCCAGTAATGCACAACATTATTTATCACATTTCTTCAAAACTAATTAAGGGTTTTTTTTTTCATTAGGATACACACAAAGGTCCAATATCAAACAATTCACATAGTACTAGTATTCTTTATAGATAGCTTTTTTAAAAAATAATTTTTTCAGTGTAAAATGTGTGCTGAGAAGCATTCAGATTTTTTAGGGAATCACAACGAAACACTTGCCTTTGATGTCATGTGGAAACCTGTCCACATATTTGAAAATAATCTTTAAAAAAAAAATTTTTTTAAAAGAAAAATTTAATTTTTTGGAAAATGTTGGAATTTGGACATATCCTGCCAGGCCCCTACTAGCTACACCCACAGAAAATAGTTGGTTCCCATAGCACAAATTTTCAGTACTTACCCTTGCATTATAAGAAAGGGGTAGTAAATGAAAAGTTGAACGGTAATTTTAAAAAGTGAACAGATTCGATCTGAAAAGCTTTGTTCCGGAAATTTGGTTGTTGCATTAGCCCTATAGACCAGTGGCTCTATGGATGTGCACCTCAGCCTCGTGTCTAAAAGTGTATTTACTCTTGCCTGTTTTTGCGTACATAATATGCTAAATATGTTGGCAACCCAAGTTATGGCCTTGCAACCAATATTTTTCAAATATAACTCAATGCATTTATTGTATAGATATTGTGGCATGGTAGACTCGTTAATATGCTTAATTGGCTCCCAGGTGGGGCTAAACCTAATTACTTCAAATTCTCAAATTGGTTGAAAAATACATGCATTCCCTAATTTGCATTGTAACATATATTTTTCTTGTTTTTCAGTGCCAAAATGGATAACGCTCACAAAGAATTCCAAAAAGCAATTGGTGCAGCTATTTGTAGGTACATACCAGATCGAGGAGTACTTAGTATTATTGTAAGTATTTTTCAAATATTAACTTTTGTACAATGACTAAAATATAATTTCACTTAATTTTATGAAAGAAATATTTAGTTATTACATTTGCTAAAACCTATGAGAAAACTCCCATGAAATTGGATATAAAATCCAAGGTGATGTTATGTTTGTCTTGTTACAAACTTAGTCAAACAATAAACAGAGCTGTGAATCATCTTTCGCTTTGCGACTCAAGTCAATATTATTTTGTTTTTTTCTGTGGCAGGCTTCAGGACACTTCATATTTCAGTATTACTATAACTAGTTGAAATAGAAAATGAACTAAAAAATGTGTGTAGTGAGTTGTCACCTCAGCAGCCAGGCATGTTTAGAGCTGTACACATAATGTTGCCACCGATGGTCTCAGGTTATGTTTGAGTCTTGGCATGGATGTTTTGCGTGCATTCTTTCATCGGTCATCCTCATTTTTGCAGTTAGCCTAAACCAAACATTGCTGAACTGTCCGTGTTATGGAGCTACTTCCCTCATTGAAGATAGTCAAGCTACCAAGGCTGGATTGAATTTTTATGATATAGGAATGAAGACCATCAGATCATACAATAATTAAGTCACATGATACTTTTATTTGCAGACTTCACATAAGTTTCAGATATACTGAGAAATCAGTTCAGATTTGTTTTATTCTCTCATATAGCCAGACAGGTAGATTCAGTTAATTTATCTTGATTTGAGCTACTATTTTGTAGGTCTACAAACCCATTTTTATCTTTATAGCCTCTTATATAGTAATTAAATTTTGATATTTGACACAGAAAGTCATATATGGCCAGCACATAAGGGACCTTTCTTTTTAGGTTTGTCAATTAGAATCGTAACATTTGAATATTTTTTTGCTACGCAAGTTATCATACAATGTCAAGGTTTATTTGCATGTGAGACTGAGAATGATTCTGGTGTTTTGGATGATTGTTTTAAATATTGAAATTCTGTTCATTCTTGAAGTATTACCCAGGCTGTCCACATCCTATAATGGGTGTGGAATTAGCATAAAGACTCTTTTTGCAACGTTGCAGAAGTTTTCCCTCATGATCACTGGCAACAACTGCAACGTACAGCCAACTATTCATGAGCCACTGAATATATCATCGTGAGGTAACTTGCTGTCATCGGTTTTGTTACTTGGGATTTCAGGATTTCTTGTATAGATTTGCCATACACTGATAGTGTTGATTATGATTGGTTCTTTTTGTACACATCTTTTAGCTGTATTGGTTAGAATTTCATATTGTTCCCCCTGGATTATTCTAATCAGGATCCAGTAGATAATGAGGTCAGGTTGATGTGATATTAGGTAACTAATATTGGATGGTTATCTTTTTATTACTTTGTTGGAGTGTAGGAAGCAGCACTTAGAATTTGGCGGGATTTCAAAACTTAATGATTAATTTCATTCCACAATGAAAACTTGATTTTTAAAATATAATAGTGGTTGGCTTGGGGAAAAAATGTTCCATGTATACATGTAATCTTCAGGGTAATTCAAATTACCCTAATGTCTACCTATCTGTATTAACAGAAATCTGTAAAATCTGAATCAAGTTAAAATATTGTCGGCTCGACCCTACTGTAAGATTTTTTTCTTTCTTTCTAACATGCTTTCAATGTATTATGTGATGTTGATGTGAATGCTCTGAATGCAATGATTGTACATGGCGATACATGACTTTACACCAGACCTTCTCAATGAATGCTGAGGTAGATTTTTAAAAGTAACTGTATGTAGTGCAACCTTGATTATACACTTTTCGTAGCCTATAACTTGCAAAACGAAAAAGTGTAAAACCTGTAAAAATTGTGGGAACACATCGCTCTATCATGAATAGGAAGGTAAAATGCTATGCAAAAATATGTACAATCAGGGTTCCACTGTATACATTTTAAGGTAGTGATGTAATGTGATCATAAAAAATTTGGTTTGATATGTTTATGGGAAGTGGGAACTACTAATGATAGTTTTTTGTTATATTATTGATTTTAATTTCTTCTAAATTCACAAGCTTTTTATTTTGTGTGTGTGTGTGTGTGTGTTAGTTTTAGGCCTGAGTTGATACTACTACTTTGAACCAGTAACCTTATTTATGATGATATTGTTACCAGCACTGGTGCTTGAACATCATAACAAATACATACACAGTATGTAACCGATTATTTTGAGGACTGATTATTTCTTCCGAGAAGAAGGAGGATAGAGAGATTAACACCCCTCAGGCAAAATGAACTGTCCTTACTATGCAAAGACAAAGGGACAAAGGAAAACGCGGTGAAGTTTTTCGAGCAGTGTTGGTAGAGCCTTTGAGGAAAAGGCCGCGTTGCTTCGCGCGTTGGCTGCAGAAGTTTACATGCAGCAGTTGGCGTCGAGATCTCTGGCTATGAAGAATCCGCGAATTTGATAGTGCTATCGGCAGAAAGTTGCAGTTAGTTATTCTTGGACTGTTTTTGTAGATGTCGTTTGCCTAGCGAACAGTTAACAGTGATCTATGTTCCGGACATTTGAACGTTCGCGTGATTGAGGAAAAGAGCGCGCGGAATTTTATTCAAATACAAACTGTTTTCTCATGGCAACTTTTATAGCGCGAGAAGTGAAAAGAACACTGCAAGCGTGTATTTGTGAACTGAGAATTGCTAATCGAGGTGACGACGTTGATATCAAGTTCGACCTTTGAACTATGAATGCGGCGGTGAATTACTTCAATGGATAGACGTTGAAGATCTTCGAGGGAAAGAAGAAGCGGCGGGAAGAAGACATCAAGGAGCTTCTACCAATAGTGTCCCCCCCCCCCCTAGTGTCGAGAGCTCTCGAGATGTTTACTTTTATAACGGAAGTGTTGATTACAGTCTAAGTGAAAGCGCAGCGCTGAGTAAATTTCGTAAGTAGGTCGACCATATTCTTTTAATTGAAGTTAAAGTGTTTATTTTCTGTTTATTAATCCACGTTACTAACCAAAGATTAATCTAACCAGAAGGCAACTGGAGGTAAATTTTGTATTAGTTTTAACTATGTAAAACAAAGCCCTCCAGCTTACCAGGGCAAATTAAAAATTTATTAATCGCTAGTTCATTTTAGAAGTTTGTAATAAATAACCAGTAAAGAATCCTTGGGTTTTCTTAAGCAGTTTTTAAAGTGTAAATCAGAAATGTAATACCAAAAATATGTTCTAGCGTAAGCGAAACGGCGACTCAAAAGTACAATAACAACTTTTATCGTTATATGGTGCCAGAAACCCCGGGAAATCCTTCTGGTTATTTGTTGAGATACAATGTTAAATTTAAGAAATCATGTTAATTTTATGTTGATATCGGATTATTTGTGTGTAAAATATTGGTGTTCTACGTAGGAAAGTGGAAGATCGGAAGAACAGTTTTTTTTTTCTTTCTCCCTCTCGCTGCAGCTGTAAGGGATTAGTGAGCTAGCGATAAGTAGGTCGGTGATACAAACATGGTCCGAACGTCGATCTCTCCGTCTCAGGACGAAGCACCCGAAATAGGCTGGGATGAAATACTTGAATGTTGTGGCAAAAAACTTCGTTATGAGGCGGCAATAGAATGTAGTTTTTGTAAAAAGTGGTACCATAAATCTTGCGCGGGAATGAGCGAAGAAGAATTTACGAAATTTGATCTGCATATAGAAGAGATTTTTTCTTGCAAAATATGCTGCGCTTCGTCAGGAAAAGAAAATATCAAGGAAACAAAAGGAGAAGAAAGTGCACAGGGTGTTCCAAAATTAACTAGCGAAAATGAAGAGAGTGTTAACCTCACGACACTTTTGTTATTTATGAAGCAGAGTAGGCAAGAGCAGCTTATATTTAGAGAAGAGGATAGGCAAAAGCAGCTTATATTTAGAGAAGAGGATAGGCAAGAGCAACTGAAATTTAGAGAAGAGGATAGGCAAGAGCAGAATAATAAATTTGACATGTTGTACCAGAATGTGGAGGAAAGTAAACGAACAATGCAAGAAATGAGCGCCCGGCTGGAAGATAAATTGGAGAAGTTAGAAATTAAGGTATCTAAATTGAAAAAGTTAGAATGTGATTTACAAGATCATAAGCATTCTTGTCAGATTAGACATGACGAACTAAAGACGACTTTAGGATTGCAAATGGAGGCTTTGGAGAGCGAAATGAAAATTCAAGAGAAGGAAATTAGCAGAGTTAGAGATAAATGTAAAATGATGCAAGGGAGTGCTGAAAAAGTACAGGTCCTTGAGGAACGAGTTTGCGAGTTGGGAATGAAAAGTCAAAAAGTTGATGAGTTACATTTTGGGATACAGTTATCTCCTGAACTGATAAGTAAAGAAGAAAATATTTACGAAAAGCCTAAGAAAAATTATATGTTTTCTAAACTGCAAGAATGTGTAACTTTAGACGTGACGATACCCGAAATGACTTTGATAAGTAAACGGAAGAAAATTAGAATGAGACCTAGATATAGTTCAGTAAAGGAAGTGAAGAAAATGAAGAGAAAGAAATTGAAAGCTGCAAAGAAAGTGAAGAAAATTGAAGAAGCGTCAGGGAAAGCGAAGAAGAAAGTTCGGGAAAAATCTAAGAATGTTAGCACAGATAGATCAAAGGCAAGTATGAAAAGGATAAAACAGGAAAATAGAGAAATGCGTTTATCTGAAGAGGGTGGAGAGCATAAGAGAAAGCCACAAAAGAAAAGAGACAAGAAGAATCAGAAGAAAGTTGATAGTGGTGATTCTCATAGTGAGAAAATTGAACCTATGGAAAATCGGAAACAAAATGAAAAGACTTTAAAGATGAGAGAAAGTTCAAATAGTGTTGACAGATTGTTAGTTTCCCTAATTGAAGAAAGTTGGAAGAGAAGGAAGAAGAAATTTGAAAAGGAGAAAAAAGAGAAGAAAAGAAGAAGAGGAATAGGGAAAAGATACATGATAGTAACGACAAACAAGAATATTCAGAAACTGAAGAAACAACAAGGACTGATAAATCTAAAGATGAGAGACATTCTAATTTGTTGGGTAATATAATAAAATGTAATTATTAAGTTAGTAAATTTTAGAGGAAGATCTAATTTTCCATTTCTCTTGATGAACATTTTGAAAATTACTTGTTTATGTAAATTTTGATAAACTGATGGAAATTGTTCAAATGTAAATAAGCTGTTTAAAAAAATTGTGTGTATGTTGTTTGAGCCAAGTATATTGAAAATTGAGAAAATGAAAAGAAAAAAGTTATTTAATGTCAGTTGTTTTGTATAGGTTATGTGAAAACTAGTTGTGGTTCAATGTAAAAAGTTTAATGAGGGTTTCGATAAAAGCGCTGGTAACTATTATTGTCAATGAGCGGGTAGATATTGTAAAATTGAAAAATAGCTTTGTAATAAGAAAAGGAAAAGGAAGATAGAAATATGAAATTAAACCTCAAAACTGTTTATGATGCTGCAAAATAAAGAGTGAAGAACGAACGAGAAAGAAGGTTGTACAGATGTGCTCAAAAGAAGTCAATTGGGAAATTCTTCAGAGATCAAGATGAAATAGCGTTAACAAAAGAGGAGATTGCATTAATAGCAGGATATTGAGAGTTCTTGGACATAGCTATATGAGGTAAAAGTCAGTGTGTATTAAGATATAGTGCGAGAGAGGCACATAAATATAAGGTCGAAGGCGGACCGGAAATGTTGAAAAATAGTAGGTCGAAGGCGAACCGAAAATTATTGTAGTTACGTAATAAAGAACATGCTGATATTTAAGTGAAAGATTATGTCCAGAATTCTGTTGCAAGTTAAGAAATAGTTTGTTCAAAAGATAAGCGACGTATGATAAGATGTAATTTCCTGAAATTAGTACTTTGAGCATGCTGATACTTTAAAGAAGAAAGAAGAAATGAAAGGTAAAGATCATGACAAGAGAAAGGAGGTTTACTGTTAGGTTAATTTCATGAAGTATGATGATATTTTGTAAAGACAGAAATCAAAATATTTTTATAATGTTCTACACTTACCAGCCTGTACCTGCTCTAGTAAATAATTGAATCACAACATGTGGAAAATTTAAAATTATGGAATTGTAGTAACAGTAAGAGAGAAATTTATGTAAGTCAGTTGAAAAAATTCGACAACCTGCAAGACTAAATGTGATTGATTAATGTTACTTGTACTGGATTGATAGACCGTATAGTGATAATGATTGAAAGTTGATGTTATGTAAGGTATAAAGATAGGTGAACTATGATAATATATATATTGGAAAGTTTGCATAGAATGTTAATAGTTCTTAGATGAATGAATACACATGGTGCTTATGTGTGAATTCAAGAGTAAATATTTAAATTTCTATTGTAGTGAATTCACGTGAAATAATTGTAATTATTTTATATACACATTTAGTAACTGAAAATCATACCTTACAAATATTTTTGTGCTACATATAAAGAAAAAAAAATGATAACTGTAATGTGAGTGTGAAAAATGTATATACGAGGTCTGGTCAAAAAATCAAGGGGATGAATAGACTCTAAAAGACATTAGCTCTCCTTAATCAGTCCATCTAATGTCTCTTCAGAGGAGGGGGCATCTGTAACCGATTATTTTGAGGACTGATTATTTCTTCCGAGAAGAAGGAGGATAGAGAGATTAACACCCCTCAGGCAAAATGAACTGTCCTTACTATGCAAAGACAAAGGGACAAAGGAAAACGCGGTGAAGTTTTTCGAGCAGTGTTGGTAGAGCCTTTGAGGAAAAGGCCGCGTTGCTTCGCGCGTTGGCTGCAGAAGTTTACATGCAGCAGTTGGCGTCGAGATCTCTGGCTATGAAGAATCCGCGAATTTGATAGTGCTATCGGCAGAAAGTTGCAGTTAGTTATTCTTGGACTGTTTTTGTAGATGTCGTTTGCCTAGCGAACAGTTAACAGTGATCTATGTTCCGGACATTTGAACGTTCGCGTGATTGAGGAAAAGAGCGCGCGGAATTTTATTCAAATACAAACTGTTTTCTCATGGCAACTTTTATAGCGCGAGAAGTGAAAAGAACACTGCAAGCGTGTATTTGTGAACTGAGAATTGCTAATCGAGGTGACGACGTTGATATCAAGTTCGACCTTTGAACTATGAATGCGGCGGTGAATTACTTCAATGGATAGACGTTGAAGATCTTCGAGGGAAAGAAGAAGCGGCGGGAAGAAGACATCAAGGAGCTTCTACCAATAGTGTCCCCCCCCCCCCTAGTGTCGAGAGCTCTCGAGATGTTTACTTTTATAACGGAAGTGTTGATTACAGTCTAAGTGAAAGCGCAGCGCTGAGTAAATTTCGTAAGTAGGTCGACCATATTCTTTTAATTGAAGTTAAAGTGTTTATTTTCTGTTTATTAATCCACGTTACTAACCAAAGATTAATCTAACCAGAAGGCAACTGGAGGTAAATTTTGTATTAGTTTTAACTATGTAAAACAAAGCCCTCCAGCTTACCAGGGCAAATTAAAAATTTATTAATCGCTAGTTCATTTTAGAAGTTTGTAATAAATAACCAGTAAAGAATCCTTGGGTTTTCTTAAGCAGTTTTTAAAGTGTAAATCAGAAATGTAATACCAAAAATATGTTCTAGCGTAAGCGAAACGGCGACTCAAAAGTACAATAACAACTTTTATCGTTATAAGTATATCCCAAAATGATTATTGGGGGTTTATAGTATTTTTAATTTCCCTTATATAGGGTACAAGGACAAAGCTTATGTGGAAGTAAACAACTCAACAAGTTTATTCATAATTGGGAAAAGAGACGCGGTAGTATATAAATATGGAGAAACTAGTACTCACTTTATCCGCGAAACTGTTTTTCTTCTTTGTTCTATTAATTTCAGTGGCCACGGCCACCATCCTCGTTGGGACTCGCTGTACTGTTGCTTGGCGTGCATCTTTTGTTTGTAGACCTCCGGCCGCTGCTAGGTGCGCTGTTGTTAACTGTACGTCTGCTCCCGTGTCGTCTGCTGCTATTTCCCGGTGTTAACTGTTGTAGTAGGGGAATCCAGGTGTGGTGTGCCTGACCGCTATCTATGTTCAGCTCATGCGGGAAGTGCATTATGGCATGCGTTTCCTTTATTTTTGGTGTCTACGAGTGTGTGGGCAATATGTTTGACTTGTACCTACAAACAAAAGATGCATGCCAAGCAACAGTACAGCTGGTTCCGAGGATGGTGGCAGTGGCCACTGAAATTAATAGAAGAAAGAAGAAAAACAGTTTCGTGTACTGGTCACGGGTCGGCACAAATTTGCGAGATGTGGTTCTGCTGTTTCAGTTCAGCGAGCTCTTCGACAGTGATTTGGAAGTGATCCTCCATCTGATAACAACATTCGTCGATGGTTTACTACGTTTCAAACAACTTTTTTAAGTTTCAATTTATCGCTCCAAACATGCTCACCCATGTTTGGGAAGAATCTTGACTACAGGATGAATGTGTGCTGTGTCACGAAAGATGCTCACATTGAACATCTTTATAAAGTGTACTATATACAAAATAATCTAACACAGTTACTTTTAGTAGTTTTTATTTGATTTTCTCTGAGACGTTTCATTCTGGTTTCCCAGAACTTTTTCAAGCTACACATACAACACAACCTCACATGGCTAGAGTGTAGAAGTGTAAAGTGTAGAGTGACTACACTTTGACTAAAATCAAATAAAAACCACTAAAAATAACAGTTAGATTATTTTGCATGTACATAAAGTGGTTATGCGAACCTTCAAGGAGAAAAGTGTACTATGTAAACTTGTTTACTCTCATGTAAGCTTTGTCCTTGTACCCCACATGAAGAAATGAAACTACTATGAAACCCTGGTAATCATTTTTGGACACACTGTACATAAAGCAGTCAGTGCATATATCACTTAAATTTAGTTGAGTTACATTCCAATAATTACATAGAAAATTAAAATATTGAATTTTGCATAATTTCCAGGATAAATAGTCTGAAAGTGTGTGGACTCTGCGAGATACCAAGACTTGGGAAAATGGGATTTTTTTAACTGGTTCTCATGATTAAAATGTAACTGATACTTTCTGTTGCCAATATCACTGATATCGATTGATTTTCACTTACTTTTGCACATTTCTTAATAGGGTGAATTAGTCACTAGTTGTAGATAGTTGATTTCTTCTAATTTTGCAATAAACTAAAAGTTTTAAAATGTAATTTGTTTTGACATTAGTAATTAATTTTTAAATGTGTGTGTTTATTTCTTTTACAGTCTAGGAGTGAAACTTCGAAAAAGCGGTCAACAATGTTACAAGAAATGCACTTTCGTAATTTAAGTCAAAAAGTGCTGCTGTTAAAACGAACGGAAGAAGCAGCAAGGCAATTAGAATCTACAAAATTACAAAATATTGCAGGGTAAGATTTTTCATGTTCTCATAAATATATTATAATGTATGCAGCACACAAACATTCACTAAGCTTCCGTAAGATCAATCCACTTTGCATCCTTGGCAATTTCTTTCAGGCCCATGTTAATATTGTCATTTCATCTTCATCTTAGCCTTCCTATAGGTTTCTTACCATAAAGTTTCCCAACAGTGATCTCGTCAACTTTTACAACTTTGAACAACTTTTGTTCAACAAAGTCTCCTTGATTTAATTATTCTAATAATACGGCCGTTAGGTCTAAGGTTCAAGCTTTGGGCTCCAGCTACAGGATGTGTGCAGGTTTGAGTCTCCCGGGGGATGTATAACAACTTGTCCTGTATATGGAGCAATGGCCACCCACCAAAGCAATAAAATTGGAGACCTGTGAATAAGTAGCATAACCCGGTCATAGAAAACCGACGACGACGACTTGGGGTTCGTTGTGCTGACCACACATCACCCTGTAACTGATTGGATTATCTCCCATGGTGGGAGTGAGGCCAGCAGTCTGTAGGTATGCACTGAATGATTTTTCTGGTGTGTAATTTTCCAAGTAAGTTGTTATTCACTAAGAACTATGGATGGGGAAGATCAATCAGTACTTTATTGATACTAATCAATCTCCACAGGCTCCAGCATCTGTTCTCTCCATAATCCATTCTTTCTCCACACTGATAATTTCAATTGCATCATCTTAGTCTTTTTCCCCCACTCGTTGTGCTGTACATACTCTCCCAGAAACTATATCTGACCTCACCCTCTTCTTATGCCGTAGCTACCATATATCTTCCCTTTTGTCCTGTAACTTCACTAGTAAACTGAGGCAAAGAGGAGACAGGGTTATGTGTGCTAGGGATGGGACAGGTTAATCTGTACCCCATTGCGCTTGATATGGGTGTACTATATTACCAATATTTTTACCAATACAATACAGAAGGTTGTTCGCTTTATATCCGACCATTTTTGACGGGTAGTCACCTTAAGAGATACCGCGCCGCCACCACTGATCATGTTCTATTGGACCCCCAGCATTGTGGACTATTGCCCGGCATCGTAGTTTCCGTTGCAGCAAGCTCCGGCGCAGGACAGGCATGGGAATTCTGTCCCACTCCTCCCTGCATGCTTTCCATAGACCATCCAGGGTGCACGGGTGGCGATGTTGAAGTTGTTTCAACAGTCCAAATGCGCAAAAATCCATTGGACTGGCATCTGGGCTTTTCACAGGAATGTCTTCAAATGGAATGACACGAATTCCTAATTCCTCTGCCATTTCCTGATAAAAACGTAGTGATGTTCTGGTGGTATGACTCGAAGCCTTGTCCATATGGATCATCACCTGGTTCGCGTCCATTCCATACAATTGTGGATGTCTCTCGGATAGATAGGTGTCAGAATGGAGTCTTGGAAGTATCTGGCATTCACCTTCATGTTTTTGTCCACCTAGCGTATCATCAACTTACCCTCATATCTGAATCCCGTCACAACCATAAAAACACGAGGGAAACTTTCCCTGCACTGACGAACAAAGTTGCTGTGCCCCTTGCCGTCAATTTCACCACCAGCAGCGAGATGGACATATGATTCATCCATTGTGACAACTTTCTTCCATTTGGAACCCGCCAGGTACTTTTCATACAGTTTCCTGCAGATCGTCTTACGTTCAGCAATGTGACGCGGTAGAAGGTGGTGTACACGGGCTTTCCGCACACACTTCAACCTGAGGCGCTTGTGAATTGTTTCGTTCACAGTTGACGGTGTGAGGTGAAATCTGTGGGCCATATCATGTTGAGTCGGGGGATTTTCTTGGCACGCCAATCGACAGATCCCCCTTCGCAGTACGGGTGACACTTTGCTTGCAGCCCTTCTCCTGGTGGTTTTCGTGGGTGAATGTTTCGCAAGGAGAGCCTGTTGTGTGTAACGGGTCAAAATAGCTTTTGCAGTAGTCACCCCGAGTGTTAACCCATTCTCCCGACACTGTTTCACAATGCGTATGTATGAAAACTTAGCATGGAAAAGGGCCATTACGTAACCCTCCCAATACCGGTTGATTTTCGGCGCCATTTGATAACATTCACTACCAACACTCACGCACCTACAAGGTCAGACACAACACTGCTCCTGCCAGCAGACCCTTAGTTCCAGCATGATACACCAGGTGGCAGCACCGAATCGACAATGGTCGGATATAAAGCGAACAACCTCTGTATATTGATAAATTCTAGGAGAGCTAGAGGAGATTGATCGGTACGCTATCGATCAGTATTGGCCAGTGTAGGCATATTGGTTTATCTTTTACCAGTTAAATTACTGATATTTTTACCAATCTGATATATCTATAAATATCTTATAATTTAGTGCAATATTTTGCCATTATGTTTTAATATTTATGGATATAAACACACAATCTTGATTCCTTACATTTGTAAAGTAAATGTCTAGAAAATATGCCAGCTTGCCTTGCATTGCGGTAATGTATTAAGGAAGTCAATGATCCATTTGGAATTTTATATTGCATTGGTAGAATATCGGTTATCTGTATTGGTTATGTATAATTTTACATTGATGCTTTATGTAAAAAAAATTGTTGGTGCATCCCTAATAAAAAGCCTGAAATTTCTCGCAAGTTCTGCCATTTTGTTATTTGTTGTATCCATATATACATAATGTGTCTAAAGTCGATGTCCAAATACACTATTTCTTTTTAAAGCAAAATTCACTGCAGTCATTTCGTTACATACAGAAAACTCTATATAATGACCCTTTCCCGGGAATCATGAATTTTTTTTTTTTTTAAAGTTGAAAAATTGAAGGAAATCGGGCAAAAAATTTTATTTTTGCACTAGTTTTATTCACACTCATTCCTTTCACGAGCGCTCTACCACTCGCAAGTGGGTCTGATCTAAAAATAGACACCACCACACCAAGCTTGAGTGATATCCAATAACACTTGACCTCTACCCTCCCCTCCCCCAAGCGCACCAATGTTACTCCGCACCCGATGGCTGCTACCCAACGTGCTGGGCTTGTTTTGCCATTGTGATTTCGCTTGCTCTTGGATACACGAGAAGAGAAGATGGAATGTGCTTGGATGTTATTTTAAATCGACCTTGACTTGTTTCCTTGTCCTAAGAGCTGCTAACAACTGGATGGGGAGGGGAGCAGATCGAAATGGCTGTGCTGGACTTGCAGTCTTTGTCTAGGTATATGGCAGGTCAAGCTCTTACATCAATAAGTACCCCACCTTGAGAAATTAGAGAACATCGCAGGAATGTTCCAAAATATTGATGCGTGTGCCTTCAAGTCTGGACCATGTGTCCAGCTCTGACGTAGAGTTCAGCAGGTTCCTGTGAGTGAGCAACTCTTGGCCTTGTAGACGACAACTTCTGGTAACCGCTTTCATTCAAAACATGTTCTTTGTTCCCTGTAACACTTCATAAAAAAGCGAAACTGTTAGAGATAATCAAAGCCACATAGGCCAACTGAAGATCGTCAACCTGCTTAATGATTTGTCATCCAAGCTTCCGCAAAAGTTAACTTCGATCATACGTGTATCATTCATAACGTTTCCCATTTCATAAGTTTTCCTAACTGTGCCAATGTCGTAATATTTGCAAAAAAGTGTTCCTTTGTATCGAGAGTTGACTGTACTTGAATTAAAGAGGTTAATGAACCAGTCATGTTTTTCAAGGAACATTTGCAATATTTTATATTTGTTCAGTAGAATATCAAAAATTTCCTGTCTAAATATGATGTGCTTTTTAAAATGTTAACCTGGATATATGAATTTAGGAGGTTGAATGAACCATTCAGCTTCTTCATGAAATATTTGCTATTGAATCAGTAGAATATTGTACTTGATTGGCAGTGTCACAGAAATTTGATGTCGGTCTATCCCTATTAGAAACTAACTTTACTTATTACAGTGCCTTTCTTAGCCAAGGTGTCCGCAGAGCGATGGCTAGCACGACGGTCAACAAGAACCCATCTGCCGGCAAACTGGATGCAACATCCACGTAAGTGGAACAGCTAGCTATGTAATGAAATAAGCTCGTACAATTACATGGACAGTTAAATTAAAATGAGCATGTACCTTGTTACAAGAGGTGTTGGAAATGATGTCCTCCTGTTTTCACTCATTACAACATTTTTTAAGGAAATTTTCACTAACACACATCAGTTTCTCTTCCGAAATTGCTTCAGTTACTCTCCTGATGTTTTCTTTCAGATGTTTTCTTTCAATTCTTCTAATGTACGATTTCAGGTTTAAAAGCTTGGTAGCTTGCCATGCAGATGACATGCAAATGTCTGTTTCTTGTGCGAGGCACTGAAGGGATTTGTGATATGTGTTTAAATCTTTCTCTAACCTCATCTAGTTTCTCCTCAGCAATCACACATCATTTTCCCCTTTGCTTCTTTCCAAGAACAGACACTGTTTCCCTAAATTTGTTCACAAGTATCCGAATACTCTCTCTGTGTGGAACGGGAACATCTGGAAATTCTGCTGCAAAACTACTCCTAACTTCCATACAAGAATTCATAATGACATAAAAATTTGTTTTAAATTTTATGTATAGTGTGGCATTATTAGACTGCAGAAAAGCACAAGTAATAACGCAAACTAAAACAAAACATTCTAAAACACTTGTTAACACCTTAACACTTCACAAACAAGTGCAAACTGGATGCCAGCTATCTGGATAATGAAGCATTGACATGTCCAGTGGCAAGTCAGTGTACAGCTGCGTGTCTAAATCCTGACCATGCGCTCTTACTTCTTTCCAAGATAGCCACCAAGGTTAAGAAAGGCACTTTAAATGTAGCTCTGTTACTCCTTTATAAATTATTTCAAATTAAATAGTGACTTGTTTAAATACTCAGATTGTAATAACTTTTGTTGCTTGAGATTTCTAATCCTTTAATTATTTTTTTTTCAGTTACTCAGATGAATTTAGTGTAAGGGAAGACTTAATGGGTTTAGCAATTGGTGCTCATGGTGCAAACATCCAGCAAGCAAGGAAGGTGGAAGGTATTACAAATATAGAATTGGAAGAAAATTCCTGTACATTTAAAATTTATGGTGAGGTAAGTTCAAAATATCATGTAGTACTTCTGTTTTGCAATTATTTATAGCTTGTTATTGTTAACTGTACATCCTTGTTCAAGTTACTCAGTGCCAACTGTTGATACGTTTGGAGATTTTTGAGGAAATTATGAAATATGCATTGAATCAATGAGCGTAACTGAGCCCTCGTGTATGTATACTTCATTTATGAACAGTTAATTTCCCAAAAGAAAGCAGGAACTTAAGTAGCCAAAATAGCCCATTGCACATGAAGGCTATCGTGTCCTAGCTCTAATGACTTTGCACTCGCTCATGTGTGTCCCCCCAAAGGACTACGATTGAAGTAAGGACCTGAACAGATTAAAATTATTGAGAGCAAGCATAGAATTATAAAAAGGGAAGTTATTAAGAAAAGTAGTAATAAATTGGACCGGAACATATATGAAGCAGCACATATATGCACAGGAAGTGGCAATAAGCTCAATAGGATAAATTTCCTTCGAAAATGGGATAATGCTGGTAAAATTACGCTAAGTTGGGTTTTCATGTCACCGCCAAATTTTTGAGAGTTGTAGGGGAAGAACTCGAATTCTCATTGGATTGGTGACGTTGTGGTTGAGGGGAATCAGTCTCGTGGGGGAGGAGGTAATCTCCAACTCTACTCGTGTAGACCATTACCCACGTGCTTCACTTTGGAGGGGAGTTCATCAGCTGCCATGTGGCACCTGGTTTTTAGTTTTATAGTTTTGAATATGAGTATTTTTTAGAATGTTTTACCTGGGTAGGGATTTTTAAGTGTTTTTTTTTTTGCTGATTCCTTCAACCGTATCCCTATTTTACACTATTTCACGTGACACCATGTCCGATGTCTAGATTTCTAGTTAGACCTGAAGAAGGATGAAGTATTTACCTCCGAAACGTCATCCGGATTAACATATACTCACTCACGTAAGTTTGAGAATGGCAGTGGAGCTTAAGATGCAAGGGAAGATGGAACTTAACCCATTCGTGCATGTAGTCTCTTGAACCCCCCCCCCCCTCCTTTTTGATGATCTCTGGCTCTGCTCTGTAATAATGTGACCCCTTTCCGATCACTGCCATCATTCCTTTTTGTCCTGTGAGTATTCCGCAATCGCACCATGCACGTTCACTCCGACAGTGACCGGACATTTGCCTGGGGAATTGCCTGCACCATCAGACATGTACACTTTTCGAGACACATGCATCAGATCAGTATTCCAAGTTGGTCCATACCAAATCCAGAATTTGTCCAACAATGGTGATGGCATTACATTCTGGTGTGCTATTTGCATGAGTTTGGTACACTGGTCTTTCACATTGCCCATGAAAAGTCCAGGAGTACGTGGTAATGTAATATTGCCATTTCCAACAATCCAATGTGCTGGATATTTTTGACTCCTTGTAAATTATACAACTGTCACCAAATGTGGACAAGACAGGCTATTAAATGTTTGCCCAGGAAACTTTTTTTTTTAGTTTGTAGCAGTGTTAGTGACATGCCCAGAACAAGTAGGTCTGCTGTGAGTGAAAAAACTGTGGGTGCAGTGTGCACCATGTTTCATCGCAGTACTCGGAAATCAACTTGTCGTGCTTCACAAGAACTTGGAATCCCTCAGCTCACAGTGGTTAAAATTTTATTCAAACGGCTCTGTGTTAGCGATGGTGACTTGAGATGTTGTTGTCTAGCACATGGAGAGAAATGTAGAATTGTTAGAGGAAAATTTTGGTACGAAAACAGTTAATTTTGGGTTCAAAAGCTGTCAATAAAATAAAATTTCGCTTTTAAAGCGGTGAAAAGTCTGTATATAAAATGACATTTTGGTTTTAAAAAATGTGAATATAATCCCAAATTTTATTTAAAATGTGCACTTACTACTCAAGATAAACAAACGCCTTCTAATAACACATTTATGTCATTACCAGAATATTAAGTTTATTCCTGTATAGAGGGGTCTATTTTTGCTTCTCAAATATTTACAGCAGAATTAATCAATTTTCCATGAATTGCATAACTCACAGGATAATTCTGACCTCGGAAAGTGTCGCACCTGTGAATTGAACTCTAAATTTCATGTTTAGGAGTCTATTTCGCATTTTGCAGTTCATTTCGCAGTATTTTGTGACAAAACAGGGTAGGAAAAATGCACCTCATGAATTCAAATGACATTTCATTGATCATATGTGAGCTCAAAGGAAAAAACCTCAACACTAATTATATCGAACAGAAAAGAATATCCTAAAACTCAAAATGGGGTTATACTGAGATTAAGAGACATAGTTTCTATTGCTAGATAAGGTTGATGGTGTAGTAGTAAACCTGTTGCCTTGTATTCAATATGTCCTGTGTTAAAATTTTCATTCGAGACCTAGGTTCCATTGCTAGATAAGGTTGGTGGTGTAGTAGTAAAGGTGCCTTGTATTCAATGTACCCTGTGTTAAATTTTCATTCCACTGCAGTACAGATTCCACTTGAAACTGTAGGTCCAATTCTAATTAGCATGTTTAAGCCTAGAATGGACTTAGAACTTTGTCAACCTCTGGAAAACTTGGGTTTTTGTAGCTTTTCATCTAGTTGCAATGACTGTTTCAAGAAACTAGCATTCTCATTTCTAAAAGTAACCAATGGTAGCAAGTTGTCACATGCACAAATTTGATGTTACTTTGGTACCCTTAAACCTCCTTACCCCTGGGAGAGTGTGATAATTTTTGTCATTTATGCCATACAAACGATTTCTTTTTAGCTCACCGAGATGTATTATAGTAGAGTAATGAAACTTTTTTATGGTGCTATTTATAACATCATTTTCATCGTTGCCATCTCCCTGTAGTATGAACTAAATCTGTGGCATTTTGTGTTATGCAGTACTTTTGTAGTGTTTGTACAGAAAGGTGGCAGTTTTGAAAGGCATGACTTACTGGAAGAATGGGAAATGGATATGAATGGAACAAAAAAGAGTCACACGGAGCATGATCCAGGCTGTATGGAGGATGCGGGACACATTCAATGTTTTGTTGAGCCAGATATTGGAAACATGAGGGCATGCATTATCCTGGTGTAGGCACCAACCAGATGGATGCAGATCAGGGCATTTTCGATGGATCTGTTCAGCCAGGGTCTTCAAACCTGTTACGTAATACTGCCCAGTAATCGTGGTAAGGGAGCCACTTTATTTTGGTAGACCATTCCATGGTAGTCGAATCACCATGGTGATCACCATTACCTTATTCGCCGATGTAACAGCTTTGGCATAGGAGAACTGGGTGATTTTCAGACTGTGCTCGCCTGTTTCCTTTCGGGATCGTAGTGGTGAAGCCACTCTCGTCACCAGTTATGATGGAATTCAGGCAGGCCTCGCCATACTCCTCTACCAGATGCTGAAGCTCCCGACACACCTCCACTCTCACATGCTTCTGTTGAGGTAGCACATAACACGTCTCATGTGCAAGCGATCGTGCAGAATGGTGAACACACTACCGTGGGAAATGTGTAACATGTCCGCCTTTCATCTATTGTTATTCGGCGATCTTCCCGAACATTGACGGCAGCTGTGTTAACCATGATCTCGTTCACTGCGGTGGCTGGAGCGCCCGAACCGCTTTGCTTTGTGGTCGAAACACAGCCCTCCTTAAACTGTTTGAACCACCGAAATGCAGTTGATTGTGGAAGGACATCTTTGCTGTAAGCCTGCTGCAAAATTTTGTATGCTTGAGTGGTGGATTTCTGCAGACTGACGCAAAATTTCAAAACTGTGTACTGCTCCTCACAAGCAGAATCCATTTTCCGTATGCGACGCAAAATTTCAAAACTGTGTACTGCTCCTCACAAACAGACTCCATTTTCCGTATGCGACTTCTGACGATTCGTGTTGTTGTTTGCACATTGTTGCTAGACGAATGTGCATACGCACTTGCAATTTTATCTGCAGATTCCACGAGACACGTTCTTCTCGCGCAAATTTGTTTTACTGCTGCATGTTCACTGTGTGATAAAAAAAAAATAATTCTCACTCTTTTTTGACTAGCCCTCGTACAGTCGTCTACATGAATATCTCCAGTGTAGTTAAACATTTTCCCTAACTATGATTGAAACTCAGAAAGTTCAGTAACGAGATCTTGAGGCAAGTGCACTGCTCTTGGCTACCAAGACAGCAACAATTTGCTTTCAATACTTTCTTAACTACATAATTCTATTAAACTATTGATAATATGTTGAAAGTAGTGAAAGCAAACCACACGAAGATTAACTTGAATGCTCAAGAAGTAATTCTAATGATATAATTTTTCACATATTGGAATATCATCGCTATTTTTCAAAGAAGAGGAAAATTTGGAAACTGATTTGTTGACTTGGCCAAAGCTCCAGCTGTTCCTTAATAACTCACTTGCTCACTCTGTAGCCTTCTTAAATAGAGGCCTGCATAGTCTGCCTTTACCTACCCACTGCAAGCTTGCCTGCGAGGACAGGTATACCTGCTCGCCTGCCCACGGCAACGAGTTGACTTGCATCTTTACCCGGGTTCTTGGTCTTCAAGGCACTCTGCGCTTACAAGGTAACTGGGCATTCAACAAGACCCGGGAGCCTGCAAAACCTGCTGGAAGAAAACAGCCCTCCGGCAGCTTGTCGCTCCAGGTGTTTCATCACCACGTGGACGGCTGCAGCCAGTGTTGCCTACTTACGTAGCTCCGAAATCCTACGAAGTCCTAGGAGGAGCTCTCTCCTCCAAGGAGAATTTATATACTTAGCGATTTCAGTTCAGCGTAAGCAGTTTTTATCTTATTGCCATGAAATGCACGCAATATTACAGCTTCATTTATCTAAATGAATGATCGAGCAAACAAAAATCTCCTCACTGAAAACTAATTGTTTTTCATTGCATGGTGCCTTAACCAGGCACGCAGTGGCGCAACCAGAGGGGGCAGGGTGCATTGCTCACAACCTTGGACGGAAATTAAGTCTAGCGGAGGGGTCAGGGTGGGGGTCAAACATTAAAGTACAAAAAAAAAACAGGCTGGCAGAATTAAAGAGTAGCAGGGCTAAAGGGTACTCAAAATGGAATTAATTTTCATATTTTTCTTGCATTTTCCTTCCAGACGGCCAAGGGCACCTGCAGAGGGGGAATGGAGGGGTAATTGCAACCCCTTGATTTCAAATTTTATGAAAGTAGAAATATATTATAAAATATTATACAGTCTCATCAAGTTCAATGCCTTAGCAAAGGGGTAGCAGGAGTCGGCCCAGAGCGCCGAACGATCTAAGTGAGAAAAGTTCTAAAACAGAGAATGCTATGGCGGCCCGTGATATTATTTGTTATTAATGTTGGTTTGTTACAAGTTGGATGAATTGATTATGTAATACATCGCTCCATGTGAAAAGAAAATATTGTAGATGGAAATTTTACATGCCATATGTATGTACATTCGGAATGCATTTATCATGCACTTTCTTTCTTTCATAAACAGTTTGTGTGCTTGTTTTCCATTATTAGCTAATGTGAAATTGACGTGTTGAAAATAAATATTTATAATCCTCTGTTCCAACACAAATGCGTGAGAACCGACTTCTACCCCCTTTTTGCATGATTTATGAGGATAATAATGCCTTTCATGCTACTTTATTACTATTATTGTGATTGTTGTTGGCACGTTTATCCAAGTACTTGCCCCCCCCCCCCAAACGAGGGTAACTGCAATGCCCCTGGCTGGCTACGGCCCTGGTGTTCGCAGTAGAACAGTGTGTTGTTCGACTCGCGACCTTAGCGTCGAACGTGACATGTTTGTCCTGCCCTATATCACTATATATACACGTATATTGGTTGTTTACGACATATACTTATGGATCCTGTGCCACGGAAAACCTATTTCAATGTGTGTTGGGGGGGGGAGCAACATTCGTAAATCTCATTTTATTGGTGATGTGGCTTACGAAGCTTTGAGTTCCCTTTTTTAAGTAGTGAAAATCTATTGCAGTTGGCAACACTGCAGAACGGTGTGGGCCCGGTTCAGTTTCTACTCGAAGCAACTACGTCATGCAGAGGGAGGGGCGTGCAGTTGATTGAATGAACGCACTGAGACCTACTAGGTATCTTACGACTGCGGGTACCCGGTGGGTTTTCAATACCTGCCAAGAACGATCTGGGCAGATGGTCAGGCAAGGTGCTCAAGCGAGGGTGTTGCGCAGGTTGCATGGCATTTCAGGAGCGATGTCTCGCGAACGGGTCTGCTCCAGGTATTGTGCAGGCCTCTGTTCTTAAACCCGAAAGTAGGTTTATTGCTGCAACAACATAAGCCTTCCATCTGTCCCTATCCTGGGCAAGATCAACCCAATCTTTTCCATCCTTACCGATTTCCTTTAGGTCCGTCTCAGCGTTATCCCTCCACCTTCGTCTTGGCCTTCCTGCAGGTGTCTTACCATCGGATTTCCCAACAAGAAATTAGCGTTCCTTAACAAGTGTTCCTTATTAATTTGTATTATCTTATTTCTAATAAAGATATCTTACAAGCCACATGTATTCATTTACATTGAATTCGTTCTTGTAGTGAACAGAGGACGTGATCAGAAAAAAACATATCAAGATAAATCCATTTAGAAGAAAACTTACATACCAGAGGTTTGAACATGCTTTTAGTTTTCATGTACCACTATGGAAGACTACACACGGAAGTGATAAGCGCCATGGAATTTATGACACTTGGGAATGAACCAAACAGCAATGTTTTACATCATACCTCATGACAAACTACCAAGTGTTACAGGGTGGCCGGAAAGTCCCTTTACACTGAATTTGAATTATTTGGTTATGTTCACAGCTTGACTCCCATGGATCCAAGATGTCCATGTGGGTTTCTCCATGTTCGTAGCATACCCTTATGTGCCTCCATGTCCGATTGTTCATCTGCAACAGCCTGTCGCAGGTGACATTTTGAAGTGCTGGACAAACTACATCTTTCAACTGCTTGTCTGAGTATCAGCATTTCCGCACCTCTTCTTTCACAAGACCCCAGAGTGCATTGAGGAGTGTGCTGATATCAGTGCTTCTTGCAGGCCAAGACAGTGGAGCCGGCTATTCTGTTGACTCGTGTACAATCCATTGATTTGAGAAAATTTCGTCCAGGCATCTGTGGACAATCAAAGCAAAATATGGTGGTGCGTCCTCCTGTTGAAACCATACGGTGTTGACGATTCCTTTTGCCGTCATCTGTGGAAGCAGATAACTGTGCAGAGCCATCGAAAAATGAAGGACCAAGCAGGTGATCCTCTGTCATCTCTGCCCAACCCATGACATGAGGCTGAATGTGCTCGGATTTCCTTTCGCAAAGAAATAGACATTGTGTGAGCTCATCGTTCGTGATGTCCTCTTGTTTTTCCTCTGATTCGATGTTCATCGGCTCACACACAAGTGTTATATGCTCATTGACAATGAAAACACTTGTGTCTGCCATCACGAGTTGCCCGGAATGCCCCCACATTTTTTCTGCCACCACCAAGGGCAGCACGGTAGGCAGTGGTGCAACTCCTCAAAGAAACTCATTTAATGTTCGTAACAAATGTATTCGTTCAACCGGGTAAAGTACAGTGTAAAGCGACTTTCTGGCCACACTGTATACAGTCAAACCCCGATTTCACGTTCGCGCATTATACGTTTTCCTGCATAATACGTTCAGCCATCCAGGTCCCAGCAAAAGACTGTGTTCAATAATAGGTCATTCACCTTGATCTTACGTTCGCTCTCCTGTTTCCTGCTTTATACGTTTTCCAAGGAGTGCTGATGTAAAATTTGCCAGAAGGCTGGTCTGTTGGTCATGCAACTCTTCCCTTCTTCCCGTTCCTTTTGCAGGTGTTTCATTCACCCTGCGACCTTAAATTTCCAGATGTTAGGTTTTTGATGGGAGAGGAGGGAGCAAAGAGGCATGGTTCCTTGCAGGTGGGGGTGGAGGAGGCACACATGTTGTAATTGTCATATCTTCCTTGATGGACAGGAAGGGAAAATGGCACTTCTTGCATTTCCTTTGAAGATGAAATGGGCCGATCCTCCTGCCTCAGGATCAGACAACAAGCACACAGTTGCCAAACTGATTCTCGCTAAATGCTGCCTTCCCTAGTTTGGACACAATGTCTGTGACTGAGGGGTCTTTGTTCGCCCTTCCCCCTCAACAAAAATGCGAATGGAAAATTTACAAATTTATTCGGTTCTTTGCCCTCACATTTACGGAATCCTTCCTAGTTCACGAGAACAAATTCAGAGGAGGGGGGACTTGTTTGTAAAAACTTTTCCTTTCTTCTTATTGCAGCATTGGAAATGGAAAAAATTAAGAAGGATTTGCCATACCGGATAATAACTGCACTCTTTCTTCAATGGGAGTCGTTTAGATTCCTAAGAAAATACGATTGGATCTAAAGTCGGAATCACGAACTTTACGACCCTCTGTAAACAAACAGTCTCACTTCGAGTAACATATCAATCCACGTCAGCTGTTTGTGAACGGCGCGGCCATCATATGCCGTTCACTCGCAACTCACCAGACATTTAATTTTATGTAACCTGGAAAAACGTATTCCTATTTAACTGATAGATCTAAACATTGAAGTATAAGTAATTTTTGAGAAGTGATTAAATACGTGTTCTTGTCGCAGAGGAGCGGATCTATTATCCAGAGGTATTCACCATCCGGATGGTGACATCATGAAGGCATCCTCACACTCCGGAATACTTTTGCAGATGAAGGAGGGTGAGGACAGGCCGCGAGGGTGGGGAGGTTGATTCAAAATGAACACATCTCAAGAAGCGAAGAGAAATGTGACAATATTTAAAAATTTGCATTTCATTTTATATGTAGCGTACAATAATGTGACTGCCTCAAAATATTTCTGTATCTTACCGTCTAATTTCCCCACTTTTTTGCGAGCCACGATGCTTCACTAAGTTGCCGTTTTAGTTTCCCTTGGTGTTATTGCTGCATAACCCAGCATTTTTGAAAGTGGTGAAAAGGACATATGAATGTGTTTTTGTATGATGTAACTTTAGAGACGTTCAAGTACACTGTAGAGGAAACTTTATGTGGCATTGAAATGTAGATCGACCATGTTGTGACATGTGCATTTGTCATTAGATACCGGGTTGATGAAGACTATTCAACAATAGGTGATATTTGAATTCCAAATTAGTTATTTTCATTATTTTTCTCTAGTTAATATTAATTTAGTCAATCAAATCATGTATATTAGTTTACTTTCATTATCTATAATAATAAATTATAACACTTTCAAACACCAAATAAATGTAATCAAGAAACCCCGGTATTAAAACTTAATCTATCTCAATGTGTCACATTCTTCTAGCGAGGTTTTTTTTTCTTTTTTTTTTTGTAAGAAAAAGATGATAGAAAAAGTAATCCTTTGGTGCGGAAACAATTTACCTCCTGGGGGATAAGATGTAAATTTTGTATTTGATTTTTGTTATTTAGCGTCGCTTTTCTTCCACTTGTCTAATCCCGATGATGAGGATGAGTGATCATTAGATGAAATTAATGAAGGGACACTCACAAATAACACCTATGCCTGGAATCAAACCAGGGAACTTCGGTTGTGAGCCCGAAAATCTGCCACCAGGCAAGATGTACATTTTGATTTTTCATTTTTTACATACGTACATTAGCCCTTTCGAGGCAGATGACGAAAGATTCGTCATGCATGGGAATTCCCCAAGGACAGGCCTCATCTTAAGCAAAATGTAACATGTTGGAAAAGTTTTTTTTTTAAAAAAAAAAGTTGTAATAACGCGATAAATGCTAACGAGGGCTCGTTTTATTCAGAATTTCCAAGGCTTTCGTTCGGTAAGGTAAACATGTCGATGTGTACCCATTTTTGGAAGCAACAGAGGATTTTTTTTTTCTTCAAAGTTTGGCCAGCTCCCATCCGTTAGCACTCGTCGATCTTGGCAAACCACCACATGTCACTGATTGCCCCAAGTTTTGTAATGGCGAATACATAGTATCAAAACGATAATACAAATAGTATTTTTTTAAAAGAAAAAAGAAGAAAAAGAAAACTCAAGCTCAAGGAGAATGTTTATCACAACTGACCAGAAACTCTCAGAAATTTGCCCATCGATCTGGACAAACTGCCACTGGTAGCTGATTTTTTTAATCTGAAGTTTTTTCACGAATGCTATATCATTTGGTTATCAGAATGAAGCTGAAAATGTACAAGCTAAAGTGATTTTTTTTTCTATGGGCAGATAGGGCGATATATTACACACTGATGGAAAAATATTATTGTCAAATCAATTGTATTTGTGTGGGGGGGGGGGGGGGATGTTCGGACAGATGTTTTCTCTATGCATATGATGTGACTTGTGTGTTGTACCGTGACGGGCCCAGGAAAAATGAGTGAATAAACGAAGGGTGTGACAATATTTTCTGAGAGCAGCAAATTTTAGTGCACATCTAAGTGCCATTAAAATGCATATTTGGGCTAAAAGAGCATACATATTTATTTACTTTTTCTCATTTTCTGGGCAGCCGTGGTGGCCTAGTCGGTAGGGTGTCTTGACTGCCACGCTGGAGACCTGATTTCGATTCTCGGGGTGGGTGATCTAAGCGGCCACATGGAGCTCACCCAGCCTCAAATAAATGTGTACCTGGGGTCAACATTGCCAGGTAAAGACCACCCAAGCATGGTGCTGATCACATCATCTCCAAGTTGGCAGAGATCAAAGAATATGTGGGGTAAAGGTAGCCGGAGCATGGTACTGATCATATCATCTTTCACATCCGCCTATATATGCGTGCATGGTGCGAAGTGCACGTTTTTTTTTTTTTTTCGGGTAGTCTCATGCCCCCTATGGTATCATCATTACTCTTGTAATTACTGAAAAGTGCCAAGTATTTCTTCCCCTGATTTTCTTGCTCGTATGGAAGTGGGCCCCCTTACACAAGACATCTTAACCAATTAACATAAAGGTGAAAAGCGATCTCCCGTCTCCTTTCCTGTGACATCTAAAATTACACAGTTATTTAAGGAGAAACTCCTCTTGGTGGAAGGGGTGTTTGCCCTCCGCAAGACTTCTAAATCCAATAATAAATCATCGATTATTATGGATATAAATAACAATCAGTGGTGTGCCCAAGAGGGGTTGGTGGGGGTTATAACCCTCCCTTTGGCCAGTATTTGTAAGAGAAAAAAGCAACGTCAAAGACAGGAAAAATGGCAAAGTGAGGGTGGACTACTATATAAAGTATACGTAACCCTCATCCCCCTCCTTTTTGAAAATCCTGCTCACTTAATGCTGTTGGGTTGATTGGGACAGGATACATATGCAGCTTAAAGTAGGATCTGCATGTCTTCAGGACACTTTGATTACAGTATATAAAGATGCTTGATGTCCATCTATAAATGATCATCCCCCTCCAATTACCCAGGACTTCCAAAATTATCAACTACAGTGCGTCCATTTCGATCTTCAGCCGAGAGATCGGGAGAAGCGTGGCGGGTGGCGCTGACGGAGATGCCGATATTTGCAGCCTGTAATACATGCTTATTTTTATGGATATATGCTGACATTTATATAAATATTGCAAAACGAGCACTAACCTGTGTTATAATTTATCATCTGTAATTCATCCAAGTTCTGCCCTTATATACACAAATAAATACGCTTTAGAAACAATGTTAAGAGCCATACATAATAGAACATTTTTATCATAGTTTTGACCAGTAACGTCCTGCTTAAGTTTATATCCTTGAAAGAGTTTTGTGGCGATGGGAATCGTTTGGAGCTTTCGAATGTGCAACACTGTATCAAGATTACGCTGTAGACGAAACCGTTAAAAGTCAATGGTGTTCGTGAGCTTCCTTGCAATCCGAAATCTCTGAGCTTGAGTTTTTTGTTCCTTTGCGACTAGATGAAGACAGAGCTGTGAATATAGTGGCGAGCAATGTAAACCAAGAGCGTGTTAATTTCGTACTGTGCGCAAGAGTGTTATTCTTGGTTACTTGCAGTTACTTGTTTGTGTTATTGCAGTGTGTATGTGTGTTGTGTCAGTGAGACGATTGGAATGCCAGCCGCAAGGTTCACGTGAAATTCCCAGGCGTTTGAACTCCACACAGAGATACGGTTAGACATCTTGTCCTTAAATTACGAGAAACTGTATCGTTAAATTTTAAAACACCTAAGCAAAAACGACGGATTTTAACCGAAGCAAAACTCGATGATATTGGTGCAGCATTAGAACGTTCTCCAAACAAACCTCTATGCCGTGTTTCAAAAGAGGTGGGCGTGTCAAAATCATCGGCACATACAGCCACTAAGCTACTAAAATTAAAACCGTACTCTTATAACACAGGTTAGTGCTCGTTTTGCAATATTTATATAAATGTCTGCATATGTCCATAAAAATAAGCGGGCATTACAGGCCGCAAATGTCGGCATCTCCGTCAGTGCCGCCCGCCACGCTTCTCCCGATCTCTCGGCTGAAGATCGAAATGGACGCACGGTACTTACCAGTTTACAGAGTAAATGGAGATCCAACACACTCAGATGCATAAGCTGAATCTAATAGGTGTTAGTTACAAGCAGTCTTCCACCGTTCCCACCCTCGAAAGTGGGTCCTCAGTTAATCAGACTTTAATTAATTGACTTTGACAGCAGGTCTTGCTTTTTTCCTTAGAAATTCATAATCATACTTCTTTCCTGTTGTTAAAGAAATTTTGACACACTATACCTCCTAAAAAGTCTATTATTTAGTCATTTCTTACTGACACTTAAGTTTCACCCCTCCCTTATGCTTTCCCACATTTTAAGTTTTATATTTATGGGCCCCTGAAAAACGTAAAATAGGGGTTTGACTATATATGATTGGTGAAATCCTCAAAGTGGCATTTGTCGCTTGTTGCTTCAGTGTTAAATCTCCCTATATAATGTGAAACTTGAGGATGTTAATTGTACAAGTAAGTATTTTAAGAAAAGCCATTGTGAATGCTCCATATGTCCTATGCTGAAGTTGGTGGAGAGAGGAAAGTACAGGTTCTTATTTTTTTCTGGCTTTCAGACTGCTGAAGCTGTGAAAAAAGCCCGTAGTATGTTAGAATACAGTGAAGAATCTATCCAAGTTCCTCGAATATTAGTGGGAAAAGTTATCGGAAAAAATGGCCGCATCATTCAGGAAATAGTAGACAAAAGTGGAGTGGTAAGTTTGAAATTTTTTTCTTTTCTTCATTTATTTATTTTTTGTGATTGTTACCATTAAAATGCATTATCTAAGCTTATTTTAGAATAGAAATGGGTATTTATAAACTTGATATATTAGATATGGATGATGTAATTGTTGGTTATTTTCTAAATAGATATCATCTGGCCCAAGAGGGACGCAAAGTGCAAGAGTAAGTACCGGTATTCAATTAAAAATTTTAGTTTTAAGTTTAAAGTTACTAGAGTATAAAGGATAATATTAACATCTGAATGTAATTTAAGGGTTGGGAGGATTTAAAGACCATAAAGAAATCTGTATTACATTTGAAAGCACATATCCCTGTTCCGTTAATACATAAGTCATAGGTTTTTAATGGCAAAGAGAAAGGGGTTTATTTTCAATTAACTAAAATACGTAATAGGTACATGATTGGCATATCTCAGGGTGACAGTAATGCATGCTTTTAGTTTTTAGTTTCCACGATTTTATGTTTATTCAAATAGAAGGTAAATGATATTTGAAGCAACGGTGGCAAATGTAATAGTAAGAAGAATGTCAGACTGTGTTCATTCCCTTTGCTCTATGCAATGTGAGATTCAAGATTTGAAAGAAAGTGCCAGTGAAGCAGAGGACAATGCATATTGTAGCACCAGTACAATTTCTTCCCTTATAGATATGCAAAGTGTAAAAAAACGAGAATGAAATTGCAGTTGATAGTCTACTATTACATTTGCCTCCGGCCATACTACTAGCAATATTGAGTGACGGATAACAAGTTTGAAACTTAAATCAATTATGATATGGAATTTCAAGCAAAGAGCATGCCATAACCATAATGTTTGAACTCCACAGGTGAAATGTAATGAATGATGGTTGAAGCTCCAATAATTCCAGCCGACCTCAGTGATGGAGTGGTTAGCACAGTGCGCACGATGCCAGGGGTTCCAGGTTCGAATCCCAGCCTGAGCATGGGTGTTCTTTGTGAGTGTCCATCACTTTCATCATATCGTTACTCATTCTCATCGTCCCAGTTAACCAAAAAGTGGCTGAAAAGTGATGCTAAATAACAAAAATCAAATAAAATCCAACAATTCCTTTGCAACAAGACCTTACAAATTTACTAAACTGACATTCAATTCAAAATTTATTATGCTGTTTGTGTTCCCAGATATTACATTTTCCCTATTTAATCTTGGTCCCTTGAACAATGAGAAATGTATAAATTGTGATTAAGTGCCTTTGGTATTTAGTCACCATTTTCAGTGGCAGCCATTCTTATCTTATTTACATTGTGGGTAATTGTTTTTTTAATATGAGAATTGAATACATATATTTGATGTGTTTTGAATACATATATTTGATGTGTTCAGGTAATTGGGCAGTTATTTAAGTTTCTTTGAGCAATTACTTTGTATGACTTTTTTGTCACATTTCTGTATCTACATTGTTTAATCACAGTGATGAGGGTGAGTGATGACCTGACAAATAGCATGAAAGAAAGAGGCAAAATGAACACCTTAAATAAAAATTAAGTATCCTCTCATGTCTTGTGACCCCATAGAACACATAAAAATAAATCTTTATTTTTATATACGTATTTTCTGTTCGATGGTTTACTAATTGAATCAAACATTGACAAATAACATTACCTGATTTACCTTGGAGTCAGTAGTTTAAAAACAGCATACAGCAAAGTAGAGCCTTAATTCCTAGCTTTTCTGATGACATAGTGGTAACATCATTGCCTTGTAATCGAGGGGTCCTGAGTTTGATACCTGGTGGAGGCACATAGTGGTTCGGATCCCACTTTTAACTGAGAGTCCAGTCCCGATTAGCCTATCTGTGCATGAAGTGAACTTGAAACAACAAATCAATCATTCAATCAATTCAACATACTGTTTCCTATGTAAGTCAGATGTGATTGTCCTGGCATGTGGTGTAATAATTTCTTTAAAATTGTTGTCACATTTTTGTACTTAATTGTTATGCATTAGTTGCCACTTAAATATCACAGTCCAGTTTCGAACCCAGCCGTGAATGTATATTGGAATAACCTGAAAGGGATATTTAGCTAACTTAATTTTATTTGAATTTGTTAGTTGAGCAGTTCATGCGGTCTTGGCATTTGTCTTGCACAATAGAAACATCTCTGCGGTGGTCCAAGTGGGACCACACACATATTGGAGATCCTAAGTTACATTTTGGAGGTGTGATTTCAGATGCGAATTTTTCAGACATTGTCCCTGCATGGAGCAGGAACTCCACCTGCACCTAATCAATGAGAACCTAGTGGGTAACTGTGGGTAGAGGCAGCCAGAGGCTGGTGCTGATCACATAACTAAGATCGAAAATGTGTTAAGCCCTACCTCCACATGCCGTAAATGCCTTCATGGCACATGCAATGCACAGAGGATAGCTTTATAATTTTTTTGTTATCCTGTTGCATCCACGTTCAGATCTGAAACATTCATAGAAGAGAGTGGTCTTTGCTTGAAATTTTGTGATACAATTGATATCAGTTTAAAACTAGTAAATTAATTGGCAAGAAATGCTACAATCAAGATGAACTAATCTACTGATTTGTTAACTTAATTTTCATTGTTTTTACAATCAAATTGCAAAAATTAATTTATTTTTAAATTAAGCGAGCTTAAATATTGAGTAAAAATTGAACAAAACAACATTATGATTCCCTTTGAGTCACAAAAATTTCACTTTGTTATTTATGTGAACAAACTACAATATTTTAACAATCTCCTTGTTGTGAGTGATCAAATAGAAGTTCTGCTAAATTTTTAATGTGGGTTTTACCATTCTTATTCAATGTTGTACACAGTTTATCTCCGGTTATTGAAGCACAGCTTATATTTTGGTTGGGAGTTCAAAGAATGGGGATTATTTCTGTGAAAATTCTACATGTGGTTTATCTCATATTTTAAAAGTATTTTTCTAAATCTAGAATGAATACTAATTTTGAATACAATTTATAATTTAAGCTTTAAAAATGTGAAGATATGTTGTTTAGGGGTGGGTGCAATGAAAAAACTAATATACCACTTGCATCGTTTTCAAAACAAGGGAAAGTACCTTCTCAATAATGTAGTGGTAGCTTTGTCACTGTGTAATCAAGGGGTCCTGGGTTTGATAGCCAGTAGGAGTACATATTGTTTTGGATCACACTAAAACTGTAGGCCCAGTCCCCCATTAACCTATCTGTGCATAAGTAGGTATGGAACAGATTAATTGGTACTCTTACAAGTATCAGATGATAAAGGCATATCGGTGTATCAGTCTACCAGTAATTTTACAGATCTGATATATTCATAAAGATCTTGTAATTTAGTGCGATGAGGTGACATTTTGTTATAATTTTTGTGGATATAAACATGTAATTTACATGCCCTAGTTTTTATTTTAAGTAAATGCCTAAAAATGCAGCTGCCTTTGCATGCCAATCATCTGTGAACATATATTTTTTAAAGAGGTCAATGAACCATTCAGGTTCTTCAAGGATCATTTGTAATTTTATATTGGTACTTTATCAGTCCATCCCTAACTACATTTTCCAGTACCTATTTAGTACTGGTGAATCTATTTAATTTGTGTTAATATAAGTGAGTATATTTTATACTGTTACATGTAAATTAGTAAAATGACTCATTTTAGAGAATTACTTTTATGAGTGATGTTGCTTAACCCTTAAATGCAGGGGCTGATTTTCTCGATATCTGTGCCAACACCGAGCTTGTTTTCGCTGGGAAATTGAAAATTCCACAAGGTTATAAATTAGAGATGGGTCAATATGAAATTTTGCCCAATACTAATAAAGTACAGACATAAAATTTACCTTTACAGATAAACCAATATTCTACAGATCCATTATAAAATTCAGAATGGTCCGTGAAGAACTTAAATGGTTCATTGACCTCCTTAATAAATGTGTGTTACCAGGTGACTGCAATGCAAAAGAAGCTGCATATTTAGAGTTACTTTGGAAAAAGTAGCAGTGAATGAAGATTATATGTTTATATCCATAAAAATTATAACAAAAAGGCAGAATATTGCACTATGTTACAAGATATTTATAGAGATATTAGATAGGTAAAATTATTGGTTATTTTACCGATACACCAATTGCCTATAGCGTACCGATTAATGAATCCCATTCCTCTTTTAAGTAAAGATTTATTTCTTGGAAACTACATGAATCCTAAATTTAGACATTATACCTAGCTTCGTTTAGTACAGATTAGGCTATAAGCCTTTGGTCTAGAAACACAATTTCCCTTTATCGGGTAGAAGAAGAAGACATTTTTTTTATATATATATACAAAATTTTAATTTTGTCAGCCCCCCACTTAGGCAATGCTGGGACGAGTGGGATATTCTTGATGGCAAACCAGGTCGTGAGATCTTGTATGCCTTACTCGTCTTGGAGGGGAAACATAAACCACACAGGACTGCCTTACACCACTGAACTACATACAAGACTATCTATCTGTTATCTTCAAAAGTCAAAGCTGAAGTGGGTAAATGTCCACCCTTGCCAAAGAAGCTCCCTTGCGAGTCTGACCTCGATTGAAGTAGGCTGAATTCCTTCTTTGCTGTTGCAAGGGGATAAAAATAGCACAACTAAGCCAGTTCTTCCCTCCTTCGAGCAGTTATTGGTTTTTGGATATCCAGCATTGTCGATCACTGTCTACTATAGGAAACACTTCCTACCCCCACCCATGTTTCATTAGTACTCTTCTGTGAAAAGGAAACTCAGAAGGCTCTCACAGGACATGTTTCCTTGGTAAAACTTGTTTTCAAGCACCATTCTTGTAAACAAAATGTCAAAGTTCATGAAAAGAAAATTTAAAAATATCTTAAGGTCTGTCCCCTCCCCCTCAAGTATAGCCAAAATCAGCTCAACTTAATAATTACTCATGATGTGCCTCGAGGCTCATATAAGCACTCAAAACATTCTCCGAACATTGCCTGAGTCACAATATGTTTCAAAAATAAAATACTATGCGGAAACACTTTTGTGACGTGTGTGTCACACAGCGTTAGCGAAAATTCCTGGTGTGACACATAAAGGGTGTCTCAACAAGAATGTCGGATTTAATATCATGAAAAAAAATTTATGTTCATGTAATGGCATAATTTATACATCAATACAAAGGGTACATGTTTCTAGTTAAGTACATAAAACAATATCTGTCATATGTGCTCACGACTTGCTCTGCATGTAGTCAGTCACTATCAATTAAATTGCTGACGACTCTTACATAAATTTGCTCCTCAATTTGGCTGATGACATGTCAAATTTCCTCCTGAGTTCTGGTAGGCTTCATAAACCTGCGTTTTCACATACCCCAGAGGAAGAAGTTACAGGCTATCAGGTCATATGACTTTGCTGGCCAGTTCTGGTCGCCGTTGCATAAAAGAACTCTGCCCAGAAATTTCTCATGCAGCAGGGCTATCATCTCGTGGGAGATGTGTAAGGTAGCACCTACCCAATAACAATGACAACAAATAAAAGACAACAGTACTTAAATTTATTAAAGCAGTGCCAGCAACCCAACAACAAAAAGACAATGGTGCAATTCAAATCTGGTGTTCTTGATGGGACACTCTTTATGAAACTAAACCGAGATTATTGGAAGATGCTGGAACTCTTATTTAGAATATACAGAATGACATTGTATTTTCTTGTAATCTGGTTGCTCTCCTTGCAATGATGCATGAAAGAGAGATGTGCTTTGCCCATAGATTTGACAATCACCAGAAGATACTTAATTTGAATGTTGCATTCACACTTAACCTCTGACTATTGAATACATTTACTTCTTTTCTAGAATTTCATTTGTATTGAGAATTGCTTACACAAGCGTATATTAATTAATTTGATTAGGATTATTTTCTAACATTATAGGAAATACAACATTATCAAGTCAAACTAGTCTGTGCAATAATACCTGAGTTTTCAAGTTCCTGATTTTATACATAATGCACTTGATTTGGTTTATTTTACTTCACTTTTCTGACACTGTTGGCTAATTGAGAAGATTTGGAGTGATGGTATGGTGAAATTGAGGAAGGGACACTTGCAAAGAACGCCCATACCCAAGCTGTGATTTGAACCTGGGGTCTCTGCCATCGTAGCGCAGGCTTCACAGATACCAATCTGATCCAGTATAAAAGAAACATTCTGAGTTCTGTCTTAGGAAAGTTGCATATTATAATTTTTTTAGGCTGCTTGCTCCCCAGGGTAACTGAAGTCACGGCCGTGCAGTTGGTATGGCACCTGACTACCATGTGCAAGACCCACGTTTCATTCGTGGGGTGTATATCTTGGGTGGCATTTTTTCTTGCAATGTCCCTGCATAGAGCAGCTCTAGGGTTACCCAGCCTCCAATCAATGGCTGCCTCGGGGATGTAGCTGGAGTGTGGTACTTAACCACACCACCTCCATTATGGCAGAGATTGAAAATCTGTGTAGGGACCAACCCCAATGCACAGGAAATAACTTTACCATTTTTGGTTTGTGAAAACTGTAACTATAGAAATATTGGCTTGATAATGTTGATAATTTTAGCAAAACATGTACCAATGTTCCTTTATTGGCCAATCCCAGTAATCTATGCCCCACTTTTTGGGGATAAGATTTTTTCTATTTTTAAAGTAGTATTGTGCATTCTACATAATAATGGCCTTACCTTAGTGTAGGAAGGTTTGTGCTTAATGTGTGTTCAAGTCTGTAATGTAGAGTTATGTTCCCTATTTATTTATTAAATCACTTAAATGCAAGTTTTGAGAGGAAACTCAACATGTTTCTGATTTTCAGACCCAAATTTTGAGTGTCCTTTTCTCGTTTTATACCATTTTGAAATTGCATTTAAAGTATGTTCATTTTTGTCACATTATAGTGATTAATTCTGACAAGCAAATTCAGAATTCTGAAATATTCCACTTTTTAGATTTTTAAAAATTTGTATGTGCTAATTTTTTTATGGCCACATTTCTTTATATCATAAATAGCCTCTGTTCGTAATTTTGCAAAAAAAATTTAAGTGTAATTTCAGCACTTTTTGTGTTCAAAATATATTGCATGCTGTTGCAATTGCGACTTCTCGTAATTTTGTAATCATTACTTTTGAAACTTACAAGGGAATGGCAAGTGAACGTGATTGCCAATTTGTCAGTTTTGTGTACTTACAGTTCATAGAGGTGGTGGCATTTCGGATACATTTTCCTAGTTTTTCCTTGGGCAATGTTAGGATAAGAATTTCGTTAGTCTAGGTTAACATACAAGATAAAAACAATATGTAGGTCATTATCGTGTGTCGTAGGTCCCTTATGATGAACTCACAGATTTTGACCACCTTTAACCAACAGTCACATACAAGTACATATTTAAAACTAAAATAAATAAGTGACCATTTAAACATTTACTGAGTCTGCAAAATATAATGTGCATAAAATCGCTCAACATAATTGTGTTCAGCTATCACAGAACATTAGTGTCCTTAACTTCTGTATGAGTACCACTTTTTATTGATGAAGTGAGAAATGTGATATTTTAACAGCATGCAATCATGGTTGAAAACACGAAGACCCAGAATTTTGTCTACAGACTCAGTACCTAAATGCATGACCATGAAATTAGATGGATGGCAGAAGTTTGCCCTGTTGCCACCTCTGAGCACAACCCGTGTCTTCGGAGGTTTAGGAGAATAAAAGATCTTGGTGTAAACTTGCTCTTTGTAATCTATGTGATACAAACTTACATTAGGCAATGCAGCTCTGTTGATGTTGCCACACAGTGTGCAGGAACCAGCGACTTTTGTCCCACTCTCGCTTTGCTTTCCCCGTATGTGGCACCAGTGCAATTCTGCCCAGTCACCTATTTTCATGGCCGTGCATTGAAGTGCCTAAGTACAATCCCTAAGTTTGTTTAGTTTATCGAAATGTTTACCTACAACCTGTTGCTTCATGCAGTTACAATTGTAATGAGCCATGGGATAAGGTGAATTATAATAGACAGGTTGCATTTCAAGGCAAAATTATAATTCATGCTTTTTCAAGCTGTGATGTGGGCATTACTATATTGAGCCCAGTCCAAGGGACAAGTGACACATAGAGCTCGTCATGTTGCTTTTGTTCGGGAGGTTGCATTTATTACTAAGGGTTCGTTTCCAAGTGACATGTCACCTGTTGCTTGGTGCTTTGGTCTGAAAGCTCCTTACAGTAGTGGAAAATGGTCAGTAAAAGTCAGTTTGGCTGTATATGAGGAAACCTGCTGAGGAAATAACAGTATTTTGCTAAAAACAATATTCAACACAAAACCAGCACGATAAAAATAGCCCCAAAATTGGTCCCAATCTTCCGGAGTTGTAATCGGTAACTGCAGTTGAAGAGAATGAGAACAAAGCATGCAGAAATGCATTTGAACCATTTGACTAGTTTCACCTTTGCCTGTAGTATTGGCAACCAAGAATATATGCCACTATAAAATGTCTTTTTTGTTTTTCACTTCACCCATAAAATATTCGGAAAAGCTTTATGCAACAGTTACTGGAGCCTAAGAAACACCAGATGTGCCAGAGAAAATAGATATGTTTACATGCAAGCAATAAAGAATTGACTATTTAAAAAAAATAATAGTAGTTATTATCTTGCTGCCAACTCCCTTGTAAGTTTCAAAACAAATGCGTTTACATTTCTTTGCTTTTTAATGTGTTTAATGTTGAAAAATATCATTGAATTGTGTGGAACAGGTTTCTGTATACATTTCTAGTGAATTTTTGCATTTTTTTTTTTTAGTGAATCAGTAAATATTGAAATGAATCATTTCAGCCACTCTCTTCCCCTTGTCTTGACTCAACTGGCCCTCTTTCCCAATATTTGTTAACTTATATCTCATTTTTGTGTTTATTTCAAATATGCATGATGTACTTTCCATAAATTATTTTTGTTCATAGTAAGTTAATATTTCTAAATGTTTGTTTCAGGTGAGTCTTCTGTAAATACTTACCTTTGAATTGATGAGCTGTTTACTTGCAAATATATGTGTACTTATATGGAGACAATCCTTTTAAATTGTTTTTAATGATATAAATATTCTTGTCAATGATTTTTTAGAGTATTCAAATATCTTTATGAATAAAATAACCAGTAAAACTTCAATTTAATATTCTTCGCTTAACAAGTTGTGTTTTCTTGTGTTTACTCTTCCTATACCTATGGATTGTGCGAAAGTTTATTTATTACATAAACCCATACTGACACTGCACATTCAGCTTTCCATGCAACTGTTTGTGTTTGCCTTTTCACACAAGTTTTCTTAACCCTTAAGGAGCTTTCAGACTGAAGTGACAGGTAACAAGTCACATGTGGTTTCACACTGAAGATAGAGAAGTGGCAACCTCGAACTGGCACTCTCTCTCCAGTCTGTGAAATAGCATCCATTATGCATTTCTGGCAGACAGACAGACAGGCAACACAATGCAAGCTATTGAGAAAACTACACAGTACAAGTGACGTGCACTTTGGTGTGTTCCCCCGGTATGAAAGGCTGCATTTATTTCGGAAGGCTTGTTTCCTGCACTTCGATCTGAAGGCTCCCATGCTAGAACAGTACCTGTCCCAATGAGATATTTATGTATATTCCATGTCCTGGTAGGGGATGTAATGTATGCAACTTTGGGTATCTACTGTGTTCAGATAATGTTCTAGGGATACACATGTTGATACAAGACTCTTAGTGTGTCATAACATAATTTTCTCTCCTGGCTTATAAGAGGAAGGGGAAGCCCCAACTTGTAAATATTTTCAAATTTTGATCTGATAACAGCCTGTGTCCAGTCCCTCACCCTGGAAAACTTTCTCAGCATTGAAGGTTTGGTTGAATTGAAAGGATGCTTTACACATTGTTGCATTCTGTTTTAAATGTTGAAACTGCCTTCTTAAATAATGTAATTCCATAATGGTTTTGGGGACTTTGCCAATATTCACCATATATTTTCACAGGTGATGTTCAATTATTATTTCATACAAAAATTGAATTTAGCTGTGCTCTTGCTGTGTATATAAATGACAGAACATGTCTAAAATACTATAGACAAATAAGGCATCAAGTTTTGGTCATTGATAAAAGTATGTGGAAACATTACTGAATGGCCTATTAAAAAAATGCTATGTTGTCATTTTTGGCTGTGTAACTAATTTGCCAGGGTAGGGTATCTCTCAGCTTAAAAATGTTGTCTCAATAGATTTGAGCTGCCACATAACTGATTGGTTAAGCATACTCAGCTTTGTTGCAAGTAGTGCTAGGTTTAGTCTCCAGTGAGACCTCGCAAAATCATTGTTGACCCAACATTGTGAAGACATTTTGGCAACTACGAGGTTAAGTCAATAATTATCTGCAATTCACTTGCCACTCCCATATTCTGTACTGAAATTGTTCGGTGGATTTCACCAATCACTGTCAAGCAAGCTAGGATTGCAGTTGAGAATAGGCTGTGACACTTGTTTTCTGCACACGTGACCATGATACAAGTTATGCTAAAAAAAAAATATATGGACTAAACAAACAAGTCTTCCAATCATTATCACCCTTAGCCCCATCTGAGCTTCCTGGGGTAAAACACCACCCCTGCAGACAATAATTTGAAACCATGTACAGATAGAAATGGCATGGGGACCAATCGTAATAACGGTATGAATATGGAAATTAACATCAATTGCAGAAATAGTCATTACACGTTTTTAATAAAAGAAGTTTTATTAAAAACTTTGGATCAAAATTATGTTGACATTAACAGGTAGGTACAGTATATATCGTTCTGTGTGTATGTACATTTTTATTATTAAGGTACTTTTCTTGTCCCCCCCTGCTCTGAATATAATTTGTTTGCAGTATATCCACATGTACACAATTTGCTAACAAATAAGAACCTTGTGTGTGAATAAGTATTAAATTGAAGTTTTACTATGCTGAAGTAAATGCAAATGTAGTCCCTTTATACAAGAGATACAAATATGTTTTTATGATTAATATTTTTTTAAATTTCCTGCATGGAACTATTTTGTCTCCTGCTAATGGGATATCTGCAGCTAGTTTGAAAAGTGATATTTTATGTAGTTATTGTTTTTAGTACAGTTTGCTATTTGTAGTTGATAGTTTTTCATTGATGAAAACTTTAATTTTGTAAATATGTGTGATGAATCAATATGTGGTTAACTACATTTCAATCAGTTAATTTTTATTTCAGTTATTGAGTGCAAATATAATTTGAACAGTTGTGTTCAGTTGTTTGATGTGGTGTACTGTTTGCAGTACCACAGTTGAGATGGTTAATATTCGTATGTGTTTTCTATGAATTTTGCATAATGACGACAATGCTTTAAATAAGGCTAGGCACTCACCCCTCCCCCCTCCTCCTGTTTTGTTCAATGACATGATCCAAGACCCTCCGTAGCAAATGAGACATGGGAGATTATTATTACAGTTGATGGTACAAAAATTGTTGAGAATAGAGAAGTACACAAAGCATTTTTAAGGGCTCTTGACTGATATAATGTATACTGCTTTGATTACATATTAAATACTTGCCCTTGATCTGTCGTCGTCTTTAGATATCTGCTAAGAATATATACAATTGGTGTGCAAATGGAAACATTCAGCTTTTGAACAGAATGAATCAATTTATCTTAGCCACCGTGCTAATCTATTGTCATGATTCCAAGCTTTTTGTTGAGACCTAAGACTAACATAATCCAACATGTGCATTGCCTTTTTAATGAGGAAAAAAAAAAACTAGTGGAAACATTGCAGAAGAGGTCAGATTTTTACTGAGTAATGAATGAAGAAGACTTGAAATTGCTTCAAAACTAGTGCAAAAAAGATATTATCCTGTAAAGGGGAATTGGAGAACTTGTAAAGTATGGTTTTCCATACTTTGCATTGTACAATTGGAGAAGTATCCTGCAGCTACTTGAGAATATTGGCTACCATTTCAGCATATGCAACCAGAAGTTAGTTTAGGAATCCAGAAACTGAATAGACAGATTATGAAAAATTTATATTTATATATAGTTCCGCGTTTGCTTTATATCTAGCGTATTTCACTCCTTTTGGGTGCCACCTTGTCCATCTGCAAAGTATAAGAGGAGATAGCTCTTATTATTCATTCCTTGTGTGTGTATTTTAAATTGCAGCCACATTGATGCTGATAGAGTTGATAAAAGATTGCAACTGTTGACAACATCCAGTTGGTTTGTGCCATATCCTAGAGATTGTACTCAAGGATTTCGTGGATCAGTTTTTCATCACATGATTGAGACAAATGACGTGATTTGAATCCCATTCAAAACTGTAGGCCCATTGTCAGTTAGCATCTCCCTACATAAGTTAGACTAAAACAACAACTATTTGAAATAATTTATATAGTGTGGCAAGTTTGGGTCTTTACAAGGACACACATTTATGGGCAATGAAATATCAAAGATTTTGGTCCAAAAACTGAGCACATTTATAGATCAAAAAATGTACATAAAGTGGCATTTTAGTGTTAAACTTTTTGAACGAAAATTCTAAATTTGATTCAAATAGAATATTCATTACATAAATTAAAAATTTCAATTTTAATACCACTTTTGTCTAGTTATTTGAGAATTATTAAGTTCATTTCTGTGTAATAAAGCCCATTTTTCCATCCGAAATTTTGTAACAGAATTAATCCATGTTCTGGAATTTTGCATCGATTCATGACAAAATGCACCTGACACCTTTCAGATACCTCAAAAATGAACTTTTTAGTGTATCATCTAATCATATTTCTATCAAAAACTAAATCTACATATCCCTAGTCATTACACACAAGTCAGGTCAACAGGTAGGAGGCTTTTTGGGCCCCAGAAGTAGACAATCTTAGTCAAGTCCCATTGCTTTGTTGATTAAACTCACAAATATACAACTCGGGTGCTTAAGAACTTGGATGGATAGGTCAACATGTTTTATTTGGCATACAAAATCTATGCATTTGTTTCGGAGATGCTTTAAACACTACAAGATATTCCTGGCCAACATCATCTTGTGCGCTGGAAGTGTTAAATGTGTTGCTTTTTCTCAGGACATTTGTTTTGAAGAGTAAGTATTTAGTTCAGTAAAATAATATAATTGTGTATATGTAACATGTCTGTTCTCAATGATTAGATATTGCATGTTTCAAATTGCCATTTTCAGTTGCAGGAGTTACTTCCCTGTAAGTTTCATGAAAGGGAAAAGTAAATTAAGTAATATTAATTATTTTGTACATGCAACAAAGGAAATCAATCATTAGGAATATCAATTGATATATAGGAAGGTTTCTGATTAAAATGTTAGTTGATATTAATTGATTTTGCAATAGACAAAATGTAATTTCCAGAACAGAAGGAATACAATCATGTTAATACGAAAATGATTGTCGTCAATATTTTGTATACAAATCACGCTCTGGACAGAAAATATGTTTCTAGAATGAGATAGTGTAATCAACACAATAATTAAACTTTGAGGTGATCTAGATAAACTTAAAAATTATTTCAATTGCCAAAGTTTAGACAAATTGTATTTGTGAAAATGAGATACAAAAATTGAATCAATACAAGCTGCTTGAAAATTATATCATTTTTTTAAAAAGTGCCATTTCTAATAAAAAAAATTGCTCACTTGATTTTTTTGTTCAGGTAATGTTCGATATTAACAGAATTCATAACTGGATTCTTTTGTTATACATAACACAGTGCAGCAGTAAATGTCAAATAGTGCTCACAGTTACAAGAAGTTCCTAGATATGAGATAAAAATAAATAAATAATAAAATGTTTAATGCTAAGATGTATTTTTTTTTGTGATAGTATAAGGAAACAATTGTAGCTTTTATTTTTCTTGTCTTATATTAATTAGAAGTTTGTTAGTGATTACAATTATATAGGCACCATTTATTACCCAAACTTATATTAGAATTTTCCACATATAAATACCATGTTTGTAAAGGTTCAGATCATAGGCCAGAACTCAGTAATATATGAGCTAGGAGGAACCAAGGTTCAACAAGTATTTTGGATCCTTATTTTTTCCGTAATTTGAGATTGTGGTGGAAATGAATATAACAAATATTTTCTGAGTTTCGATGCAGTACACCTGCGAATTGTGGTGTAAATTTAGTATCATTTGAAGGATGCAATTAAGGAACTGGAGTTCAATCTAGTAGGGTACATACAGGCTTTTTGTAATATTAGCATTATGAGGGGAAATACATGTATAATGCAAAAGGCTCAATCTGAAGATTTTGCAAGTGTGATTTATACAATGCTGGTCTGTCTGGAATTCTAGTTGGCTTTGCAAAGTGAGTTAATTTTTGCTCATAAACTTTTGTGTATGGGAACTTCGGTTTCCCTACATTAGTAAACATTAGTAATTTCTTTGGCACTGAAGGAAAACAAAATAAAATGAATTGGATTGGCCTTAATGCTACTAGTACCCCAATAAGTTTCTCCCAGCGCCATCTATCAGAAGTTCTGGCTAGGGTGTGTTAATTGGGGAGAATCCGCTTCTCACTTCAGCCTGGATTTTTTTTTTTTTAAAAGATTGTCCATTGATGGAAACAGTTTTCTCTCAATAATAATAATGAAAAATGCATGGTTGGAAAATGACATAGCTCAGATTTTTTTACCTTTGTAAGATTAATAAGTCTGCAGTTGAGGTTGCCAGATATTCTATAATTTTGATACGTTCAATCTAAAGGTGGTCCTTGTATTATGAGTGCGTGGAAGTGAGGTGCCCACACACATTCTTGATCTTCCTGTAATGGAATTAGTTTTATCAGCACATGAATTCTAGCTTCAATTTTTTCCCACAATTCCCTGGGGAATTTGGGGAATCCTAGTTCAACTAACTAGCTCTGATAATAATTACTAACCCCTCGAGGGATAGAGCTTCAATCATCTTGTTAAAATAATAAAAATGTTGGAAGTCAACATTGCACAAGTTTCTATGAGTTTTTAGGAATATGACATTGAAATGTGTTTAAAATTGAATGTAGGCTTTGCTTTTTCTGTGATGAAAGAATTATAAAGGAACAGTATTCTCTACTTCAATAGAAAATAATTCTAAATTAATTTTTTGACATCTGAATTACAGTTTGTTGAGCCGTGGTACAATGAGGTTTCACTTTACTAAGAAATTACACCCACCTTCATTTGAACATTGTATCATGTTTACTGCAGTCTTTTGCTTGGAGAAACATACATGGAAGTTTATTCCACTTGTTGAGTAGGTTTCGTGGTCATTGCATTTTTTAACTATGGATTTGTAAAAAAAAATATAGGGTTCCACATAGAATGCCTGGCAACTTGGCCTGCGATAAATGTTGTCAATTTTTATATTTTTGTGTGCATTTTGCATTCGATCTTTAAAATAATTGCAATTGCCAAATATCTATTCAAGAATGCTGCATTTTATCTTTGGTGTATGGGTGATCTTCAAAAAGAGTAAAGAGTCACTAAATATTTAAAAGTGTCAGTTGCTGTATGTTGTGGCCATAAGGCACCATTGGATTGGCATTGCTGGTACCTTTCTGTAAATTTATTTTCATAATTGTTTTAAAATAAGTTGGGCATCCAGATTTTCCAGGAAACGACAATGCTAACATTGTAATCACCTTTTCCAATAAGCTTTTCTTCAATCATTGTTCTTAAAAATGTGAAGTTATTTTTTAATGTGTTGAACATAGTATTTCAGGTGAATGCAGTAACTTAGCAGCACCATGTCAATTGGAACCCCTTCAGTCGATGTTGCTTCCAGTTGTTCATGATTATTGCCAAGACTCAGATGTAGCTGCAGCGATTCTTCCCTCAATCTCATGTTTTGACCAAAAAAAAAAAAAAAAAAATACAGTAAAAAAATCGTAGTATTGAAATTTTTCTCAGTTGAAATCTTTTTGTAGCATTGATGTACATTTTCAGCTACCATCAAGATAAGGAAATGCACATACAGGGTATGTTGTCTTAAATAGTTATTTCCATAATGTACAGACATAGTCCATTTCCTTTTGGTAACCATCATGCTCGAGAGGAACATGGTAACGCGAAGAGAAATTTTGAAATTGAGGAAGCAAAGAGCTTCGAGAACTCATTTCAACCTATTCTGAACATCAGTACTACAAAATGATTGGTACAAATTACTGTTTTTAGTAGTAATAACTATTATTTGGAAATATTGGTGCTTCTCGGAACATATTTTGAGTTAACCCTCTCATGGAATCTTCATGTGGTCAATTGCCAGGGACCAAAACGAAGTGGAGTCTGATTAACGGAAGTGGCCAGCCACTGAGATGGATGTTCATTATTGCACAAAAGCTTTATGTATATAACCACATTTGTTTATACCAATAGTTGACACTGAAATAGGTTTTAATATGGTGGAGTTGCAAACTTTTTTTTCTATTTCTTTTGATATATAACCGATCCTATATGAAGTAACATTTCATCATATCCACTATATAGGAAGGCTTGTATTCTAGATTCACATAGATATGCTTGCTTTCTTCAAACCATTTTCTAATTGTGGAAAGTAGAAGTGCTAAATTTTACATAGAAATGCTGTTTTTTACTATTTATTTATCTCACAGTCAAAGAAAACTAGATACTTCAATCTAGTTTGCAATTTAAAAATTTATCATTTCAGTTTCTATAATATAAAAGTACATATGTAGTTAACCACAGGTTGATTTAAATCACAAAGTAGTTAAATTATTATTAATGTAGGTTAAGAAGAGTGTGTTACAGTGTACAGTAGTCTGAAATGTGGAATGCATTTTAAACAGCAGCTGCATCAGTCAATTTTATTACTTTTTAATGAACGTGAACTGAAATATTTTTCTGCCAAGAGTTTCTCACGCTCTAATAATTGTTGACTTTCATGTAGGAGTGGCAAAAAAAGAGTTTTGCAGTGACTTAAACTGCTGCATTCCCGTTTGTTCAGTTACTACAGCTGTACCATTTTGCAGATATATTAAATACATTACTAGTTTTATTAAATAATTCATGATGTGAGCATGTTTGTGATTATTTTGTTTTATCTTTATCAGGTGCGGGTAAAAATTGAAGGTGATAATGAGCCACAGCCGACAATTCCTAGGGAAGAGGGTCAAGTTCCTTTTGTATTTGTAGGTACTGTAGAAAGTATAGCCAATGCAAAAGTTCTTTTGGAATATCATTTAGCACATCTAAAGGTAAGTACAATAATGTACAAATATATTAATATTAATTACTTTTTTGTCAGGATGTCAACCAGAGCTTTCGAGAGTTTACATCATTGTCATCTTCAGGGACTTGTATTATCTTCACTTCAATCCCTGAAGATAAGTGATATTCACTCTTGAAAGTTGAGGCACATTTTTCTGAAACTAGCTGGTCACTGTCATGAAAGCTTATAGACACTGTCATTTTGTCATAAAATAACATTTGCAGATTTTTTTTTCAAAGCTTTTTTACATACTTTTAGATAGGGATGTGCTGAAGCCGATTACAGATGTATAAAAATCGGCAGAAATTGACATATCGGCATCGGCAAAAATTCGATATTTAAACCGGTACAGATTATACTAGAGTTTTACCTTCTAATAAGTTTTATATTTTATTTTTGTAATATTTATTGAAAATTAGGTTATGATTCATCATCATTATTGTAGAGTTTTTGTAATAAAAATATTGCACTCTCTCATTCAGAAGATCAACCTAACTCAAAATCTGAAATAAAACAGTACATTGCTGAACCAGGATCTGCTGTTGTATTGTATTCAAAAGTGAGTATTCAAACCTGAAGCAAGTGCTGAGAAAATACTTGGGCATACCTGCTGCATCAGTATTCAGTGTTCGCTGAACAGATTTGCGATAAGAGAAGAAGTAGGTTACTTCCTGAAGTGCTTCCAAAACTCGTGTTTCTGAAGTTGAATCTGGCAGCAGTAAATTTCCAACATTAAGGAATTCATTTTGTTTTTCAAAGAGTTGCTTGTGTACTAATGTTAAACCTCTTGAGAATCCATGTTCTTCTTAAAGGTTCACATAACCACCCTTTGTAGATGCAAATGTACATTCGCATCTCTTGAGAATATATATGTATATATTACATATGATATGCAATAGAAGTGTACAAAGCAAATTTATTTTTGTCATGCTGAAAATAACATCTCGTTTCTGTTTAATAACCTTATGTATCGGAATCTGTTAAATATCAGCATCGGTATCAGTTTCAAAAATTATCGGTGAGTACATCGGCATCGGTGATCACATCCCTACTTTTATACCTATTTTTAGTTTGAAAATATTTTAATTTTGAGTATATGCCACAAGATAACAGTGCCTGCCACTGATGCATTCGTATCATTGCCATTTCAGGTGTGGATCAAGTACAATAGTATGTATTAGGGCTGAGCTGTAGGTACTCTAGAAAGTAGAAAGAAAATTGTAAACATTAAAAGTAGTTCAGAATATTTCTAAATTTTAAGATTTTCAATTGGAACAATATAGCACTGTACAAGAATTTTACTTGAAAATATACATAATTTCACATGATATCATTTAATCACAAAATTCATGTTGCCAATGTTGTTGTAAAAAATTATGCACTTTGCAAAATGACCAATACACTCCAGATAAGTTGCAGCCAGTATCTGTCATTAAATTCCAACTGACATTGTCAATTTGCTCAGCTCTGGTAAGCATCTTATTTTGTCATCTGTAATGTACTGTAGATCAGTATAAAGTACAAACCATTTACAATCAGTTGATCAGAATGAAGGTTGTATACCATTTGGCATAATTGTAAAATGAGTGTAATTTAGATCGAGAGATTATTTATAACTTGTAATTTTATTTCAGTAGATGATTTGTATGTAATTCCCAATCTAGTCATGAGAGATAGGTTTCTTCATAGTTCCCACTGAATAAACATCTGTTTATAATGATTTCAAAAGGTCATGCACCAACTTAAATCCTGTCTTTTTTTCTTCATACAGTTCTAGAAACTGTCAAGTAAACCACATTTACCAAACACAGAACATTTGTTATTACACTTGGAAGTTGTGCACTGGAGAGAGTTGGAAATTCTGTAAATTGGGTTTAAATTATTGGTACATGTTATGTTGTAGGGCTGACATGTGGGTCTACTGATTTTGTAATATGCTTTGTTAAATATGAAAAGTAGCATGTTCCCTTTATAGTAGGAAGAGCATTGGAGTGACTTCTTAATGTATGTATTTGGCTAGGCTGAGAGACCATGTTAAATTTTCCATCCAGCATAAAATTTTTGTTGATAACAATAATATATAGATATGAGATTTACAGATATCAGTAATGATATTTTGCTAATCCAATATTGATTGATTTGTTGTTTTAAGTACACTTTATGCATAGGAAGGCTAATCGGGACTGGACCTTCAGTTTAAAGTGTGCCATGTGCCTCCACTGGGTATCGAACCCGGGAGATGCCTTGATTACAAGGCGACAACGTTACCACTACGCCATCGGGCAGGTGCTAATCCAATATGAGTGGTTTGTTATATGAAAGTGTTCAATGTAAAACCTGAATGTTTCATTAGCCTTCTTAATTAATGTTGGTAATCAGGTCACTCAATTACATTTTTCCTTTGAAATATGAACCACATAAGTAGACATTTGCTTTACAAACCAGATTCATGAATTGTACATTTATATTCATTAGATGATAAGAAAATGGTAGAATTTTGTACAAAATTACAAGGTACTTTTGGTATTGTTGCAAGCAGCTAAAATGGCACAGCTAAGTCAATTCCTCCTCCCTCAGCACTTTCAAGAAGTCATTTGTCTTTTATCGTTGTGCTTCTCATAGTGCAAGACCAGTAGTGTTGATCACTTTACAAAACATGACTTCCCCCCACTCCTTTTCCATTAGCACTTTTCTGTGAAAATGAAACTCAGAAGACCCTTGGTAAAATGTGTTTCACCAGAATTAAGAAAAAATGTCCCTCAAAATGCACATTATGTTCAGGACTGCCCCACCTCAAATATTGCCAGAATCTAGTTAAAACTTTACTAATGATATACCTCAAGGCTCATGTAGCACTCAAACCATGAATCTCCGAATATTACCTGTGTCTAAAAGTTTGGTGAATTGTTCGATATATCAATGGCAACATAAGCCAGGTGTGCACGCATGCACATGGCTATCCAGAGACATGTCAAGAAGCATCACCTAACATGGAATACACATGGCCATCAGAGTAAATCTGCTGTGCGCAGTCGAACATAGTGTGAGAGGTGGTGTCACAGTGCAATGGAGCAATGAGTGAACATCAAGTTCTGCTACAAATTGGGGAAAACTGCAACGGAGACGCATGAAATATTGGTGCAAGTGAACAGGGTGGAATCTGCGAGCGGAAATTGTGTGTTCGACTGATTCAAATACTTTCACTACAGGAAGGAAATGACCGAGGATGTGCCATGTTCGGGTCGGCCTTCGACAGACAGAACCCCAAACAAGATCGAGTGAGTGCGACACATGAAGGCACGAGATCGGCGACTGACTGTATGATTGATGCCGGAGAAATTGTGCATTAGCAAAGACATGGTGCGTACCATTGTCCACCAAGATTTGGGAAAGCAGAAGATCTGTTCCTGGTTTCTACCGCACAAACTGACAGATGAGCAGAAAGCAAAACTGTCACCCACCGTACTCCCCTGATCTGGATCCTGCGGACTTTTCTGTTTCCCTGCCTGAAGAGCGTGAATAAAGGTGCACATTTTGTGGACATGGTGGCAATCCAAGAACGTGTGACATCAGTCCTGTGATCGAAATGTAGATAGACTTTTCCTGACAGTTTCTAGAAGTTTTATGAATGTTGCCAAAAGTGTGTTGTGTTGGATGGCAATTGTTTTGAAGGCCAATAAAAGTAATTTGTTTGTATCTTTTGTTCTGTTTGTTTTCTGATGCATTCACCAAACTTTTTAGGCACAGGTTTTATGTCACGTACGTGAAAACTCTCTTTGGGACATATCACAGCCTGCATTGAACTGATACTTTCAGATCACTGGTATCGGTTGAGCCGTGGAAAATAGGAAATAACAATTTGCCTGCTGTTGTTTTAGCCACCAATTGTACCTTACAGAAGTGAAATATAGTTTAGATAATAAGAGTGTGGTGTACTTGAAGTTTGTGGAAGCTCATTCATTCAGTACCATAGAAGGATTTACAATGAGTGTTTTTTTTCCTTCACAGGAGGTAGAACAATTAAGGCAAGAAAAGTTAGAAATAGATCAGCAGCTAAGGAGTATACATGGTACAACAATGGGCTCGATGCAGAACTTTCCTATTGCAAGGCGTAATGACAGGTGAGTATATTTTGCGTATACAGTGGAACCCTGATTTTAAGTTCCTGAATTTTACATTTTCCCACATTAACATAGCAAAATGTAATAAAATGTTCCTTGATTTTACATTATCCTGCATTTTAGGTTTTTTTCAGCTTGGTCTAAGAAAACATAAAGTCGAGGTTCCACTGTATGTTAACAAAATCATAGATTTTAGAAAATTAATTTTGTAATAAATTATAAAGAAACATACACACAGCAATGTGTAGTAATAACATTTATACAGTGTTTTACATCTAAATACATGCCTTGGTTGACTATTGACATGTGTATTTTTATCAACACCACTTTCTTGTGCCCATGGGCGTATAAAAATGCGTTGTTTGCTCAACTGTGTGCATAGGAACTTGTCATCAATTCCCTGTCCTCAAAGTGTTGGCTATGATTTTATTTATACTAGGACCAAGTCAAAGAGCTGCTCTGGTGTAGTCTGTAGGGCATTTGACTTCCACATGGGAGACCCAGGTTTGATTTCCAGAGTGGCTGATCTAGGGTTGGAATTTTTCCAGGCTTGTCCCCACATAAAGCAGCTCTGTGGCTCACCCACCCTCAAATCGGTGGGTACCTGTGGATGTAAAGGTGGCCGGAGCATGGTGCCGATCACATCACCTCCAAATTGGCTGGGACTGATAATGTGTAGCACCCTAGCCCCCACATCTCCTAATATGTGTCTTCATGGCACTGTGCTATATGTACGAGGAACCTTACCTTTACCTAGGACCAAGCCAATATCATGGTATCACATATCAATTTAACAAAATATTGATTAGATTTTAATCACCAGTACCAGCTGAAACTTTTCCTGCATCTGACTATAGTGCTGCAGTTTCTATAGAGCAGACGGGTAGTCTATTTATTTTGGAAATTATGCAAAAATGCATAATTCTTAACGTATTTTAAATTCCTTTAGATTGATATGGTATAATTGTAATGTTATGCTTAGAGCTAGATATGGACCATTATGAAGTTTTCGCCAATACTGATGAAATTTATTGATCCAAATATTCTACCAATGTGATATAAAATTGGAAATGTTTTGTCGAGAACAAGAACTTGAACCTCAATGCATGTAACCAGGTCACTGCAATGGGACATTCTTTTAACTAGACATTTATTTTAGTAAACCATGCCATATGAATTTTCTGTTTTATATTAATAAAAAGTAATGAAAAAATAACAGAAATTTTGCTCTAAATTAAGGGTTAGTATAATTACTGGCAACACTTTTATCAGCTGATTCCAATAGAGTACAGATAAATGTATCACATCCATACTAAATACACAGTTGTTTTTTCAAAGCAAGACCCATTTGCAATTACTAGAGCTGCATATTTATGGTGAATAAAAGGTAGAGATTTTGGTACAAAAACTGCACATTTCAGGCTCAAATATAAGTAAAATGAAATGTCAAAAAACACATTGTAGTGTTAATTTTTCATGTTTTTGAAAGGTGAGAGGTGCATTTTGCTACCATGTTTTGTCACAAAATAATGCGAAATAAACTCTTAAACACAAAAGTTAGGATTTATTTACTGACGCGACACCTTGTGAGGTCTGAATTATCCTGTGAGTTATGCAATTCACAGAAAATTGATTAATTCTGCTGTTAATTGGAGAAGCAAATATGGACTCCTTTACACAGAAATAAACTTAATACTCTGGAAACAACATTATAGTGTTATTATAAGTGAAATGTTAATTTTGTGTAATAAGTGTAGTTTTTAAATCAAATTTAGGATTATATTCACAATTTTAAAACCAAAATGTATTTTTATATACCACTTTTCATCTGATTTTTCACCGCTATAACACCGAAATTTTGCTTTTTTATTTACCAAAATTATGTGCCTCTACTTACGAGTTATGCAAAATCACAGAAAATTGATTAATTCTGCTGTAAACATGTGGCAAGCAAAAATGGACTCTCTTACACAGGAATAAACGTAATACTCTTGTCTATTAGAAACCAAATGTTTATTTTGAGACTTAACTATAGTTTTTAAATCAAAATTAGTATTACATTCACCATTTGAACACCAAAATGCATTTTTATACTGCTTTTCATCCCAGCAACGGGCTCTGGAACTTATGTACCAAAAAAGACCAGTCTAAAAAAATGTTATTTTTTGTAGAATTTATTTTGAAAAAGTTGCAAAAAATAGAAAAACTGAAATTTCTTGGAAGTATTGTTTTTGACTTGTGTCTGGCCCCTATTTAGTATACAGTGAGGAAGACTGTTTGCAGTTGTGGAACATAATAATCCAACATTAATTTCCTAATGTACTGTTGAACCAGTTATTCCCAGCAACCAATTTGTGTGTGTAGTACAATTATATATATATATTAGGGATGGGCCGATATGAAAATTTGGCCGATACCGATAAAGTACCGATATAAAATTTACCGATACCGATAACCGATATTCTACCGATCCGATATAAAATTAGAAATAGTCCTTGAAGAACCTGAAAGGTTCACTGACCTCTTTAATAAATGTGTGTTGCAAGGTGACTGCAGTGCAAGAGAAATTGCATATTTAGACATTTACTTTTTTAGAAAGTAGGGCATGTATATTATCCATAAAAATTACAACAAAATGGCAGAATTTTGCACTAAATTATCAGAAAATAATCGATATATCGGATCGGTAAAATAATCGGTAATTTTACCAATACACCGATATGCCTATATCGGCCGATACCGATAGAGTACCGATTAATCGGTCCCATCCCTAATATATATGAACACCCCTTCACCACACGGTTGTCAGGCCATAACAGTGTAGTTTACAATTTTTGTATTCACGTTTGGTTTATTGTGGTGGATCCTACCAAGTAGGAATTGTAATTTTCTTCGTCTAATTGCACTTGTTGGGAGGAGATACAAAAATTCCCATCGTGTCCACTAAAGATTTTGGAAGGAACATTTACAACATATGTCAGATCGGTAGAATATCAGTTGTCAGTAAATTTTTAATCTGTTCTGTATCGTCAGTCTGTCACTACTTTTTTTCAAAAATTGTTACTCTGAGAACATTTTACTTACTAATAAGTGTATTGATAACTTTTAATTTTTATATATATTTTTTTTACAGGGGCTACAACTCTGACATGGATGGTGGAAGCAGCAGAGGAAGAGGCGGTCCGATGAGAGGCCGGGGTCGAGGACGAGGAGGACAAGGACGCCATGGAGATAGCCGATTTAATACTGGTAATACGATTTCGGATTACATCAACAGTGCAGAGAAAAAGGGTCCACCTTCAAATCGAGGGAGAGGAAACGGGAGGATTGGGAGGGGTGGAAGTAATTCAGATCGAGGTCGAGGGACAAAGGGGGATAAAGATCGAAAATGATGGCTCCCTTTTGTTTCAACCAAGATGACTTTTGCAGAACCTGCATATGCAAGGAATATACTGATCTCTGGTTGAAGGTTTCTTTGCACAAAATTACAACCTAATACTACACTTAAACATGACAAATTTCTCGGGTGGGACTTTTGAAATAATATAAAAGGAAACATTTAATTTTTTCAAGTAATTTAATTTATATGAATAATTTATGAACATTCTGGAAAACTGCACAAAGAAGAGTTTTCTGTTTTTTCATTTATTTTTTTTCATTTTGAAACTTAAACTGAAATTTAATAATGGGAGGATGAATTAGTAATAATCTTCAAACATGGATCAGTATACCTTATTGTGGATTATGATTTCCTGGCTTTGGACCAATGGCTCTAGACTGTGGCTACACTGATAGATAGGAGACAGTGTGTTGATAACTGCAAATATATATATTCACACACACACATATATAAGTATATATATCTATATACATATAAATAAATTTACATTTCAATATCAGTTCTGATTTTCCTGTAAGACTTTACACATAAATCAATAGTTCACTGTATTTTCCAATGTTCTGTGTTTATTATGGTAAAATTACATGCTTTAATTTGCAGGGCATTTGAAACTCACATTGTTTCCTGTCTAATCCAAATCTGTCAAGTTATTCTTGTCATTGTATTAGGATGTGACACAAAATGTAGATCAAAAATTCCCTAATGACTAATGAATGTTGATACACAGCAGAATAGACCCTTGCATATCCCCTAAGAATGTTTGTGCTGTTTACAATACAGGTTATCCCTAACAATTGTAACTGTTTAAGCATGTTTTAATAACTCTGCAGGATTTTCATGTGTTTTGTATAGCATGATTCTGATAACTGAATACTTCAAGTAAATTATATCCGAAGTAGAAACATTCAATATATGGGTATAAAACATACATCTTTGCCCTTACGAAAATGTTTTATTTAAGAGCATTTGGCATTTAAAGATGATACTTTTTCTCGAAATGGAAATATAACACCTTATTTACACTTCAATCACTGCAGAGATCCTATATTTTGTGTGGGAAAATTTCAAAATTGGGTGGTGCCAATTTCAAATAATTGCACTCGTTTCTTCACATTCTATATTTCTATCCCCAGCTTTTCATTCATATCCAGCTTGCAATCATGAATTGTAAAAGAAAAAAGAGAGGAAAAAAATTAATACTGAACTTTGCGTTTCTTGTTTATATATAACCACTCTGTAGCCCATGACAAACTTGTTTTAATAATTTAATGAAGCTTAAAATTAGTGTCTTTCCTCATGAATGCCATTGCTTTGTTTAGGATGAGGAGAAGATTATTTCATACTCTGCCAGGAGATTGGCAGGATTTCTTTCCCCATGTCAAATAGCAATGTTAGATTGAAGTTAAAAGGCAAAGTATACTGGGGACTTGGGTAGTCACATTTGTAGCTGGATATACCTAACTCGTGGAACTCTTTGTAATTATTTTTGTTCATTTGTTTGTTTGTATAATCACCTTGTAAGTAACTACGATGTTCTCTCAAATTTTTTCTCAAGATTGAGCACTTTCTGTGTGGGTCATGAACACTCACCTTTTTTATAAATTTTAAAAATAATAATAATCTAAAGTAAATCTTGTTCCAAGGTGATGATAAAAGTTTGTTGCATAATAGTGCCATTTATTTGAATTGTTTGCAAAAGTGTGCACAATTGGCTGAATATTGTTTTATAAGTTATCCCTGGTGAAAGTTATGTGATTATTGTCCTTAGAATGAAACTGAGCATGATACAGTCAGTGGTAGAGATAGGTACTACATTGTAATCATATTACTATTAAGCTTAAGGCACTCATTGCAGCCAAGGTTTATAGGTATTCCTGTTCTGCTAGAATTTGGTTCTATTATGTGTGTGTGTTCAGTTTTGTTCATATAGATTTAACTATAAGAAGTATGGCCTATATTAGATGATGTAAGACACGAGCTGTGCAGCATATTTATGAAGTACATATTTTGATTGTAGAGGATGTATACCTTAATACACATCCTGTTTCAGATTAATACACACGGTTCATAGTTGTAAAAATGCATCTGTTTGATTCAAAGCCACATAAAAAACTGTTGAAGTTCGGAATTTTTTCCCCCTTTTGAGCTAAAGTAATGATTTGTTGTTCACCATTCTGTAGTTACTTTCTTTCGAAAATAGTTCACTGGATATTGTGCAAAAAAAAAATATGCTGCTCAGCCCCATTACAGGCTCATAAGACTTCATTCTCGATTGTAGGCTTAATTTGTAATAACAATACAAGGGAAGAATTCATATGTAGGTCACTGTCATGTTAGTTGTGTATTTGGAGAGTGTGGACATTGCTTTTGGTCCAAACATATTTGGAGAAACTTTTACTTGACAAAAAAGTTTCAAGAGACATCAAGGAGCAATATGTATTTTTCACATTTGCCTAACTTGTTGTGCATTTAAATGGCCAGACTCTCCATATTTTCTTGCATGTGCGAGTTGGGAAAATGTAACTGATGTAACATGACTGTCCTACATATGAAAGGAGGTCGGAAGAAAAACTTTCTGTTCGCAATGAAAAGGGGTTAAAGAGAGGGTGAAATGGTAGTAAATGCACATTGTTGCTTTAGGAAATAAGAGGGTCATCAAGGGATTTTTACCTTAGTGCTTTTTTACTCTCAGGGAAATAACTTTATGTATATATTAATCAGAGATTGGATGCGGATTGAATTTAGGTGATGGCTAGGATCACCCAAGTTTGCGAAATGTTGGGGAGGAAGTCGTTATTTGCTGGATGAAGTTTTCCCCTTCTGACCTCCATTTTTTGCACTGGCTAAACTTTTTGCTCCCAAAATAAAGAAACTGAACCAAGCTGGAAGGGTACTCTGAGGAATGGTGGCTTGAGTTGGCAAATTTACTGCTGGTTGGTGAACGTGTTAACCAATCAAGCTTGGATCTGTAGGAAAAAAGTGTGTTAATACTTGCCATGGTGTATTGTACTTGTTATGAGTATAAAGATAAAAAAAAAAAGAAAAAATGTTGCCAGTCTACAGGCTTGTGGGCATTTCGTATTACCATACCTCTTATCATTTACAGATTTTTCTAATAAAAAAATGTACAGTGATTGCAAAGTTGTGTTTTAATTTCATTGTGACCCTTTGTTACAGAAAAGGTGGGTCAGACTCGAACCTTATGCTACCCTTTCAGCTGGGTCCTCAGGATCTTTAATTGGGCAGCTTCATCTAGGGGTTTCCCACCAGTCTTGGATGTTTCTGGACAGAACTCTAGCACAAAACTAACTCCATGCATGGTAGTATGATTTTTCATTGCATGGTGTGATAACAAGCTTCTTTGTTTGTCTTTTATGGAGAAAGACGAAGCCTGAAAGGGTATGCACAAGTGTTTTGAGTCAAACTAACACCATAACCCTTTACCCATAAAAGCTTTGTTGTGTGAAACAACTGTAGTGTTTAGATTGTGTGTCTTTAGACATTCACACATAAGCCCATGTATATATGTAAATATTAAACTGCCAGATTTCACGTACAATGTAAAATGTGCAGAATTTTTGGTGGTGGGTGGAAATGGGTCATTAATTTTTAAAGGATAATTACAGGGTAACTACAGCTTCATTAACAACTTGAACCCTTACTAGTGCATACACCATATCAACCTGCAAAATCATATCCACATGCTAGCTTTTGTATTACAAAGCTATTAACCTTGAAATGCAGGCTGGTCTCTTGACACTCAAGATTCCTGTCATTTCTCTGAATCAACTCTTCAACTTTCATTTCTGTTTGCTTTTTTCATTTATACAGGGTGATTATAAAGTCTCAATCCATTTTTGAGAAAAAGAGGTTTGAGATAAAACAAATGTATTGAATGAACGTCCTAGTATATGGTAACACATAATCAACATGGAAAGAAAAAATATCGGACATGATAAGTGTACTTCCACAGGAGCACTCTGCATGTCTACACATGCATCCCAACGACGCACCGTTTCACCAATCACTTTAATCAATGTTTTGCATCGTGCACAGTACCTGTTCGCTTGAATTTTTAAACCAGTAGCCAGATATTAGCCCTGGTGGAGCAGGTTTGAGGAATTTCCTTTCAAGAGTTGCCTGGAGCTCTTTGAAGCTTAATCCCCGCAAACGTCCACACACCATCTCTTCAGTAGTCAGCATCTTTCACATCACCTATAAAAGGAGGAGGACATCAGCCATTTTCACAAAAATGGATCGAAACTTTATAATCACCCTGTGTACAGAGGTGTAACATATGTGGAGGTTTGTCAAAAGCTCTTTTTTTTCTTACGAAATCTTTTTGAATTTTGAAATTTTGAAATTTAGAAATTTGGTGTTATCAAATGTATGTAAGAAATATCACCAACTGAGAACTGCTTGGCCAGAATGTCAAGAGCTTTCACAGAAAGTGAAATTTGGGCACACATACAGGTTACATGCAGTTGACCACACTGACTTAATCAAATAATTATATTCAGAAAGATAAAAGTATTTAGTTTCCAACAAGACCATGGCCTTTACCTGAAGAAACAACCAACTTAACACACTAGTTTATCTTCTATGATGATAACATGACGGCATTTAAAGACTGCAAAATTTTAAACCCACATGCCTGAAATCTTCCCATCTGCTAAAGCTATATAATTGAAAGGAGAGTTAGCGTATGTGACCAATCTCTTTCCCTGTGAATCATTCATGTCCATCATGTAACACAATTTCCAAGAAATATTTAACAAAGTTGTGCTCTTAAATTGCATCTATACTGAAATAAAAGACTAGTTTCAGCAGTAGTTCAGTGCTTGCACAGTCCCTAGATACCATTGAAGTTTAAGGAAGTGGATCAGGGAATCTTGGCAGTGAGATTTTTTATTTTTGGAAATTCTCAGAAAAAGCATGTGAAATATATTGTGAGTTGTAGATAATATAAAATGTTTTACTTGGCATTTCCAGAGGTACAGTAGTCCATTCGGCAGGTC
>NC_139258.1:30545992-30697881 GCF_977018435.1 Lepisma saccharinum | reverse complement strand
TCTTTAACTAAATCTAAATTCAGATTATGGATATAGGTAATTGTTACAGCGGTTGATAACTCTGATCTCTCTGGAACTTTCGCATTCTTGCCGAGTGACTGGCTTCTGCGCAGCTTAAGGCCAAAGCTCAGGCTAAACCGAATCCGCTGTACTGAACACATATTTCTGACTATGGCTGAGATCAAGATTTGAGGCGGACTATTTATATCTACGGTTGTAAAGAGTGCTACTCAGAATCCCACATGCATGATGCAGTGCATAGGAAATAGCTTTATCTGTTTTACCTTAAAAAATTAAATGCATTTCCTGAGAGGAAGTCTAGTTGATATGTCCGTGAAAATTTCCAGAGGTGAATAGTGTGGAAGTATCATGCCAGGATAGCAAAAAAAAAATTGACAATTTCTGAATGCATACCCCATTCTGTTCGGAAAGGGGTTTTATAATTTTTTCATTGGTGTATAATTGTAGATCCATTGATACACCATTTACTGATTGACTGTAATAACATTTTATTGTATGCAGTGGAAACCTGATTTTGTATTCTCAGATTCAATCTTCATGGTTCTAGTTAAAATTTTCCTGGATTTTACATTTTTTTTAATAGTCTCCTGAAAAGTAAAATTGAGGTTCCACTGTATAATCTTTGAATCCACAACACTAATAAAATCAAATGTTAAAAGATGAAGATGGCATTGAGTTGTTTGTCAATCTGAAACCTTTTAATAGTTTTTCATTTTTTAGTGTTGTGAACTTTAAGATTACATACAATAAATTGCATTGTGTGCGAAGTTATTTCCTCTCCCTCCACGGTTGCATTAGCTGCACTTTGTTCACTACATAATATTAATTACATGTAGTATTTTGCATGCTCACTTACGTGAAGTAACGGCAACAGCTAATTACAAAATTACACCTTTGGCCAACATATAGTCGTTTTTTGTTTTTTTAATATGAAGTTATGTTGAAATTTGAAACACACACAATTTCTGCCTCATTGTAGTGTTTATTGACATTTTGAAAATTTGACACTAGTGCAGATAATTTTTCAAATATATATAACAGCATTTGCAAATGAGTTGCATGTAAGCAGTCTTACCATAAATACACTCACAAACTGTAAAAGGTGGCTCCTCACCTGGTATTCAAGGTCAACAATTTCTCCTGGCGAGGAGTATGCGAGTCATTGGTAATTACTCAGTTCTAATGAGCAGAAGTAATAGAAGGTTTGTGTTTAGCTTTTATGATGAAATGGGGTGAGCATGGAAACCGTTAAAGCACTCCATAAAGTTGGAAAGTTAAAAGGCAAAATTTCAAAGACCCTGCAGAAGCTTGAAATCTCAAAAGAGGTTCATATATTGTACTATCAAGTGTTTCTATGACACTGGAATGGTGAATGACATGCCCAGGCAGGGATTACCACACACCATAAAGACACTGCAGCAGGTGAATTCATTGGCAACCTGTATGTGCAGAAATCCTGTACGGAAACAATTGATGACGACCTGTGAAGTGAACATTTCCAAAATGTCCATGTCTTGTGCGTTGCGAAGTGAGTGAGGTGTTAAAATGACATCACTGAGCTGCATTTCAGGAGCGGAGCTTTGACCACGATTCTACACCAGCTGTTAAGACAAACAAACCAGCATTGGCTTCAGACGAATGCGCCAGACTTCATTTTCCCTTCAGATTGGCCATGTGGCAATCCCGACCTCAACACACTGGACTAAAAATTGTGGTCTATACTTCGAGACATGGCTTGGAAGTAAAACACCCCAGTATTGCCAGTCTGAAGTGCTGCTCTCTTCAAAAGGTGGTGTCAGATTTCTCTCAATACAGTGCATAATGTAATTGATGAGGGGCCTCGCAGACTGAGGGCAATGTGTGGGCCAAAGGTGGCCATTCTGAACAATGATTAGTGTTCTTGTACACAATATATCCGTATAACACCAGGGTCGCTACTCATCTGTAAAACCTGGAAATGTCAGGGAATTTTATATATCATCTGGAATTTGCAAGAAAAATAAAGTAACAAAATGTTCCTCATATGATTCTCACTGGTGCAAAATTATTTTTCTTTTTTAATTTTGATTCTACATAGACTCGTAGTACTGTATTTAATTTTCACTTTTTTATGTTAGGTTGTAGAAAGAATATCAAAGTAAAAGTGATAGTCAGTCTATGGTGATTGATAACTAAAGTAGGTTGACAATATGATCGTAATTATCAGAAAGGTTGGTGAATAAAAGGTTACAGTCTCTTATTTTACAGATCTTGGTTTTATTGCATTTGGTGTAGAAAGAAAATACATTTTGTTAGCAAGATTATAACACTAGTAGAATTTTATGTAATGAATGTTAGCCTGTTACCTGTTGATTCTGCATAAGAGTAGTAAGCAGAGAGCGAGTATAGTGTCAGAAAATATTGCTTTTTTTGTTTGTTAATAAGTGCACAGCATCTAGCAAATCTGCTAGAAATTGAAACATTTTGTATGGTTTGTCAAGTCTTGATGAATATTTTTTTTTAGATCGAGATGTGTTATGGTGAAATAGTGTACCTTTGTTACCTTAACCTGAAGGCTAGACTCAAGTCATTATAGCACCCAACATGTTTGATGCTGATTGTAATTTTACATGATTCTTTGAATTTTGACATTTTTCTGCATTTAGAATGAAATTTGCTTTAAAAGGAAGTGGAGAAAGTGAATGTTCAGAACAATTAACAAACCTATTTAATTAGAAAAACACTAGGTTCATAAGCAAAAATCATGACAATGAATAAGTCTGGAACAAATTCATTTTTTGGCTGGATAACCTGGAAATATAAGGGAAGATCGTAGCAACCCTCATCAGATATTGAGATATGTCAAATCATCTGTTATTTCATTCAAAACCTTGCGATGGTATTTATGGTAAGACTGGCTATATTAGGCCAGTCAACAAGGAGCCCAATAAGGAAAGAAATCCAGGTAAGCTGGAACAAATTTTATTATCTTCGTAAATGTGTTTTTAACAACATATTAATTTTGCACCACCCCTGCTTTGGCTGCCATTGAAAAATGGCACCTAAAATCATTTTCTTGCAAATATCTCGCTTAGAAAGCATTTTACAGCAAAATAGGTTGACAAAAAATTTTCTGTGCATTTTTCTTCTAGGATGTGGTGTTAGGTGCTAGAGGCGAGAAATTAAATCTTTTTTCCCCCCACCCTATTTTGGAAGAGTGAAACTCCGGGAAACCTATTTTTATATAACTTGAAGTCCTCATTTATTCTAAATATTCCAATGACCTTTCTTGAAAACTGTATTTTCAAGTTGTAATATCTGTATATAATTAAACAATAATTTTGTAATATTTCACGTAAAACACATGTACAAAATGACTATTTTTACTACGGTTATTAACCAAAATCATTTTCTTATAATTTTATCTCCTGACTTCTACCATCAAGAATCTTCTAAGGAGCTTTCACACTGAAGCGGCAGGGAACATGGGCCACTTTAGTCTGAAGCAAAACATTCAATGTGCATGCACGAAAAGATACGAGATGAGGGCCTCTCCGATGACGTAGTGGCAACGTAGTTTTGGGTTCGGTACCCGGTGGAGTCACATAGTGGTTCAGATCCCACTTTATTCGAAAGGAATGGTATTGTAGAGAAAATTCTGTGGGAAACAAAGAAGCCAGATTAAATTTAGTTTTACACAGTGATTTGGCCAAAAACAAAAAAAACTGTCAACTCTGAAACATTCACCCTCACCCCCACCATAGAGTTGAAGAACACGTCGTCTTCCGACCTCTGCAGTCTTCCAAGGATCAGCTGCAGCAGCTTACATTTCCGGACTTGTGTGTGTGTGTGTGTATGTATATATATATAACAACACTTGGGAACAAAATTGAACTTTTTTGTGGCAAACGAGGAAAAATAGCTGATCCTAATAGTACTTTCTGCGCTGAATTCAATTGTGTAAGTAGTTTTCTCCATCACCCACAGTTTCTTTGCGACACCCAGGTTAAGTGTGAAATATGTTTGTGTATCTTTACATGCATACAAGACACTATTCAACTTAACTAAAATGAGAGAGTTGTTGATTTCCTTCTGCATCTTGCATCTTTAACATCTCTCTTCAGCATCCAACAGTAATCAGTAAGGATTCTAGCCCTCTATTGTCCCTAGTACCTCTTTTCCATGAGAGAGATGTCTTGATGGAAACGTTCCCCATGTTCGTCACTTGACGGCACCGAGATTGTCAGGGATGAAATCCAGGTGAGAGTCCAAGAAATGTATTTTGAGGGACATATTACATCTCATATCTTTGTATGGTTGTAAGAGTTCTTCATCCACAATCTAACGGTAGTGTGGAACTTTACGATTTCCTAAAACGTTTATGCACAACGCTTTTAAATTAACTCCACACTGATCTTTCAATTTCGCTAAGCACACCTTCAAATTTTTTATTCGTTATCAAAGCTCTAATTTGGGAGGACACAATAATTCCTTCCTTGATTTTAGCATCCTAACAAGAGGAAATTTTTCCTTCAAATAATGAAACTCTGCCCCATTTTTGTCCATCGCCTTAATGAAGTTTTTGAAAAGCCCTCCCTAACTTGATATAAAGTGGAGGAAGAAGAATCATATCAGAGTGGACTTGTGAGGGATGTACAACATTTTAACTGTCCAGGTGTATGCGATTCACGATTTGTCCATTCTTTCTTGTTGCAATGATTATTATTGTCCCTCCTGTCCCATTTTGCACAAGAAGCAGCAAAATTTAGTATAGTCGATCTGCAAACACTTTAACAACGCAATTAATTTTAAATCGAACCATATGATTCACCAACACTTGTCATACTAAATTTTTTAACAGCACAGAAGGAAATTTCTTCCCATTGTGCAAGAGAACAGCCTTCAAACTAGTTTTCGAGGAATCACTGAACAGTCTCCGCTATATTGTTTCATATTCATGATCAAATAAATCCATCACATCGCAAATATTATTACAACACACTATAGTTTTATCTGGAATTAAAATTTTCAAACTCCCTGTCAGTTATGAAAGAAACACGCTTTGGTGTCTTTCTGAAGGATATTCCAACCTTTCGGTCTATATATACTGTAGATACAAACAGTTCGGCCTATTTCTTTCCCAATTTCCAATCCCGAACAGGATTGTTTAATTCACCTTGTGTTAGATGAGATTTACAGGAAGAGGCTTCGAAAGTAGAATGATCTTGCTTCTCATTTTGAACTTTGGTAGCTACCTCGGGTTCCCATCCATCTTCTACAGTTAGATGTGTACGGGAATGTGATACAGGTACTAGCCTCACAGCAGATGGCAAACTTGGGTACTTTACAGTTTATTTGCATTTACTACTTATTCTTTTTACCTTTGTGAAACAGTAATAACAGTCTGATGAATAATCTCGTGGTTCAAGCTACAACATTCCATTTCCACTGAAGTCACATCAAATACGAGGTCCCCCTCTTTCAATGTGATTCAGCCCTCCCCCGAAATAAAATTGGCTTGCGTTCATAAAGGTTATAAAAAGTGTCATTGTACAAAACTGTGGGTGGTAGAAAAATTCTGAGTGCATATTTGAATTCAGCGTAAAATTTTACATTGGAAACACAATGTACGTTTCATGTGCCAAAAACTGTGTTCTCCAGTGTAACTTAACAAAGTTTAGTTTTCCGTGCGTGAAAAATGCTGAAGGAGCGTCAGCATCGCTGAACTCAATACGATCTGTATGTATTTCATGGAACTAGGAGTGTGTACACTTCGATTCTATATTATATGACCCATTTTCCTTGCTTTAAGAAGTACACGTAGGTTTGATTTTGACCCAACTAAGGCAGTGAGGATAAAGAAAAGTCAACATCTTCACGTACAGTTTTCACAGATTGACACTGAGGATGCTTCAATAGTAAGCAGTGGTGATGATGGGCGTGCATCTTTGTCAACCTATTTGATTCTTCAGCATTGTGATGAGCCGGTCTTTGTTCCTCTCATTTGAATTAAACGTGCTTTGAATTGTTGTCTAAGGCATAGTTTCATCAAATTTGAACACTAGAAGAGAATATTAGTCAACTTGCACGTTCAGCAGCTTTGGTATTTTTGTCTCGCATTGGCACGGTATCCATCAAAGACGACAATGGTATTTTTCCTGCAGTGTTCCTTTTCGTACTTATGCACCTATCTAGAATGGTATCAGATATTTCTCGCTGTTGACAAACAACTCTGTGAATCAAGAATTGTCCATCAATGATGTCAATAGCATCTCCAACTTCTTTACTTTCTGAGAGTGGTAACAAAAGATCATAGAGAGAGGACTTCTTGGTTTTCCGCATCTCTACCTCATCACTGAAATTTGGCAGGAGAATTTATTTCCTTATCCCTTTGTTACTCCTCTAATTATTGGCTCAATACCATCAAAATCGGAGAACTGTGGTTGAGATGAGAATCACTGACAAAAGAAGTGGAAGTCTTACTTAGTGTGGATCTACATGATGGTCTTAAACTAGTAGATATGCCAAGAATCAATCCACTTAGCATCAAGTCAGTCACTTCTCTGCCATTCTCCACAATTCTTCATGGAGTGCATCACGATCTGTTCAGTCGCCATATCTGACCAGATCCCAGACCATAACCTTTTCATCGTTTTATTGTGAAATAACGTTTTTGACAAAGTCAACATATTTAATTGGGGTTATCTTCTCTTTGAGACCAAGCATATCCTCCTACACATAGGTGACAAAATATTTCCTATAAATTACTGTGTGCAATGATAAAACCAGTGGAACTCAGAAATGGCATTCTATAAGAAAGTACATAGTGTAATAATTCCAGTTTTATAGAAGGGAAATACAACAAAACATCATGCAAAACAGGTTCCCATGAATTTCTCTTTTGCAAATTGGGGTTGGGGAGGAAAGGTGAAATTTCGCATCCTAGAAGAAAAATTCACAACATTTTTTGTAGAGAATTTTTATGTAGAATATTTTTTGTCATAGCCTATTTTGCTGTAAAATGCTTTTTAAACGAGATATTTGCACAAGACTGATTTTGGGTGCCATTTTCAAAGATCGCGGCCAAAGAATAAAATTTGTTCCGGCTTTCCCAGATTTTTTTTCCTTATTGAACCCCAAAAGCTTCCCTTGTTGACTGGCCCATACTGCATACCTTAGAAAGTTGAAAAAAATTTAAGTAAATTGCAATGCTGGTTGATTGGCTTGATCAGGATGTATGTGAATACACTGCTGAAAAATGATCACCACAGTATATTTGCTGTTTATAAAAATGTGAAGATTTAGTCAAAATGATTCCATTCTGAAAATGGACAACTCTAGTGGACAGAGACTGAATGTGATATCCTCATTTGTGAAAAAATGTGACACACAAATTTAGAAAATGTTTAATTTTCATGTTTCAGTATTGCATCCAAGTGTCATCACATCATTCCATCCTTAAATTGAAAGTTCCTTACGTTGCCATTGGTAGAAGTAATTTAATATTCTATATTTACCATTGGAAATGTGAAATCTGTAGTTTGTATATTATTGGGGTTTCAAGTGTTTTGCATATACAGGAAAACCTCGTTATTATGAAGTTCAAGGGACAAAAAAATGTCAACTTTGAATTAGACGACTTCAAGTTATCCAAACTTTTCAAGATGGCACCTGTTTTCCAGGTGGAAATAAATTACAGTATAAATTACCCCCATAATGGATGTTTTATAATTGGTAATAGTTCACAAAATAAGCTTTATGTGTACTACATAATAATATTGTAAGTTTCAAAAAAATGTTACACAAAATGAGGGCACGGAGCTTACGCAGACACAAAGATTCTTAGGAGACGATAACACCATTTATCCTGTGTAGTTATACAATCTGTTATGCACAGGATGCATGTTGTGGGAAGGAAAATAGAACACGAAAAGTCTTTTAAAATCAAGTTTTCTTTGCTTCAGCAAACTTCATATTCACCCCCCTTTTTCCAGCTAGCAGTCCAAAGTCCAAACTCTTCCTCAACTTGCATTGTAATCTGCCCTGAAAAAGGAAACATGCAACTTGCGATCTGTTTACACCGAATGTGGATCCGAGGCGACATTAAACTGCACTGCACTTGATAATCACTCCGGTTTGGATTCCACTTCAAACTGTATATTTAGTCCCGATTAGTCAATCAGCATAAAATGAACTGAAGACTAGCATTATGAAACTTTTGCATTGGGATTGTTGTTTACTCTCACGTTAATCGACGATTTATTGTTGGATTTACAAGTATTCTGGAGATCAAAGACTCACTCTGCCAAAACTTTACCTTTTGAATAACTTTTTTTTTTTATCCGTTTCAGCTTCATTGCGCATTGCAGGATTTATTTTTTATAGCATGCTAATGGTTCCGAAGAAAAGCTATGATTATATTTTATCAAACTTTGTGTGCATCATGAAGTTGTTTTAACTCTTGTCTTTCGTTCTGGAGATCTAATTTTGTTATCGTCAAACTAAACAGCTTTGCGAGATTCAAAACAATGATGCTTTTTCCTTCACACCGGGTGAGTCAATGCTGTTATTGGCAAGCGACAGCTTTGCAGACACGAGATGAAACACTGGCGCCAGCTGCAGTGTAAACACAATGAGGCCGGCTGGAAGTTCGAGCAACAGGTGACCGAAGAGAAAATCCTCTGCATTTCAATGATAACGCAATTCGAAGATAGAACTTTTATAAGCATTGAGAAGAAGAAAGAAATGATCCTTTCTTTGTTTTACCATGCAACAGACAATAATGCAGGCAATATTCCTATGCAGACAGCTGCATTCAAACAAGAAAGAGGGACCTAAATTCTGCAATTATCACATTGCCGTCCATACCTGTGGCTGAGAATGAGCTGTTGTAGAAGAAGGGAGGAGGTCACTTTTTTCTTATCCTACGGTTTTTGTTCATTTTGAAGAATGTATTCAGAACTGGTTGCATCACTTGAGACGCCAAAGGAAAGGAGGAGGGATCCACTTGCACCCTTGCCGGGAATCTGATTGTGTGCACACACGAGCTGGGCGAAAAATTACTATTGACCCCCTCCCCCAACCCTGCATAAACCTAGATGACAAGGCATTAAGCAGGTTGACCTATGTGGCTTTGATTATCTGTAACAGTTTCCCTTTTTTATGAAGTGCTACAAGTCACAAAGAACATGTTTTGATTGAAAGTGGTTACCGGAAGTTGTCGGCTACCAGGCCAAGAGTTGCTCGCTCACAGGAAACTGCTGAATCTCGAGCTCAGAGCTAGACAGATGGGCGAGACATCCAGTCGTCACGTTTCTTTATTTTGGAACATTCCTGTGATCTTATCTCTCATTTTCTGTCAGTGGTGAATATTTCCAGGGTGGCGCATTCAGCAGTGAAAGAGCTTGACCTGCCATGCACATTGACAAAGAATGCAAGTCCAACAGGCATTTTGAGCTGCTTCCCTCAAGTTATCAGCAGCTCTTAGGAGAAGGAAACGTGTCAAGGTCAAGTTAAAATAACATCCAAGCTCTCTCCACATTCTGTCTTCTCTTCTCGACTTACGCAGGTGTCTACTTCGAATTAACCGAAACCAGTTTTCCTGAAGGGTCTTGTAAACAGCTTCATATTAAAATTACCCGTATTTCGATTTATCCGTACCGAAATACATTAAAAATCCTATCTTATCGACTGGGGAATGGGATTGAAGGCTACTTTGTATTAACGAGGTTTTCCTGTATTTATCAGGTGCTTTACAAGTAACACAATTACACAGCACCGTTCATGAAATCAACCTAGCAGCTATTAAAAAAGGGTATTATTGAGTCATTCCTTCTCTTGGAAGTTCTTCTTTTAGTAAAATTGTCTCTCTGGTTGCTGTGTTATTGTTTTGTAGTTATTCCTCTAGCTCATTATGTTTAAAGAAAGGCACAATGACCCTAGCAGATAATGCGATGTTGATTTCTACTAGATAGATTCACAAATCGAGCTTCATGACCAATGCAATACAATTTGTGCATTCTTATGGCACACTTGTAACTTTATGACATAGTTGAGTGTGGGGGACACGCCATGACTTGAACCTGGGGCCATTGGTGGTGAGATCCTTAACCCACCCATAAAGTGGCGTAGCTAAGAATGAATGAAAGCTGAATAAGCTGTGATTGAATATCACCATTTGTCATGGAATGTGCTGGTCTGATTATAAACTGGAAACATTTCAACTCTATGTGCAGGATCTTGTTTCAAATTATAGATTTTTTATTTTCATTTACTTGCCTTCCTTGTCCGCCTCCTTTTCAAACATCTAAACATCGTATCTTCATTTTGACTCATCAGTTCATAATTGGTTTTCATTGTGTAATCAAGTCAAAAGGTTTGCTCAGTTTCCAGTGTGTCCTGCTGCTTATGTTCATTCATAACAATAGATATGTGGCAGATGGCCAGTTTGGTTTTTCTATATGTTTTCTCTTCTCCTCCTCATAGTAATAAACTTCTGTAGGAGAGAACTGTGTTTTCCAAACCCTTGCATGCAAATAGAGAAATAGTGAAGGTCCTCATTACTACAACCTGGATTTTGCCCTAAATTTAGCCTATTTGATCCTCTGAACAGATTCGTAGACTTTCAGTACAGCAGTTCATGTTATAATGAATAATGTATCAGGATTTAATCCAAAATCATCTGCCCGCATTCCATTTTCAATAAAATTTTTCCTAATTATGAAGAAAGTGTATTTTGTTGCCTTCCTGTGGGGATTCAGGTGGATACTGGGAGGAGGGGGGAAAGGGTGTAATAAGTACTGCAGAGTAACTTGCAGCAGCACTATAACTTATTTTCAGAAATAATGGAACAGAATTTTAAACTTTTTCGTACGATGCAAAAAGAAAATGTACAATATTTGGTCTGCATTACAAAATTATAATTGTTGATTGTTATGGAAGTATTCTATTTTTGGTGGGAGTTTTTTTTTTTAATTGTAGGCTTTTCATTTTCTGTTGTTGCAAGTCAATTTTTATTATGTACTTCATAATTTCCCATGCACAGGAGGTGTAGTATGTAGAAATTCAAGAAACAAATGCAGGCTCAACCAGGACTTGAACCCAGGTCTCTGGCACACCATACCATTGCCCGACCAACTAAACTACTTAGCTAGCCCTAGTTTTGCTTCTGCTTCACTTAAAATCTATCTATTAGAGATTTGCTTTTATTTTTAAGGTCTTTTTGGGTAATTTTTAATGCATTGAAATCCACTTTTCTAGTGATTACAGTAGGGAATTTATATTTTGTCGCATGGAGCTTCTTCCGAGCTGGTGAAACTCTGCATGTAATAACCAAAAATGTTCATAATTGTGCTTCCGCATAGTGTGTTGTGTTGTAGCAAGTAAGCAGGTGGCCAGATGTTTGATTGGGGAGGTAGGGGATATCATTATCGTACTTTTGCTATACTAGTTTCTTCCATATACCAGACATTTTCTCTTGACAAGAAAGACAAATAAAGAGGGTATAACCCCCATCAGCCATGGTGGTCCAGTCGGTAAGCTGGCCATGTTGGAGACCCAGGATGGTCAACTTGTGCTAGAATGAGTGGAGATCATAGGCGCCGACTCCATGGGGCTTGGGGGGGGCTTGACCCCCCCCCCCCCCCAATGTTAACGATGTGGGGGCAGAGCCCCCCAAATAATTTTGCTTAAGAGGATCTAATATATTATTTTGCTTCTCTTGTAAAGTTTACTCTGAATTGTGCCACATGAACTTAACTTTAAATACACAATTGAAATGTTCTAGACCATCAACTTTGGGGGGCTGAGACCACTAAACCATCAACTTTGGGGGGCTATGACCAGATAGAGCAAAACACATGACTTATTACTATATACTAAGTATATAATTATGAATATTGTTAACATTTTTACTAAAAAGAGTTTCAAAAGATGATGTGCATGAACTAGGAGAGTGGATGGGACGTTTGGGCTACAAATGACTCTCACATGGCATTCAAAACGAGATCGTTGATATATTAAGGAGATCTGTTTTACGCTCCGTGGTAGCAGATATTAAAAGTAGGGCATATTTTGCTATTATGGTTGATGAAACTTGTGACATATCCATTCGTGAACAATTGGCATTTTGCATTCGAACTGTAAATTAAAATTTTATTATTTCTAAGGAATTCATGGGCTTTACGAGATTCCGAACACTGAGGCCAAAACTTAAAAAAGGGAAGGAGTTAGTCATTGATTAATTTATTTCAGTGATCAGAGCCCCCCCCCCCCCCAATATGTTTGACAAGTCGGCGCCCCTGGTGGAGATGATAATGGAAGAGAGAAAAGTGCATGCAAAAATACCTTATTTTAAATTTTTACTGTGCGAGCTCAAAGGGTAAAAGCTAATTGAAACTGTCAATGTAACAGCATGGAAACAAATGGACACAAAAATACAAAAAATCTTAGTTATTAAAATTAAGCGTTGTTGCTTTAAAGAACTAACAATTCACCCACTTTGTTAACTGACTTAGACATAGTGGAATAGGTAGTGTTGATTTTGTGCTATCCTGGCAGAGCCAAACTAATTGGTTGTTATGGACCATTCTTGTTTTAAAGAAGTTACTTGCTGAATAAGAAAAGAATTATCCACTCATGTAGGTGAGTTTTATGTGCATCACAAACCATTGCATTGTGGAAATGAGTGACCGTGTTGGTGGGCATATTTATGTAAAGAAATGCAGGTGGACCGTAAGAGATGGGGAAAGATTGAAATATTTGTTGGCTGATGTAAACTGGATGTTCAGCATTCGTATTGAAGCTCCAATTTGTTGTCAGGATTTTTGAGAATGAAGCTACTCCTTTTCTTAAAGTAAATTATGAAGATAGGATGTAAAAGGATTGAAACCTGTTAACTTCTGTGGCTAGCAAGAAAAGCATGACACCACCAGTGAGCAAGATAAGCGTTAAAGAGTGTACATTTAATCATTCACATATTTCTCTATATTGAGTGCGAGTTACATTCCGGTAAATTTCAACTTGCTATGATAATCCAAATTATCGTAACAGCTACTGAAAGCATGCTGCGGTATATTCGTACCAGATCATACAATTGTACATCTTTATTAGTTTTTATTCTAACTTATGAAAAAGTTATCAGTATGGAGTACCATTGCATAATGCCAAAAAAACACTGATAAGTCATATTAAGAACTCAATCAAGCACCCAAATGCCCTTGTATCAATGGTTACTAATACTTGCAAGCTTGCAGTTATTGTATGACTTTATTTTTTTTGGTTTACTTACGGTAAGTTGTTGTAAATGCCTGCTGAGAAATGAATGATGTCAAAATTCATGAGAAAAAAAGCAACCCAAAAATGCACCGTATTTTCAGGACTGTCCCTCCAACCTGACCCCCCCCCCCAGCCTGCAAATATATCCAGAATGAAATGTTACTAGTGAACATTGCCTGAGTCACCGTATGTTCAAAAAGTCACATACTACGTGAAAACACTCTTTGTGGTTTACATATTGCAGCCAATGTTAGGGGTTTAATCTTAGATATGGGGCTTTTCCCCATATACATTGAAGGGTGCAAAATGGCCATATATGTCGACGTGCCCAACAATTTTAATTCAATCAGTCACTCAATTTTCCCAGTTCTGCTCAGTCGTCCAATCGTTTTACAGCCTATCGGTAAAGCCCAGAAACATTTCAACATACTTTTGTGAAAGTTGATAAGATTTTTGGCCATTTTTCTTTCAATTGATCAGTACTTGCAATCGATTCCTTAGTTCCATCCTAAAGGTTTACTGAACATTCTTATCCTGTAACATGCTAACATCATACCACTTTCGTATCTGTATCTGTTGTCTGTGCTTGAATTTTCATTTCAAAGTTAGGAAACGTTACCACCTCTGTTCAATTGTCAAGTGATCTATATGGTTTACCGTTTTATGGTATGTTTTCACTCATGTTATCTTATGGTATTTCTTATGAGGAAAAAAAATAGTACCGCCAATAACGTAGTCATGACGGACAGAACTACACAAAGAACTGTCTGTTCTCATTTGGCTCCCCAAAGCCATAACATGATCAAGGTCTTCATTGTCCTCTCCCACTTTTGCATTTTAGCCTTCTCCAATTGTTATGATGTCCTTCCAGTTTTGCTTCTTTACTGTGTCATTCAGGTGCTTGTAAAACCCTTATTTGTCTTCAGGCTCTGTTGGATCAGTGGGTGTGTAGCACTGTATCATAACATTGTTTCTGCTATTGGTTTTGAAAAATACCACAATTATCCTTGCAGACACTCTATACTCTTCAGTAAGGCTCTTTTTTCCACATTACCATGCCTTACCCTTCATCCTCAGGTACGGTTACTACTGTAGATCACTATAAGGGAAATGTAGGATGTCCTATTTCAAAATCTAAGACACAAATTATTTGCAGTAATAGCAAATGCACATTACTAGAACATGTTAAATAATGTAAAAAGTAACACATTTTCAATTTTAAAAAATATGATTTTTTAAGGATTTCTTAGATACAAAATTCCCAAACTTGTAATCAATAATAAACAATACATTTCTTACCACACTTGTTTGCAATCATATTTCTTGGAGGAGAAATGTCTTTATTTCATCACTACATTATGCTGACAATGAAAATACTGTACTCTCAGCATTTGCATTATTACCTGGAATGTCAAACAAATATTCAGAAATTAACATAATTTGAAAACTTGTGGGAGTGCAGTTCACAGAATTTTTATGCATGATATTTCCTTTGTTTACAATTTTTTGATCGAATCACTTATTTTCTTGAGGACATTTGTAATTTTTTTCAAATTCCTCCCAGATGCTGGACATTAGGCTAAAATGTAGGATATGTCCATGAAAAAGAGGATGTCTGGTAACCAAACCCTCAGGTCTCCACAGTACAGGGTGTGCATGATGAACCTCCGGGATTTTGAAGTGATGGGAAATTAAAATGAACCCAACTGCACATTTTTTGGTAATTTTATTGCAAAGAGCAACTCAAAAAGTTTCTTACACAAAATTACGATACTTCTATGTGAGCACCTTTAGTGACACGAAGAATGTCCAGCCAGTATTCCACTTCACGCAGCAGCACGTTGTCAGTGATGGTATCAATGGCAGCAAGAATTCGGTCACGCAAAGTATTCACATTTGGCACCTTCGTTGAGTAAACTGCATCCTTAACATACCTCGAGAGGAGTGATATCTGAAATAATTCTTGAAGCTTTCCTGGCGGTGAATATTGTGATAATAGAGTGATATGTGGTCTACGTGGTGGCCAGGGGTTAGGGCCCCAGCACCCAATCCAACAATCTGGATAAGTGGCGTTCCTCCCCTGGATTCTTCAACACACTCCCCGTTTTCCAGAAAACTTCTGTACCATGCCCTGATACTCTTGTCCGTTGGTGGCAATTTGTTAAAGACATGCCGAAACTTATGCTGCACCGTAACAATTAATTTTGACTCCGCAAACCGTACCACAGCGTGTGCTTTCTCTTGAGAAGATGCTATTTTCACAGAAGCGATCACAGCATGATGCGCATCAACTAAAAAAACAACACAAACCTGAGCGTATATGGCACACATAAAACTGGATTGTCGTAACTCTATTTTCTGATCTTTAACATGGCGTTCATTGTGTACACCCTGTATATCTCCTATGCAGCTCTCTCTCTCTCCAAACTCTAACCATCTCACTTCACTTACACCTAGGATTCTCAGATCATACCTCTTCATGCAGGCTGCTGCATGTAATTGTCTTCCACTCGCCTACAGGGTTCTCACATTCCATAGCCCAATTGTCGTTACATCCTTTTCAAGCCAAATGTTTTGGTTTCATCTTGTTGATGTTTCTTTAATAATGTGATCTTGGTGATCTCTGCCACTTAAGCCTCCAAGCAGGCTAATTTTCTGTTCCCATCCTTGACAATCTCTGATCACAAGGCTGAATTTTCTCATCTTCAGACTCCAGCTATAACATTTAGAAGGTCATGTCTGCCATAGTTGCTGTTGAGTTGAGATGACCATCCATCTTCTTCCACCATCGGAGCCGTTGACTGATACATTGTTTCTTAGTCTGACTCGTTACCACTAGCAACGGCATGGGGGACCCTACCAGTAGCTATAGCCTACAGGTCATCAGAGTATCATCAACTACAAGGTTATGCAACCATCAGGCGGGGCAACAATGGCTTACATACCATTAAAACCTGTCTGCTTTTTGATTCCCAGTGGGAGCTAAGAGAAAAATTCAGTGTTGACACAACATCACGAAGACAATTGGTGAGCTGCTTGAAGAAGTAGCACGTTCCTGCCTCAACTCAGAAAACAACTGTGATTAGACTCAATGCACTGACCACACATCAATCAGTCAATGAAAAATCACATGACAGGCTTTGGCTCTCACAGGGCTCTTGAACTACAGAGTTCAGTTTAGTATTATATTATGTACCAGACATACAGTACATACATATTTCAGAATATGTAACTTCTTGTCAATGTGTGGATCTGAGAACTCAAAAATTGCTACAAGGATAATTTTGAATCCAATTAATACAAAATTGTGAAAAATAAGTCTATAACAATGCATGATGGGTTTGGTTAGATATTTAGTGGGAAGTGAATGCGATTGATGAACTACAGTATGTAGGGTTTAATTTCATTTTTTACATTGCTTTTTGGCCTTTTTAGGCTAATCATGACAATGACAATCAATGAAATTGATGAAGGGACAAGAACATCTCTGCCCAGACTGATACTCAAAACATGATGCCTTCAATGACCTTATTTGAGATATGCTGGTGTAGTGGTTACACGCTTCATGATTATTTTGTATTATCTGCCTCAAGTAAACATTTCTCAATATCTCTCCCTCGTATGCATGCATGTGCCCCCCCCCCCCCCACACACACACACACAGAGAGAGAGAGAGTAAGAGAGAGAGAATGGGTGTGTACCACAAATACAGTCGCATGTTTGCAGGTGCGCCGACTTGTCAGAATTATTGGGGGGTCTGATCACTGAAATAAATTAATGAATGACTCACTCTCTCCCTTTTTTAAGTTTTGGCCTCAGTGTTTGGAATCTCATAAAAGTCCATGAATTCCTCAAAAATATGAAAATTTTTATTCACAGTTCGAATGCAGAATATTAATTGTCCACGGATGGATATGTCACAAGTTTCGTCAACCATAATAGCAAAATATTCCCGACCTTTAATATCTGCTACCACAAAGTGCAAAACAGATCTCCCTAATATGTCAATGATCTCATTCTGAATGTCATGTGAGAGCCATTTGTAGCCCGAACGTCCCAACCACTACCATAGTTCATGCACATTGTCTTTTGAAACTCTTTTTAGTAAAAATTTTAACAATACTCATAATGGCCCTGGTCAAAGCAAACTATTGTAGGTGGCAGCAGCCATGTTGTGTCCCCACGCTTTTGATCGGCAATTGTTCACCCATTTAAATGCATGGGAAATTTGATGTCGAACGTGCTGCTATTACATTAAATTGCAAGTTTAATATCATCTTAACCTCAGAAATGATGTCTGAACATGATAGTGGAATTATCAGTGCTGTAAGAGTAAGACTTTTGAAAATACGATCGTCAACAACAGAAAAGATATCGGAACTCAAAGAAGCCTTAAAATTTGCACAGCACTTTTTACGTCACTTGCAATTGTTACAATTTACGTGATCTATTGTTGAGAATCCAGTAAAGAATAATTCTGCACGACTGTACTTCTATTTTTATAGTTGTTTTTAATAACTGACTTTTTTTTTTCACGTGATATATTTTTCCACATACAGTAGAGCGTCGATTAACCGAACGTCGGTCAACCGAACGACCGCTTAACCGAACTGTGTACTCGCTCACTTTCAGATATCTGTAATGAAAAAAGTACGTGACTTAGCTGCTCGTAAGCGTGTAGGCTTGCTTAGACAGACCAAAATAAAGGATTTTTTTAAACGTTAATTTTGTGTACTGTGTGTATTGTTCATGCAAAATGCGTATGTAATATGTACATATTTTTGTTTAATAAACTGTACCACATACTATATATTCCTACTAAAGTTGCCTTTGTACGTTACTTTGTAATACATACTTAAAGAGATGCCTGTTTTTATGAATAAATTTACTGTACAGTACTTCTTTTTGGCAAATAAACATGTACAGTTCGATTATCCGAACAAACCAGTTTTCCGAACACCCATGTCCCCCAATTACTTCGGATAATCGACGCTCTACTGTAGCTAATAAATATGGTCCTTTGTTTTATATACACACATTTATCATCAAGAATAGTTATTACAAAAATATTTTTTCTTCTGTATCATGTTTTGCAACCTCTAGGACTATCTTATTTACAGGAATTATAATTTTAAAATTGTTGTTACAAAGAAGAAGAAAGACAAAAATATGACGGGAGAATATCTGCTTAATACAATGAAACATACGTTATTATTAAATTATCGGATAGGGCGTAGTGTATAATAATATATATCATGCGTTTACGCACTTAATATATTTTTCTTTATAATTTTGGGAGTTTCTTCGATTCCTACCCACCGTTGAATTACACATGCTCGCAATCAGCTAACTAAGCATAGTGTAAAAATTTAAATTTTTGTATTTTCGACCCATAGCAGCTAGAAACGACCCAAATGACGTCAAGTTTAGAGTTCTTTGTGCATAAACGTACTATATTTAGCTCATTTTCACAACCATTCCGTTGCGCTTTAATATATTAATTCTTAGGTTTAGGAGAATGTAATTTTCGGAAACTTATGACTGGCTACATAATCTTTAAGCTTTGCTAAACCCATTTTTATTATCAATTTACACGAGAAATGCTTACCTTCATTGAAAATAACGTTTGAATAGCCATCCCATCGTGCTCCAATGTAAAGCTTTGGGCAACCAAATGAAATTATTTAGGGACACAACAGGGGTGGCGCCGCCACCGGAATAGTTTGGCAATGAACAGCCCCATTACATACTTAGTATATACTAATAATAAGTCATGTGTTTTGCTGTCTCTGGTCATAGCCCCCCCCCCCCCCCCCAAAGTTGATGGTTTAGCGGTCTCAGCCCCCCAAAGGTGATGATCTAGTCTAGAACATTTCAAATGTGTATTTAAAGTTAAGTTGATGTGGTGCAATTCAGAGTAAACTTTACAAGCACAGCAAAATAAAACATTAGATCCTCTTAAGCAAAATTATTTGGGGGGCTCTACCCCCACATCGTTAACATTGGGGGGAGCTCAAGCCCCATGGAGTCGGCGCCTATGCATGGTTGTAATAAAATAACAAGGTGATGAGGGATATTTTGATAATACAGGGTGACTGAAAAAGTCACTTAATACCCCCGGTACAAGGCCACTGCAGCAGGCAACATGGAAATGGTGATGACCAATCGTTATCAGGCCAAGGGGGAACCACATTGACGCTACCCACGCGGTCGGCGGCCATCTTGAATTCAACTTCAGAATTTTAATTGGGAAGGGGGTGATATGATATATCGAATCAGGCTAGAATTTCACGAGATATGCAATGGTGAAGGTTTTTTCGACCACTAAAAAGTTATGACTGAATTCTTGTACCAATTTGCTTCTTTTCGAGGTGTTAGAAAAATGCCTTAAAATTTGTTTAGCGCATCGGTAATGCATCGAGAGAAGGGATGAAGTTCGCATGCCATTTCACACGATTTTAATCAGATACATCCACGAAGAGCTGTGCATTATGAATGGTTGTCGCAAACAATTTACAGTGTGATGCTTCCATTGAATTAAAAGTCCTTCACAGTGACAAGGCTAATGTTTATGTTCATAAGGAAGTTCATAAACAGAATATGTGACCCTTGTCATTTGATAACTAACTTTGGACAGAAACTGCTTCACAATGTTCCCATAGTGTTCTGGTGTTCCTCCCTATTGAAAAAAACTCTGTGAAAAGTACCTTCTTCCATAAGCAAGGATGAAGAAACCTGTTTATTTAACAAATCCAAGTAGCCCTAAGCATTTAAGGTTACGTTGATGGAAAATTGACTAACCAATCGTGTTCTACACAGCACACCACACCATTAACTTACCAGCACTAACCATTCAGCTTTGATCTGTCGAAAATGGGTTATCAGATAAAAAGCATCGAATATTCTGTTTATGAACATAAACATTAGCCTTGTCACTGTGAAGGACTTTTCATTTAATGGAAGCGTCACACTGGTAATTGTTCGCGACAACCATTCATAATGCACAGCTCTTCATGGATGTATCCAATTAAAATCTTGTACAATGGCATGAGAAGTTCTCTCCCTAGATGTCACTTTGATCTTGATGCGTTACCAATGCGCTAAACAAATTTTAAGGCATTTTTCTAACACTCCGAAAAGGAGCAAATTGGTACAAGAATTCAGTCATAACTTTTTACTGGTTAAAGATACATCAAAAAAACCTTCACCATTGCATTTCTCGTGAAAATTCATATCACCCACTTCCCATTTAAAATTCTGAAGTTGAATTCAAGATGGCGGACATCAAGATGGCCACCGACCATGCGGGTGGCGTCAATGTGGTTCCCCCCTTGGCCTGGCAACGATTGGTCATCACCATTTCCACATTGGGCGCTGCAGTGGCCTTGTACCGAGGGTGTTAAGTGACTTGTTGAGCCACCCTGTGTATTCTATACAAATATATTAGAAACACATGCTAAAGGCTATACTACCACTCATCAGTTGCAGTATACAATATAGCTACAGGGCAATCCAGCACACAAGTTTGAAAAGTTCTCACCCATAGAGGCTTACATGCAGGAGAGGCTCCCGTCCACTTAAGGTTAAAGTTCCCTGTGCTTCTATTTTCAGGGTATGACAGCTTAGTGATATTTTTTTTTTTTTGGTAGGAGAATGCTGTCTTAAGCTGTGCTAGTTGGGGGAAGGGTCTCCTTTGTTTAACATGGTAACAATGAGATAAGGGAGGTGGTTGCTTTGTGTAAATTTTCTTATCAGATATATATCCACCCAGTCCCCCCCCCCCAAACACACACTTCGAGCACTGCATGCTACTAACTTTATTTATTTATTTTATTTTTTTTGTATCTGTGTTACCTTTCTGTCTCTTAGTCTAACTAAGATGATGGTTATGAATAATGATTATATGAAATTGAAGAAGGGACATTCAAAAAGAAATGGCCAGGTCAGAACTGTAACTTGGAATCTTGTGCAGTGAAATCGGTGCAGGTGGGCACGAAATTGGCTGTTACTTATTTCATAATTGTTTAAAAAAGAAGAAGAAAAACTATTTGCACTGCTTCACATACCATTTGTTACTTCAGTGTAACTAATCTTATTGAATTCTGCACGTTTTAATGATGTTTGGCATGCAGCAAGCATCCAGGTAACACAATATGACAATGTCTGACTCATACCATATGTCTTTCCATGTGAAAGGTTGTTGCTATCTCTAAATTGATTGTTCTAACAGCCATTAGAGGACTTAGAAACAAGTCTGTCCTTGTTCTTCGCTTGGCTTTTCTTTTAATTACACTTACCCAATTTTTCACTCAAAATCTATTACAAAGAATTTACTTCCAGATACAATCGTGTGGTGATCCAGGTATCTTGATCCTCCTCTTCAAAGAGTTGACAAGAAGTAACAATAGGATTTTTAGCTTAATAAAATTTAAATGAATGTTTCAACAATAATATAAGCAAAATACTTGTATGCCATTTGTTGTAACATGAAGCATATTTATATCCATCAAATGTACATGAAAATGAGTTTTGATTGGGCTGAATCAGTTCTATATTGTCAGTGTATGCATAATTTATTTTTTCTCATACAATAGATTTTTTTATATACACATTTTCTTGGTCTTTAGAGGAGGAAAGCTACATAATAAATATATGCAGTTCAACATTTTTCAGGGGACCAAGCTGAAAAAAAAATAAATGGGAGAGAATGTAAAATTGAGGAGAATTTCTTAACATTCTTCTATGCTGGGACCATCAAGATTGAATGCATAATGGAGGAAATTGTGGAATCCTGATTTTACATTTTTCAGGGGACCAGCAAGATTGAATGCATAAAGTGGAAATTGTAAAATTGGGGTTCCACTGTACTATTATATCTCTATTTTTATATTTTGTGCTGTAATTATCATCATTAATAATATTTATTATTGTTTGTGAGACACACTGTTAGCCTGCAAGCACCTCCTCTTGAAATACATTTCTTGATATGTGCCTTCGCACAATCTATCACACAGGAAGTTAGATGTCGCCATGCTATCACTTAAGTAGATGACATGAAAATGAACTCCAGAAATTGTCATAAGTAATTTTCAACTAGTAAACTACTATAATGTATATTTTATTACTCCTAAGGAAGGTAAATATTTGATTCCCTGAAAGTCTTGGGTAATAAAATATTTAGAAAATATTAAGCTGTATGAAATAATTTAAGTAATTATGTAATGCAGAAGAATTTTTTGAGGGGAAATTGTAGTAAACTTGCATAGTGTATTTTAACATTAAAATATGCAGGGTGATTCAAATGTATGGAACCACCCGTATAATTTCTATAGTTATTGCTGGAGGTGAATGGAAGCATATGCAATATCTAGGAAATCTACGTAGTACTGCATCCTTGATGCATGTTACCCCCACCTTTCATCTTGAATTCATCCATTTTAAGGTATCTTGAATCATTTTCAAGTTATTGCGTGTGATATGTTACATTAGGTATGAACAGCACTTGACAGAACATGCACAATATGCTGTCCTTTTACATTTACATGCATCTGCAAACATCGTTCCCAGTCCATATGAACCTGGTTGTGGAGTCGCACACAAGAACATTGCATTCCTGCAACTGTTCCACGTCTCTTCCTGAAGTTGCATAAACTTGACTTTTTATATTACCCTAACCAGAAGAAATAAGTTTACCGGAGTTAAATCCTGTGAGTATGTAGCCACTCAGTTGCCCCCTCCCACTGAATCCAATGACCAGGGAATTACTGACCCACATGCACACGAACAGGTGCAACATAACAAGAGGGCTGCTGAGGGAAGTCCAGGAAATCACCAGTCTCATTTAAGGCAAAGTGACAGTTTCGCACCAGGCATTCATTTATTTCAAGATCATCGGAATGGGTACTGCTACTAAAAAAGCAAAACATAGGACAAGGGAGTACAAATTTCTCTCCATGTTGCAAGTGGAAGCGGTTTTTAAACTTTATTATTAAGATAGATATGATGTGTAAAAATATGATAAATAATTATTTATAGACTCCCATGTAATCCTTATGGACAAACAACTTCAACTTGAAGTTACAGTTAATCAAATGAAATTTCAAATATCCCTGTATATTGCAAATCACATCACGCACAACTAATTCCATGTCCACTGGTGGTCTTTTAAACAAGTGATTTGAGATGTCCCCAAATGAAAAAATTGGGTGGATTCAGGTCAGTTGATCATGCAGGCCAGATAATAGAGCTTCCCCATCCAATCCCGCAAGCAGGAAAGGTATCATCCAGATGGTTGCATCCACATCTAAGTGAGGCAGTGCTCCTTATTTCAGTGTACTGGCTTTTCTGACCCTAGGCTCTATTATCTCCAACTTTTCAGTGGTGCATCACCTACCTGTGTCCTAGCGTACAGAAGCCAAATATAAATGTGGCAAGCAGAATGCACAAGTAATTTAACAGTAATGTTTTTTCTACCTGCAATGTGCATTCTCTATGTTTTCTATTTGCATTTTGGTAGCTAAGTCAAATCTGCAATGTACTTAGTGTTCGAACACTTATCATTCTGTGCTCTAAATTCTGTGAACTCATGACCACTGCATGGATTGTATTTATATTATTATTTCTACTTGTAATGGAAGATATCCGTGCATAGTTGTGATGGGTTCAAGGATGGTGAACTGATAATAATAGATAAGATTTTCAACAATGCATGGATCCTTAGATTTGCAGAAAATGGAATGGTCACTTTCCATTTAAGAAACCAAACAAATATCAAGCAATGTGTTGCAGCAGCTATAATATACATGTATTGCAAAATAATAATAATATATCACATAAATTAGTGGAAAACAAAGTCCTCTGACATCGGTATTCTATTTTGGTTATTTTACATTGCTTTTCTACTTCTTGGATTAATCACAATGATGATGAATGATGAACTGATGAAATTGAAAATGGGACAGTTACGATGATACAGTCATGCCTTGACCAGGGTTCAAATCTGGGACCTGTGCATTTTCAGTGCATGATGCTAACCACTCCTCCACTGTGGTGAAATATCTTTAAGAATCCAAATATGGATTGTGATGCATTTCATGAGTTCTATAGGGGCTATCCACCGTAAGGAAGTACCTTCGCGCGAACGCCATACTTGTAGCACAACAACTTCCGGTTGGTAGGCTCACAACATACCGCTAAAGGGAGCTGAGATTGTGTCATGTATGAAAGGAACGAATGGGTGTGTACAAGGAGGATGTAAACTATGATCAGGGCTAAATAATCGTTCACAGATCTCTCTTCATCCATTTCCTCGAGATCTAGGTGCCAAAATTATTGCATTCAAGCTGTCACTGTCAGGCGTGAAAATTGGAAGCCCATTAGCAGGAGTAGACTCCGCAGTAATGACAATGGATGTGCAGAAAACCAAAAAGTCGGGACCTGAAAAAAAAATCCCATTTCGACCCAGACTTCGGAAAAAATGATAGTTTAAAAGTAGTTTATTCCCTACATATATTTTTTTTTTTTGTACTAAATGTCCGAAATTTATTGAAATTAGCAGTTTTTATTCCAGAAATGCAAAATAAATCATCACCCGAGGGTGAAATTGTGTGTGTAATTAACATTTTTTTTTAGTATCGGGTAATGTTGAATATTTTCCGCTCCCATAATCTCCCAATTTAGTCGGGAAATACCATTATTTTTCCCGTTTTGAACGTCAGGACTTTAAAAATACCCCATCCTGTTTCCTTCCCAACCAAAAATTTTGCATCCCACACCCCTTGCACTTCATTCGAGATAGAAGAGAGATCATTGAAATCTAGATTTTCTCTGTTTTAGTGATATGAGCAAAAATATTACTTTTCCTTTCAAAACATGCTCGGTCATAGTCAGATAGGTTACATGTTACGTTCTTGAAGTACACACGAACTGTATTAAATTTTTGTGTAACCAGATTTTTTTTTGTGTGTGTGCAACCAGAGGAAATATTTTTTTGTGTGGCCAGAAAATTAAGTGCGGGTACTATTATTAATTTTCGTCTTTTGCAATGGAAATCTTTTCAACATTGATAGATAGAGTGCCTCCCCGATGGCGCAGTGGTTGCATCGTTGCCTTGTAATCCAGGGGTCCCGGGTTCGATTCCCAGTGGAGGTATAGTAGTTCAGTTCTCACTTTAAACTGTAGGTCCAGTCCCGATTAGCCTTACTGTGCACAAAGTGGACTTAAAACACCAACTCAATCAATAAAATCAACATTGATAGAGAATAGGTCCTAGGTTTGAACACCATGGTGAGGCAATGGTGTGTCATTGTGTTTGTCCCATCATTAATTTTTCCAGTTTATTATTCATCTTCATCGTCATGTTTAACACAAATAGCAGAAAATTGACTTAAAATAACAATGAGCGTTTTGTATTTCTGCGTTCAAACGGAAACGAAACCAGCAAGTGTGCATTACCGCATCCCTCTGACTCGCCCTGACTGAAGAAAGAAGAAGAAAAATCTCCTTTTTCCGGTTTTTATATGTTCGTACATCTCGCACTTTTTCACTTAAAACATAAATGTATGCATTTAAGCACTCTCGCTCTGTAGGAAAAATTACTTTCTATTAAATATGTAGGCTACAAATATTGCCAATGAAACGACGATCAGCAAATGGATCTCATCTTGGAATAATGCCGTATTATTTCCTAGTTGCTCATCCAATTGATATGGAAATACCTCTACTTTGCCCTGACATCTCTTATTCTCCTCATCGTCAAGTGCTTTTATATGATCCATTTCATCCGGTATACAAAACAAGAAGAAATGCCACAAGTATGTGCTTGAATTACCTCGCTGCCGTGAACTGGAAGTTGTTATGCTACAGTTCCACAATCGATTGTGCCGGTCGATATGTTTTTGTTTACTCGTGGATAGCCCCTATAGACTATGGACTGTAGATATTATAATTAGTAGGCACCAAATATGATAATTTGGCTACGTAATGTTTATTACAGAGCTCAGAAATGGGCACCCATATTCTATGTATTTAGTCTTGTAAGGGTTAAATTCATTTAGTGAACTGAACATATAACACAGGTTAAATGAGTTCCAACTTAAGTGTATTTACACAAGTTTCATCTATTTAATGTGTAATATTTTTCAATTAGGTAAGTATGGAAGCTTTCCTCGTAACAATTGATGAAAAGATTCTCTCGGGCTATTGACTAGGTGAGTTGTGCAAAAGATTTCAAGCTTTCGAGAGCTAACGTCACTCTCATCTCCCCTTTTCCAAAACTCGGGTCGATAGTCCGAGATAATCTTTTCATTTTTCACTTAGATTTGTCAGCATTTACAGAAATGTGTTAAAGCACCTGACCAACTGTAGTGTATTGACTAATCACACATCTCAGTCTTCGCATTATGATTAAGTAATTATGTCAGTTGTTATTGGTTGTCTGTGATATAGAAGTATAATGGAATTGTACCTGACTGTTCATTTGGAACAAGCTTAAAAGATTATCTTTATACATGGATGGTAAATAAGGTATAGAATTCTGTATTTGTTGTAGAACATATACATGTATTAGAATTGGTGATTGTACATATACATATATAAAATGTGGCTACATAAAACCAACTATTTTTATTTTCATTTTTTCAGCATCCCGCCATCAAACTCCCGACACTATAGATGAGCGTGTTCATGACTTGCCTCCACGCCAGCGTAGAGACAGACGGGATGATAGGCGAAGAATGACAGATGAGGAAGACACCGTTCTTGACAGCCAGGAAGTCTCTAGTGTTGCTAGCATGGATCGAGGTAAATAAAGTTCATAATTCATTTGCTTACTATTCAAACATACATAAGGGTCTGCAGATTGAGAATTTCTAGAATTGTCTGTAGATACATAATAAATTTACTAGAGCTGAGCCGATACTATCTCAAACTGATGCCGTTACCGATGCCAATACTCCTATTGATTAATATTAGTTTCTAAATATTCTACTCCATTTTGTCATCCTTTGCTGTTTTCTGCCTCTGGCTGGGTCAGCATAGAAGTCAAGCCTCTCCATTTTCCTCTGGTCTTCCACCGTTTCTCTCTTTCCACCGACATCTTGGTCTCCCCTTTGGCCTTATTCCCACTTCTTGTGCACTGTATGCTCTTACTGGTAGTCTTTCTGCAGCCAGCTTGTCCGAATCATCTCATCTCTGCCTGATCTATTGTCCTGAAGCTTCACCACCCCCACTGTCTGTCGGATCTCCTCATTCCTTACCCTATCCTTTCCAGTCTTCCCCAATATACTCCTTAAAAATTTCATCTCCACTGCCTGCATCTTTCTTTTGCCTGTCTCTGTCATTGTCAAAGTCTCTGCTCCATACATAATTATTGGCACATACTATGTGTTATATATTACCTTCTTGCATTTCATGGGTACATTCCTGTTCCATATGAATATTCACAAAATCCACTTTTTCACACAAAACTAGTACAAAATAAAAATTAACTTTGAATTTTGCATAAAGTTCGAGGATAATTAGACTCTATGAAAGTGTTTTGCGTGGCATTTTTGCAGATCTTGCAAGAGACCAAAATGCTAAACAACTTGTATGGTTCATTCACCTCCATAAATAATGTAAGTAACCCGATGATAGCAATAGGGTTTGACTTGTCAAGTAAAACAGAGTATGTAGACATTTACCATATAAAACCCGGTGGAGGCACATAGTGGTTCGGATCCCACTTTAAACTGTAGGTACAGTGCATAAAGTGGACTTAAAACAAATCAACAACAAAAACTGTATAAAACAAGTGTATAGAGGGTGTTTCCGTGACCTTGATTGAAACTGGGAGGGTGGATGGAGACTGACCTAAGTACCTATATGAGATAAGGAAACCCTGGTTTGCGAATATGTCATTAAAAAGTTATAAAGCCAAAACAAGTGAAAGATGTGGCTTGTAGATTTAATACAGACATTACTATAGTGTATCATAGCACTCTACGACGAAAACGTTACAAAAGGTGTTCAAAATTGTGGCTCCCAGTGTCGATGTAGGATTGACAGTGTCGCAAGAAGCTGTGTCAAATTCACTCTAACATCCGTGGAGTTATGACGATATCACGGGCAGCAAGGATTCTTACCCAGCAGTTCTCACTCTCTACCAGTGTTGTGTAGACAATACTTTTGATATGACCAACAAGGAAAAATCGAGTGGGTCAGATCAGGGGAATGACTCCAGGGATATTAGAGCATATGCAACAGAGCTTCTTGCCTGCATTGTCACGGGGGGCTGCCATTTTGAACGCTTACTGTAAGGTTTTCATCGTAGAGTGCTATGATACACTTCAGTACTGATGGTGTTCCGATGAATCTGTCCCATCCTAGTATGCATAAAAAACATAAAAATTGGTATTAAAAATTATCTGAATGTTTGTGTAAAAATGCATAAATTTCAAACGTGAACATCTTGCCTTCTGTGTGTTTGTTGTGAAAATAAGCATTAATATGGCATCTAAACCACTCTTCTCTCTCGAATATTACTGCTGTGCTTACAAGCATGGTCTTTTTATTGTTGAAAAATATTAAAATTCGAAGGCAGTCTTAAGATTCAGATATATAAGGGTCAGGTAGTGGAGAACAGGCTACCCTGTATAACTATGAAACTATGTGCTCACCTTAAAAGTAATCTCCATAGGCATTATGGCATTTGCCCCACCGTCCTGGCAATAGGTCATTGGCAGCCCTGTAGAAGGTGGGCATTGCTGCAACAACCAATCACTCAGTGCATCCTTCACCTCAGCATTTGAGTTGAACCAGTGACTATGCAATGCCAGTTTCAGCTCATCAATATGGCATAATCACGTGGGGACATGTCCGGGATATAAGGTGGGTGCTGGAGTGTTTTCCACTGAAATCTGTGTAACAGGTCCCGGACAACATTGGCCGTATGCGGACGTGTATTATCATGCAACACCACCACCCTGGACGACAGAGATAAACAAAGTTCCCATACACTGCCGTCAACTCCATGGTATTCTGGCAGCAAGTCCCTGCACGTCTGCACTTCACACAGCTCACACTCACACTGCTGCACACAAGCCTGCAACACAACTGTCATCTACTGGACGACAACGGAACCCCCTTCCAGTGGCAGGAGTTCCGTGGAGCCGCAGCCTCTACACGTCAAGATATAAGAGGTGGTCTGTTTTCCACTGACTGACCCTTATATTTTGTAGAGATGGAACATCTTAATTGGCTGTTTATCAGGATTAGCCAGTGCAGACTTGTTGGTGTATAAATTTTATCAATATTTCTGTAAATAAATGAACCTATAATTAAGTGCAATACTCTTCTGTTATGTTATTGTTTTGTAAACATAAAGGCATAATTCATATACCCTGGTTGTGTATGTATTTTGATGTATATTTTTATGTGTAATTTTCGTACTTTATTGCTTTTCTACCTCTTTTTTAATCACTGTGATGAGGATGAATGATGATTAAATGAGATTGATGAAAGGAATACGTATGTCCAGGCCAGAAGTTGAATTCGGAACCTTGGGTGGCAAAATCATGAACTGAACCCTCAGCCACTGAGATGCTGTGAATTGTGTTCATAAAAACAGTAACAAAGTGTCAGAATTGTATGCCCAATTGTAGAAATGTCAGTAATATTATTGACTACTTTGCAGTATATACTGTTATCAACTCGTACCAGTAGCATGTCAGTTGATCAGTCCCAACTCTAGTACATTTGAAGTAGTTTCCATGCATCCTGGGTAGCTTATTGCATTGTGATATTTCCGGGTAAACAGTCCCACACATTTCTCGAGCAAAGGCAGTGTGGCTAACTAGTCCAAAAAGAGGTGCAATAACAGGATGCAATTTTTCATAACTTTTATGTATGAATGTGGGTACCTTTAGATAGATTCAAACACATTCCTACTTTCGACACAGAGTCTGTTTCAAGCGTGGAAGGGTCACGCACTAGACGCAGACGCCGGCGACGAAGGCCTAGACATCGCAGTGAAACACCTTCTGGTGAGCATACAAGTGTGGTGGATGGAGGGGCCTACCGAGATGGTTATGACAATATTGGAGATCAAGGTAAGATTTTCCAATCAGCTTCTTTAACAGTAATAATAAGGTACCTATTAGAAATTTTAACCAATACCAAACTGAATAGAATTTACCGATAACCAAAGATCTTCCCATCCATCTCTTTGATTAATGAATGTGTAACCATGACTGGCATGGATTTTTTCCTTGAAAAAATAATTTTGGGCATTTAAAAATTTACATAACCATGGTATATGATTTATGCACTTATATTCACAGAAACAATTACAAAATTTTGCTCCCCATATTGTGTGTTGTTTGCCTTGGTGGTCGAGAGCTTTGAGTGATTGTCTCTCAATCTGGAAGCTGAAGAATCTGAGTTCAAGTACTGGCCTGGTCTGGAGTATTCCTTTCACCATTTGCCAAAAGTCACGAAGAAAGAAATTCAAAATAAGAAAAATACAAATAGATTTTTACCGAAACCAATACAATGAATATGCCTGTTATTGGTCAATACGAATAGTGTACCAATTAATCTGTCCCATACCTATTAATAGTGTCATATCTCCTTTCCATAGCATGCACCGTAATGAAGCAAAAATTGTACATTGCATGAAAATTGATGATGATAATGCAGAATGTGAAGTTTATAAGTTTTTTTAAAATGAAACCATTGAAACAGATGTTCATTTATTTGTTTATTTGTGTGTTTGTGTGAATGCCAGGTTCAAAAATTCTAGATAATTGTCTGTGTTATACCTAGTCTGGCCATAAATACTGTTACAAAATTTTGGCTTGGACTGTACATCCGGTAGTCAGGCTCATGAACCATGATTATGCTGAAGTTCACTCCTGACCATTGTGTGTTCAGCTGTGAAAGAGCAAGAGTGTATCTTGTTGTGCTTAGCATGGAGTGGGGCGAATATGAAAACAGAGTAGCCGTAATTGCTCTGTATATGGTTGAGAAGTCACTCGCTGAGATTTTCCAGCCCCTGAAAATCACGAAGATCAGCAAAAGGTTTGTGTATCAGACAATCCAGAGATTCACTGATACTGGTAGCATGAAAGATCGCCCAAGAGTTGGTCGACTTCACACCATATGATCAGTGACGGCTGTTAAAGCAATGATGGCTCGCATCCGCTGAAATCGCATCCGGAAGCAAGTGATAATGACACAGGAGCTGAACATTTCACAACAATCAATCTTCAGGGTACTTAAGAAAGACCTTGGAATTGGAGCTTACCGGTGGAGTACTGAAAATTTCCTGACGACACAAGTAAAGCAGCAGAGGGAACTGAAATCGAAACGGCTCCTGCAGCGGTACGTTGCCAATGGGCATAGAAGGATTCTCTTCACTGATAAGAAATTGTTCACCACTGTGACCGCCAAAATGATCGAGTGTATGCCTCAAACTTTCGAGAAGTTTGTGAGAGAGTTCCAAAAAATCAGAGATGCCACCAGCCCTCCTCAGTCATGGTTTGGTGGGGGTGAGCTATGAGAGTTCCACCAGGCCTAATTTTTTAGAAAAGGGCTTACAAGCCGTGCGAAAGTGTATGTGGAAAGTGTGCTGGACCCTCTCATGACATTGTTGAAACAAACAATGTTTCACAATGAATCCTGGATGTTCAAGAAATATTCTGCCCCAGCTCATAAGGCAAGGATGAAGCGACGGTGACTGGAGACCAGTGTACTCGATTTCATCTCCACTTTTGATTGGCCATCTGATAGCCATGATCTCAGTACCTTGGACTACAAACTGTTCCCAGAGCTAGAGGGGACTGTCTGCAAGAAGAGGCACACCCTCTAATTTAAAGTTGAAAGTGCTCCTTGATAGCAGCAGGGGCGGACATTCCCATCTAGACCGTCTGTGCTGCAAAAGATTCCTGGCCAGGGAGACTTCCTGCCCGTTTGAGGGCGAAAAGTGTACATTGTGAAAACTGATTGGTGCTATTTGTGTGTAATATATGTAAGTGTAACATACTAAAAGAACATTTAAAATTCTGGAACCATATTCAATTTATTCACAAAATAGTGTGTAACAGTATTTATGGCCAGACTAGGTACATACAAGGGTAGATGGATAAATTCGTGGCCTCCCCTATAAGACATGGATATGCCCAACAGTGCTTCGTGGTTTTATTCAACATATTTTCTTCCTAACACAATGCACTTTTTACATCACTGCTGTAATGCTTGCAGACCTTGCAAATAGAAGTCTGAAGATTGCTCTGTAAACCAAGCCTCCGTGTAATTGATGATGGCATCTGCGCCATCAAAGTACGTACCCTTCAGAACCATTTTTAATTTGGGAAAGAGATAATGCTCTGATGGTGCCAAGTCTGGGAAATATGATGCTCCTGTATCTGGAAGCGTGATTGCTCCAGTTCGTTCATTGTTTGATGTGCCTTATGGATGGACGAAGTGACCTGCAGAAAGATGACCCCTTTCGCCAGCTTTCCACATTGCTTCTCCTTGAGTGCCGCCTTTGGTTTGTTCAGCAGAGATATATAGTATGTGGCGTTGATGATTGCACCACATGTGGAGGTAATTGGCCAGCAGGATGCCCTCACAATCCCAGAAGATGGTGCCCTGGCCTTTGGTGTCAAGGAGAAAGGGGTAGATGCTGCTATTACCGTTATGTTAGGTGTCAAGGTGAGGAGGTGAGGTGCTGCTATTACCGTTAACTTTGAAATGATGACAATTTATTCTTAGTTTTCACCATCTAGAACTGGCGGCAAAACCCATCTCAATAATCCACCGATGGTCGTATGAAATCGAAAATAAAATATTCCCGGATAACAATATTATGTCATCTTCACGTCAGCCATAGTGCTTTAAAAAAAAGTAGCTGGGGAGGTATATTTGGTAAAAGTTGGTCTATGTGGGCGGGAGCTAGTGATGGCACCATAGTGGGGCAGGGGGTGGGCACCCCAGTTCACAGCCAAACGAGTGCACGACAGAGCCAAACCTGGCTCTTTAGAGAGCTAAGTTGGCAACAGTGCTCACAGCTGCCTCAGAGAAACCTATCCCTCGTGGCCTTAAGGAATGGCCAACAGCCGTAACTGATTTCACACTTTAAACTTATTCTGCTTTTTAACATGCCCAAGATGAATGAAAGCCCTGATATGCAAATACAGATATTGTGACAAATGAGACACAACTCACTCTGTTCCACATTTTTGCACAAATTCACCTTTACACATATTAATGAGTAAAATTCTTTCATTGCAGGTGCTCAAACCCAGCCACCTAGTGATCAGTCAGCCTTCAACAGCAAAGAAGGTACTCCAGCTGCCGAAGGTGTCCCAAAAGCTCAACGAGAACCTAAAAATAGAAACGGAAACCAGAGACCTCCACCCTCCAAGAAAACCGAATCTAAATCAAAGGAAGCTTTGGTTAACGGTACTTCTGTATAAAACAATATGGGAATAGCTTGAACACACAATCACAGTAAAACTTATTTTGTTGCAGCAATTAATTTACCGGTATACAACAGACTTCTTCACTTACACTCATTTTGCAATTATGGAAATGAATAAGTATAAATAAAAAAAAAGTTGGGAACAATGTGCAGTAAAAGTAGTGTTGTCACAACTTCTTTCAATGAAAGACTGGTCTTGTATCTATTTGTTTCTGGGTTAAAGACAAAGTAAGGAATAATATGTACATTTTTTTCTGAAGAAGCACAATCTATGTAATTCTCTATGTATTTGCTCCAAAATTCTTTTTCAGGTTTTTGCATGTGTATTTGTATGTGTGTGTGTTTATGTTCACTGGTATGCATTTGTGTGTGTGAAAACTGGAAGATTTTTTGGAGAAAATGTACATTGTCACAAAACACAATTTCTTGTTGTGCATCGAAATGTAAGATCTTTGTTAAGGGAAATAAAAATGTTTTTGCGGGAATTGAAAGAGACAAAGTTTTTGTAAATATATCTAGTAGTGCCTCTTGATTGATATTGCCAAGTAAAATCTTCATATTCTTGGTCGTTCTTAACAGAAATTGCCTTTCTACCTTAAACAGTTTCATTTTTATATATATACATAAAAGTGCAGTTTCTTGTTATTACTAAAACTAATAAAATTTCAGAATAAAGTATTTATATATTTGCCAAATATTTATTATTAGCTCCAGCTATGCACCAAACAGTATTTGTTCATTAATTATTTATTAACCAAGTTTGTGTTCTTGTGAGACAGGTGCCTCTCATATGAATTTAAAAAATAATAAATGGTAGGTTTTATGTTTTGCAATTTATAAGCTTTCATCCATGCCGTAAGTTTCATTACAATATATAACCTGGTAATTTGGGTAAACTTTGTATAACTAACAACTCACATTTTGAGGACAATAGTTTTTTCAGTAATTGTTATTGTGTGTTAGTGATTTTTTTGACCATGCTAAGATTGATCTAGTTGCAATTTATATATATAAAATAAATTCAGATCTGATAGTAGTACTTGTAATTACATAGTGATGTTTCTATGCGTAATTTAGTGATTCATGATAATGGTTGTGTATTGACAGTTAATAGGTGCTATTTAAAAGAGTGGAAAAAAAAGCATATATATATGGGGTATTGATTTTGAACAGTGAACCTGATGTTGTTCTGTAGTGTGATGTAAAAATTGATTTTCATAAGTTGTTACACAGTGATATCGTTTTTTGACGTAATTTATTCTTTTGTATTCCTATGCAAATTATAGCATTCAGAATTAATACAAGTCCTTAGCTGTTTAGAGTGTTATTTATCTTTCAAAATGAGTATTTGGCAGTAGAGGTAAGAGTCGTAGTTTCATCCATAATAATAAATTATTAAATTGTGTTTCTCAAATAGCAAAGTGTGAATAATAATGAAAATGTGCATATTATTGGAGTTGTATTTAAAATTGGACCATAGATACTTAAATTGAAAAGTGGTATTCAGAATTAAGGAACTGCATATGTATAAGTACCAACCATATAATGTATAAAATATGGTTTGTTTTATTCTTTCTTTTTTTTTTTTTACATTACAAATATAGTCCTTAGTATGATTGGAAAGAAAAGATAGAGAAAGTGAGAAATATTAGTAGAAAGTAGCATTATCTTTTTTCGGTAAATCTAACTTACTGGTAAATATTACTGTGCTCATTTCATTTGTGATAACTAGCATTGCAATAGATCATCTTCAGTGTATAATTATATATATATTGTTGCTGTTTATTGTTTTCTGTTTTTCTGAGCGTGTTCAGGATGAACGTATTGCATTGCAGGACTTCTTACTGAGAAATATGGTCAAGGGATGTTAATTTTCCAATGTTAAAGTCCCTTGGCTGTTCTTCATAGGATAAGCAAAGTGCATACTAATGTGGATATTCAAATAGTAAAGAGTTTTATTTCCAATATAGTTGCCTTCTGGATTTTGCCTTCCAACAGCTACTGGTAAATTGTTGAATCGTCAATGGAGAGCAGAGATGGTGTACATCTGCACAAAATAACAACGTGGAACTATGTACTCAGCATTTTTCCTTTCTGTACATGTTATGGATTTTATATTTACTGTCTTTGCTGTTGTGAAGAAAACCTACAGGAAATATGGGATAAAACAAGTCGTACTAGACAAGTTTATTTCTTGAATTACGGACTCTCAAACTGAACAACTAGAATTGACAATTTAGATGTAACGGATTGTTGAAACGTGTTCAGAATCACATATGTGTCTTAACTAAATTGTAATATCCCAGTGCAAGACAGCCAGATCTTCTGCTGGGATATGTGAGAAGATGGTATACTTTGATGAAATACTTGCATTTGTTAAAGCAATAGATTTTTCTCCCCAGTTTTGCTTGTTAAGAAGACTTTGTATTGTAATGTTGCATTATTTAGAAATAAATTTTTTCTGTACATAGAGTAACAATTTATTTGGTTCAATGAATCACATCCATCTATAGGCAAAGTAGAGATTGGAGGAGCCTTGCACTTTACTATAGGCTCTACTGCATCCTCATATAAAAGTGGTACATAACGCAATAATGTTAATAAACAGAGAAGTTCAGTGATGAATGCAACAGCCCTACTGAAAATTCTGTTTACTGTTTTCAGTAGATCAATAGGTGTTTTTGAAACGCCTACTGTTTTCTGTTGATGAACTGTACTGCTAATGTTTTCTCTGGGTTTGGTAGTCCAACTGTGTCTTAAGTAGCTGAACTGTACTCTTTCATTGTTGAAGTAACATAATTGTACAACTAACATCTTATTGTGTTCAGTATATTGCTATGTGAAAACAGTACTACAAGGTAAACAAAAAAAGTTCTTGCTGTTCTAGAGCAGTGATAAACAAAGAGCAATACAGTGGATGGTACGTACCATTAGGTTTCGAAGTAATCTCCATCAGCATCCAACACCTTTTGCCAACGTTCCTGCAGCTGCACAATACTCTGGTGATAAAACTCGGCGGGCTTGGATGCAAAGAAGTCCGCGAGTGTGTTCTGCAGGTCTCCCTCATTTGCGAAGGATCTCCCACGGAAGTGGTGGTCTGTTGGTGCAAAGTCCAGTGAATATGGTGGATGGCACTGTGTCTCACAGCCAGGTTGCTGAAGGGTCTCCGGGGTCCTCTTTGCCACATGTGGCTTGGCATTGTCATGCAGGAACAGCACACCCTTGCAATTCACCAATGCCCGCTCCTTCTGCCACAATGCACGGTGCACCCTTTGCAACTGCTGAGAGTAGAGGTCAGCAGTGATGGTCTGACCAGGTGGAAGGAGGTCGTAATGCACCACTTGCCGACAATTCCACCATACAGAGAGCATAACCTTTCGTGGGTGCAGAGGTGGTATTGAGGTGTGAGGAACAGGGTCACGTGGTGACAACCAATGTCTGGTACGCTTGGGAGTGTCATAGAGGACCCACTTTTCGTCACCAGTGAGCAAGCGATCAAATATGGGTGTGTTCAGGTGCCGAGTGAGCAAGGACAAACAAGTTGTCACTCGTTGTTCCTTGTCGGCTGCCGACAATGTGTGGGGTACCCACTTGCTTAACTTGTATGACTTCCCTATGCCATGCAGGTGCAGTCTGACTGTTTCAGCGGAAACATGGAACCTTTCTGCAAGTTCATCACACGTTGGACCACTGTCCTCCTCGATGGCTGCTTTCAGGGCCTCGTCATCCAACACATGTGGTCGTCCACTGTGAGGTTCATCCGAAAGGCTCACATCTCCCGAACGGAATTTCTGGAACCAATGCCTGGCAGTGCGTTCGTTCACGGCATTCTCCCCAAATGCCTGGCAAATGCGGCGACTTGATGCGGCAGCTGACAGGCCCACTTTAAAGTCATACAACAAACACACGCGAACAAGCTGCTTCGATACCTCCATTTCTCTTCGACACTGGACGAGCTATGACTGCTGTGTGTGTGCAACGTGCCTGTATTACCGACAGTCGATGGTCAGACTAACTCCCGATCACTTGGCAGGCACGTGCGTCATTTCGTTTCCTCTCTGTGAGCGCATGATTAATGGGACGTCAAGAACGGCAAGAACTATTTTGGTTACCTTGTATTATCAGTAATGAAAAAAAATATTATCCATATAACTGAAAATTCGATGGAAAAATCGTATAAACAACAAAAATAAATATGTTAAGCATATGGAATTTGTTACTTACGAATGTTTTCACACAACAAAAGAAATCAAATATAGTGAACACATTACAGCTTCATTGTGGTTAACGAACTTGTAGAAAATTGAAAAACATACTGTTTTAGACATAAATTGACATATTGTTCTTCCTATATTCACACGAAAACAGCAACAAATTAGTTTAAACAAAGACCTAACCTTCAATGCTTGATAGACCAATAAACACTGTCAACTATTATGACAAAAGATTGCTCATTTCTGTAATTGCATTACACTGACACAATAATAACTATGGAAATTCCATGCCAAAGATAATAAAAACAATTAATATGAAACTACTAGGCTGCTTTAAGATTGAGTTATTTCTTACAGTAGTTTCATTTGAGAAACTAAAAATTCAGTTCATGTCCTGTTTTTCCAAAGCACTTCTAAATCACTGAAAATTTGGTGTCAATAATGAAACTATCTATTGTTGGAGTTAATAAATTATTTTATAACATATTGTAGCGAACCTCCCCGATTGCACAGTGGTAGCGTTGTCTCCTTGTAATCAAGGGGTCCAGGGTACAATACCCGGTAGAGGTGCATAGTGGTTTGGATCCCACTTGAAACTGTAGGTCCAGTCCTGATTAGCCTAACTGTGCATAAAGTGGACTTAAAACATCAACTCAATCAATCGATAACATTGTAGCAAGTATTATGCATTATTACTCACATTGTTTTTTCCAGTACAGTAGCCCTACTGTTGAAGTACTGTAGACCTACAATTGGTTTTCAGTACATTTCATAGTGCACAGAAGAAGGCATTTGAAAACAGTAGAAATTTCTATGGAGACAATGGGGAAGCTAATGCTGACAAAAAAAAAGCAGTTAAAATATTCTCCACCAGGTGGAAATGTCCTGAAATATGGTGCACAGTGAACATCCTGCTGTTGAATCACTGAACACTGCTGTATTGACATGAACTCAAAATAAATTTTTGCATGTGTGACTTCTGATCTGCTATTTCAGTGCCACATTTATTTGCCAGCCCCCGTGGCAGAATGGTTAGCACATTGCACTATAATGCCAGGGATCCCGGCCTGGGCATGTCTGTTTGTGAGTGTTCATTCATCAATTTCATCATATCATCACTCATCCCCATCTTTGAAATTAGCCAAAAGTGGCACAAAAGCGAAGTAAAATAAACCAAATCAATAATTAAACAACAGTGCTAATTTCCACCTGGTGGTGAAGATTTGAACTATTTTTTGTTCATCGTCGTTCACTTCCTCATTGTCTCCACAGCCTCTGTACCAAGTTTCTCCACAATATGTTGCTTAAAACAGGCTCCAGAGGGCTCTGAATACGGGAAATTCTTAATTATGACTACCTGGTGCAATTTATTTTTATTTCAAATGTAATTGAAAATACATCAAACCCTGCATTATGTACAGAAGAAAAATTACAGTTTTTGTGTATGTATAGTCAAAGAGCTGCTATGGTCTAGTCGGTAAGGCCATATGACTGCCATGCAGGATACCTGGAATAGGTAATCTCAGGTGGAAATTTTTCCAACAATGTCGGTGCACAAAGTGGCTCTCATGCTCATTCTCCACACAGCACACATTCGGCTGCAGTTGCCACCCCTCCCCCCCCCCATTTTCGTTACTTTTGCCCCTGCACTATGCTAAATCTTATCTACAAAGGGAAATGTACTGTCTTTACCCCCTAGTTTGGCATCTTGCCCCCCCCCCTTCCTTAGTTTTGGGACCCTATCGCCGCCACTGCGTGTCATAAATCTTGTCAACTTTTTATTTTTAGTACATTTCATATCATTTATGATGAAACGTCCAAGGTAGCAATGGGGTTCTAATGCAACATATCATATAACAAAATAAAGAGGAAGAATCAAACTTTTCAACATATATTTTACATTTTTAGTTTTTGAGATATGATTTTTTAAAAAGTAGTGAAAATGGTCAGAATTCTTGGGACAGAAAGCGACTTAGAGGCCAGCACTGTAAGTGTTAAGAGATTTATCATTGGACTCCGTTGCATGCTCTCCCGCACTGCATCCACCACATTGGCCTCCCACTAAGTGTCAAATCTGCTACACTTCCCTTAGCTTTAAACTTTCTGTACCATCTCTGGATACTTATCTCCGCTGGAGGTGTTTTTCCAAACATTGTTTGGAACCTTCTCTGCACCAAAACACAAGATCCAAAAAACAATATTTCATTGTAATAAACCTATTCCTTTAAAGTTATAGCTCTTTAGAATCCTGCAGGACTTTTGAAACACACTGTATATAAAATCGGCCACATCATCTCCATCCGCCACGGTAGACAGTCTTTAGGGTGTTTAACCGCCGTAACACATATGTTACAAAAAAATTATGCCCCTTGTAGACGCTGTAACACATATGTTACAAACAGCTTTAGATACAATTATCGAGGGTTTGCCACACTTATATTTGTATATTGAGGTTAAAACACTGACAGTTCGTTCGAGAACATGTTTTGCAATCGTGTTTACGAAAATTCCAACCCCCCCCCCCTCCTTTCTCGGAATATGTCAAGTGTTTGGGCTCACCCAAACACGTGTTCGCTCTTCAGTTGACAGACACAATAAATGCTTGGTATTTACGATGCTGTTTTCCTCCAAGCTTCCAACGCTGTGATTTAGTACTGATAAGGCACACATTCTTCTTTGTGTTTAGACCTGGTGATCCAGCTGAAGTAGTGGCGGGGGGGGGGAGCAAGGAGAGAGGGGATTGGATGAGGTTTGGCTATGTCAGCTTTCTGTCGCCTCTATGTTAGAAATGCAATGAAGCCAGAATCATGAGTCTAAAGCGTGCGTCTATCCAGAAGTATAGACAAAACAAACGATTGCAAAGGCTCCCTTCCCTCCTCTGTTAGGAAAGGCCTCAACATAAACAGTTCGTATCACATAACAGCTCATCGATTTCCCTAACGCACAATCGTTTCCTTCCTAACATATTTCCACAAAGAGCCGAGTCAACAGGGAAGAAATAGATTCACAGTAGCTACACAAGATGCAAGTGCGAACGAAAGAAAGCAAAAGTTCGGGTTTTCTCCCCAAAGTAACTGGAGAAGAGGGGGCAAACTCCACATTTTTATGATTTTTTCATTGAAATTCGGGGGATGCAGCCCCCGCCCGTGACCCCCCCCCCCACGGTTGGGGCATCCAAGTTTTACATGGTTGCATGCACCGATGTATTACCTGCAAAACAAAAGTTATCCGAAGTAGATTGGTCCCATAGTGTCAGTTATAACAATTTTATGAATAATATGCAAATTGGCTAAAATTCGCTAGAGTTTTACGTTTTGCCTTATTATTCAAATTGTATTGCACCCACGAACATGAATCAAGTTTCATTCTGTTGCGGAAGGTCCATTCTTTTTTTAAAAAAAGCAAAAGTTCCGTTTTTTTTTCCCAAAGTAGCTGGAGAAGAGGGGTCAAACTCCACATTTTCATGCTTTTTTCATTGAAATTCGGGGGATGCAGCCCCGCCCGTAACCCCCCCGCGGTTGGGGCATCCAAATTTTACATGGTTGCATGCACTGATGTATTACCTGAAAAACAAAAGTTATCCGAAGTAGATTGGTTCCATAGCACCAGAGTTATTACGATTTTTCTCCATTATGTATACGAATTCAAATTTCCCGCTCAAAGCCTCGGCGACACTGGGCTTACTTTCCTCAGACCGCGCGGCGAACTAAGGGTTAAGTACCATGCAAGAGACCCAGGTTCAATTCATGGCATGAGAGAACTTTTTTCCCCACCTATCCAAGCGGCTCCGGTGCTAACCTAGCATCATATAAAGTTAGTACATGGAGTGAACTGGGGGGGGGGGGGGGTTAAAGGCAGCCAGGGTGTGGTACTGATCACATCACCCCCAACTTCGGCTTTAATGAACAAAGTGTGCAACTTGATGGCATGGCGCAAAGCGCAGGGGAGCAGTTGAAAGTAGCGGACCCCATGATAGTGACCCATATGTTCAAGCAAACTTACTATTTCAGTGCTAAGAGGTTGATCTGGACCCATAGATTGTTGGTGTTGACCCAGCATCACAGGGTCAATTGCAATCTTCTAGAAAGCAATAAAGCGGCGATGGGACTCGATTTACCAATCATGCATCACTCTAGGATAACCGATTGGAATGACTTTACCCTCAAAATGTTGTTGTCACCAGTTACATGCACTGAGGAGTAGCAGTGATAGATCAATTAATCTCACCCCTCAGCACAATCAGCAGGCTGGCTGGAACTGGAAGGAGCTACACCAGTAGCCTTTTCGACCACCTGACTAGTTTCTTGTATAGACTTGCCCTGAAAGGAAAACTGAATATTTCCATTTCTACTTCACCAATCCTGTCGTTTCCAACCTGCCAGCCGCTGCAAATGTGGAAAGGACTTGACTTCCGATACTCTGGTCTATCACGTATAGAGGTACGCATCTCAAGTCAAGTGAAGTCAGTGTCTTGGCGGGTTGTGTTTGTATTTGAGTACCAGCCCTTGTTGGGCTCTGACTAGGCACAGATCCATGGGGAGCGCGAAAGGGGCGATCGCCCCTCCCAACTGCCATGTTTTTGGATATATTATCATGTCTAGTAATATTCAAGACTCATTCGTTCTGTATTTTTATCACTACGTTTAACAGGCTCGAGAAATCCACTTTATGCTCATGATAGGCTAATTGGAACAGAACCTACAGTTTAAATTTGGATCAGAATGAGTCTACAAGGTGCCTTAAAAGGGAATCGGACCTGAGATCACTGCAGAGAATGTATTTTTATTTCTTTGTTTATTCTTTTTACTCCTCATATCTGACCTTCAGTTTACATTGATAATGGGAGGAATTATGATAACAACAGGGGCGTAGCAAAGGGTGGACAAAGGGGTCTCGCGTTTCATGGGCTTATTATTTTTTAAAAAAATGTAATAAATAGAGGTGAGAAAAATAGATGGAAAGGCTAATTTTTGTGGGCGATAATACTACAACATTATGGTTTTAACCGGTTATAAATTCTAGTGAAACCAGAGGCGTCTCGTGAACACATGCGTCAATTGTGGGGAAAAGGACAGCTTGCTCTGCGACGACATTCATAAGCATTTCTACATTCTAATTTCTTCATATAGGAGAAGTATTTATTTTACACGAGAGCGCTGAACTAAGCTTATATTACATTTCTTGGATCTGAAGTGACACATGCGTCAATTGTGGGAAAATAATTATTACTTTCTTTCACTTCAGATCCAAGAAATGTAATATAAGCTTAGTTGGGCGCACTCGTGTAAAATAAATACTTCTCCTATATGAAGAAATTAGAATGTAGAAATGCTCATTAATCTCGTCGCAGAGCAAGCTGTCCTTTTTCCCACAATTGACGCATGCGTTCAGGAGACGCCTCTGGTGAAACATTACAATTTGAATGAATACGTCAACTATTAAGTATTTTAAATAAACTGGGTGGTAGCTGTCTGATTTTAGAATATTCAGGAAGCCAGACAACAACAATGAAACGTTCTCTTACAAAGGTTGATAAGCATAAACACAGTTTTTGACTTATCATAATTTAGAAGTTCGAGAACATCGAGAAACATTAAACACAGCGGAAATGACAGAAAATTAAGGAAACTTCACATATTTGGTGAAATTTCTTTCAAAATATGACCAATTACCACAAGAACATTTCCGACGTACACAATAAAATGAAATTCACAATAATTATCCATGTTCTGAAATTCAAAATGAACTGATACAGGTAAAGAGCTAAGTACAGTCTACTAACTTCACGTTCAGTTTCAATATTTACTTTCTTTATGTTCGAAACTTCTCTTACATTCTAGATTATTTTGTAAGTGAACGTGACCTAACACAAAACAACACAACAATGTTTAACATGCAACAGTTAGTGTTCATTGTTGAAGCTCGTTACAGTAGCTGTGAAACTACATCCAAAAACTGACGACCAGACACGCTTAAGAATTATATTGCACTAAAGCTTCGGATTTCTATTCAAAAGTGGAGATGTGCTGGCAGCCTCAGGATAATGCGTAAGTTTTTGAACTTTATTATTTTCAGTCGCTTTTCTGTAATTTCTGGCTAATAGCGACGGTGAAAATTTAGTGATGATGCCATTAAATTAAAGAAAGGACACTTACAATTACACCCATGCCCAGATCGAGATCTGGAGGTACATTGTGGTTCGGATCCCACTTTAAACTGTAGGTCCAGTCCCGATTAGCCTTACTGTGTATAAAGTGGACCTAAAACACCAAATCAATCCAATCCAACCCAGATCGAGATTAGAACACGGGAACTCCTAAAGTCGGCCACTTAACACACTCGGTCACCGAACCGGCGTGTTTATGTAATTACGCTACATTGATTTGGCTTATTTTACTTCGCTTTTCTGTCACTTTTGGCTACTCGCGAAGATGAAGATGATGGAACAGTCACAAACAACACCCATTCCCAGACTGGCATTCAAACCAGGGACCCTTATTATTAATGCTATACATGTGCAAAGGTGTTTGTAAAATAGATAAACCCTGTGGTCAACAGATCTTGGTGCCGAAGCCTGTCAACCAGATTTCAGTTGAACTCGTAGAATCCCATCACCGCTGCTGTATACGCGTACAGCTTCATAGATTAGATTGCAGAATGAATGCTAGGTATTCTCTCTATCTGCTATTTTATCTACTAGTTACATCCTGTCTGTTATATTTTGTGCTAACAAAATATAACACACAGGATTTTCCTGAAGTAACTTGGATTCTTGATGTAACAGGATTATGCCTTGTTTCCATATTATTCATATACACACTCTAGTTTCTAACCAATGCAGTTTTTTTTTTATTATTATTAAAAGCACTACACGCTACGTTTCCACCCTATATCTCATGAATTCTTGTTATTCGGATGGCAAGAAAAACTGTAGGATCTCTCCCGATAAGGTTTTCCCCTACCATTTGGTAGGAGACGACGTGGAAGTTCCACCTAGGACAATGGGCCTGCCTCTGCATTGGTGGCCCTATACTAGGTGTGATAGTACATGACGTTTTCCGAGCTAGTACGAGTTCGTCTGCTCTGGAATATTGCTGGGTCGGGAAGGTCCTATGTTTACTCAGCATCCACTGTTGTTATGCTGGGGTGAACTTGGCCAGCTTGCCACAGTAAAATTACAGTAATAACAGAAATCCCTGAGATTTACCCATGTCACTTCAGGGAATTGTAATTGTGTAATGAAGTAAGTCTTAATAGCCAGTGTGTATGTAGGTATGCAGATAGTAGGTATATAATGTAAGACCACTAACTGTTCTTCCTTTTGGGTCTGCGAAGTAATTCTTTAAGCTTGTAGGTTAGGTTGAGTGATAACTGATAAGTATTCGAAGTTCTTTGTGCAATTTTTATTACATTAGATATAAACTTCTGTATTTGCAGACTCAAAAGGAAGAATGGTGTATTGCAAGAGAGCACTGTGGACATGAAAGCGAGATCTTGTTATACACAGATGCAATCGACATTTATATCGAGTGTATTGTATTTGCAAGCTATATATCAAGTCGATTGCAGTTGGTTCTCCGGCGCAAGGCTCTAAGCTACAAATGGCCTTGCGTCCCTCTTCCAACTGAAAAAAAGAGGCTCACACAGATGGCAGAGACGTTGACGTCGTTGTGATTCTTTGAACTGACATCTACCTGTACCAACGCTAGTTGTCACCATCTTTTCAGCGCCTTGAGAGACATAGATTGCCCACGAACCATACCAGATGGAAAGCACATCAGACGTCTAACTTAACGGTCTCAAAATCAACAACGCAAGGATCCATTCTAGGTCCCGAATTGTGGAATCTAAACTTGGAGCCATCTCTAAAGAAATTAGGAAATATTTCGGAGATCAAAAGCACAATAGACTTTGCAGATCACGTAATAATTGTTATGGAAGATAATTCAAGTTGGAAAGATAGACCAGTATTACGAAGGACTTGTGAGATACAGCGAAATTGACGATTGCCACCCAGAAGACCCACTTCATAATCCTAAAGGGTAGGCTGAATGCTAGCTAATAAACACCCACAGATAAAACTCAGAGAAAGATCTTAGAAGAGTAAAGGAAGCTAAATATCTAGGTGTGAAGAAATTACGAGAAATGCAACGATGACGTGGATTACGTAATTTCAAAAGCTGAGCCTGTCATGAATATATTGGTAGCAATAGGTTCGAACACATTCCTTATGTCGCTTAATAACCCAGACATATTCATAATCTACAACGCGATAGTTTCTTTCGACGGACCAATCTGAGAAGACTATCTAAAATATACAACATATGTAACAAAAATAACATCACAAATGAAGAACAAATAATAAAACACAGAACCGCCATATACTCTTGCAAGGGAGGCCAAGAAGAGAGAATTTACAAATTAATTGGCAGATATGCCCCTACCATTGCAGAATTAACTCCCATATCATCCAGAAGTAGTAGGAAGAATGAACTAACAGCCTCCACGGCAGGAGGCTGTACCACTTCTTCCCATGTATTATAAGAGAGAAGCTGATGACGACAGATTGTGTCGTTGACGTCTCCAACGACGAACATACACTTCACTTACGGTAAGTGGTCGACAGGATTTGTAGTCTCCAAATTCCTCAGCACACAAAATAACTTTATGTTTAAGTGCTGCATCATATGAGTGATGCTTCTGTCTCTCCATTTTTAATGTCCGTTTGATGTGCACTTTGCAAAAGCTGGTTCCCTGGCCACCTATTTACAGGAACACCAGCATGAGAACAAATCACAGAGCTCACTACTAAAAATAGACTGACTCCTTGTTGTGAAATGTAGATATTTCATTACACAACAAATTTATAGGAAAGAAAATTTGGTTAAGGGTTATTTTTTTTACCAATTCTTGTACTTTGGTAAAACATCAGAGGAGAAAACTTGATTACTGAAATTTGCAAATACTTCATTCTATATTACACTAATACCATTTAGAATTCAGGCGCCAGCCCCCTTTCCTCAGGAACACTGCCGTATGCAGGGGTTTTTTCGTGAGGGGACTGGAATTGTAACGGTGGGGTTTTTACAAAATACGATATATCATATTTTTAGAATGTTCCTCTTTCAAAATGACAATGGGGGTATTTCAAGGAAGATTTTCATTTGCCACTCTGGTTTTCCCCGAGTTCTTCACTGCTTTTATTTGAAAATGTTGACTTTCTCAAAATTTCGGAGGGGGCTGTAGCCCCTTCAGACTCCCCTCTGCGTACGCCAGTGCTCAGGAGCCAGATCTTTTTTTTATATGGTCTAAGAAAGCCATGAATCCAACTAAAATAAAGCTACACATTTTGAAATATGATCTTAAAATATTGAATTTATTAATTGGATTGTATTAAAGGTAATTAATTCTTGCGCGAGAGTGGCCTTCTTCAAGAAGGCTCAACTGGTAACAGCATAACTATGCAATAATTCTAATATATGGTTGACTCTATACCATATCGCCACAAAATTCGGCTAGTAACAATGAAAAAATATATAGTAATGACATGTTTATTATTATGATGTAATACATCACACATGTAATACTTGATACAGAAAACACACAAACATTAAAAAACACATACTGTGCTCGTTATTTTATTTTTTAAAAAAGTAATAGAAATTTCCATAAGCGAACTAGAAATATTAAAAAAAAAAAAAATTTTAGCGCTGAATTTGGAAATTCAGGCAGGAGGTACAAATTTCAGGCGTCCTGTATTTCCTGGCGGATCCGTTTTGCCATCCAACATGCGCTTCTTTGGAAAGTAAGAATGTGTTTATAACATATTGTTACCTGCTAATATACATATATATATACATACATACACATATATATATAGTGTGTGTGCGCGCGTGCACGATTTGTAATTAATTAATACACTTACAAGGGAGGTCTAAATCTCCCCCTCCGATTTCCATGAAACTTGGCAGGTGTATAGAGCCCCCCCCCTCAAATGTCAAGATGAGGAGAAATTGAAGTGGGGATCTGACCCCGAAACCACGTAAATATGGCATAGGAAGAAACAGGGGGCATAGGGCCTCTTTATACACCTGCCAAATTTCATGGAAATCGGTGGGGGATACAGGAGTTAGATGATCCCCACGTCAATTGGTCCTCATCTTGACATTTGAGGCGGGTTTTGCCCCCTAAAACAGTTTTTTAGCCGAAACAAAAAAACACGTATTTCTTCCTTTGGGCCCCTCTATACACCTGCGAAGTTTCATGAAAATCGGAGGGGGACACAGGGGTCATATCCTTACTTCAATTTGTCCTCATCTTGACATTTGAGGGGATTTTGCCCCCTAAAACAGTTTTTAGCTGAAACAAAAAACACGTATTTCTTCCTTTGGGCCCCTCTATACACCTGCCACGTTTCATGGAAATCGGAGGGGAACACAGGGGTCAGATCCCCACTTCAATTTGTCCTCAACTTGACATTTGAGGGGAGGTTGCCCCCTAGAACAGATTTTTAGCCGAAACAAAAAAACACGTATTTCTTCATTTTGGCCCATTTATACACACACCTGCGAAGTTTCATGGAAATCGGAGGGGGACAGGGGTCAGATCCCCACTTCGATTTGTCCTCATCTTGACAATTGAGAGGGTTTTGCCCTGTAAAACAGCTTTTTACCTGAAACAAAAAAAAACACGTATATCTTCCTTTGGGCCCCACTATACACCTGCCAAGTTTCATGGAAATCGGAAGGGGACACATAGGTCAAATGCCCACTTAAATTTGTCCTCATATTGACATTTGAGGGGGGTTGCCCCCTAAAACAGTTTTTTAGCCGAAACAAAAAAAACACGCATTTCTTCCTTTGGGCCCGTTTATACACACAACTGCCAAGTATCATGGAAATCTGAGGGGGACACAGGGGTCAGATCCTCACTTCAATTTGTCCTCATCTTGACATATGAGGGGTTTTTGCCCTCTAAACCCGCTTTTTAGCTGAAACAAAAAAACACGTATTTCTTCCATTGGGCCCCACTATACACCTGCCAAGTTTCATGGAAATCGGAGGGACGCAGGGGTCAGATCCTCACTTCAATTTGTCCTCATCTTGACATTTGAGGGGGTTTTGCCCCCTAAAACCGTTTTTTAGCTGAAACAAAAAAAAACACGTATTTCTTCCTTTGGGCCCGTTTATACACACACCTGCCAAGTATCATGGAAATTGGAGGGGGACACAGGGGTCAGATCCTCACTTCAATTTGTCCTCATCTTGACATTTGAGGGGGTTTTGCCCCCCTAAAACCGTTTTATAGCTGAAACAAAAAAACACGTATTTCTTCCTTTTGGCCCCACTATACGCCTGCCAAATTTCATGGAAATCGGAGGGGGACACTTAGATAACCTCCCTTGTTAGTCTTACAATTTGTAATTATGTAACACTGCATATATTATAATGTTTTATTTTAATTTGTAAAACTGTAACTGTAGAACAATTGTATAATTTTTGTATAACATTTCTATCTTGTTATATGTGTTAAAGGTTTCATCCTGGAATGAAATGTCTCACATTTATGTGTGTTTTCATTTCCAATACATTCGAATGAATACATATTCGTTTCAATGGCATTTACAAAATCACCTCTGACATTTTATGTTAAACAAGTAAGATTATTTTTGTGCACGAGTGTGATAGCCGATGCGTAGCAAAGTATTTTAGGCTTGAAAAAATTCTTGTAGGACTAACTAATGAAAAATTTCTTTGTAATCGAAGATCATAATACCTTTTAAGGTGTGGTAATATTATAATGGGATTGAGATACGAAACTCTCGGATCCTGATCCAGATCCGAAACTTTCAGACCCGGATCCTGATCCGGAATTTTCGGATCCGGATCCGTTTGGCCATCCCTAGTGTGGATATCTTACTGCTCACCCCAGTTTTGTGTTACTGCTACAAAGTTTTCCTAGAGCACAGATCTAGTGGGGTATCTACAGTGGCGTGCCCAGGATATTCCGAAGGGAGGGGTTACATGCACATTTTTTAGTTTTCAACCCTAATTTTACCATCTTTTCCTGCCTTTGATGTTCTTTCATTTAAGAATACTGTGGAAAATGGGGAGTTATGACCACCTCCAGCCCTCCTTGGGAACGCCACTGGGTATTTAGTATAATGTAGTGTAATAGGTCCACGGTAGTTTGAATTCTTTAGGATATGGAGATAATTTTGACAAAATATAATTTTAGTGTTTAGTTACTAGAAACGAGATTCCTTGAACAACAGCATCTTGCGTCTGTCAAATTTTTGAGAGGGTACAAGAGGAATTGTTGATTGATTGAATTGTAGGTCCGTCAGCACTTAGGCTATGTTCACCCTCCACATTATGCGTGGACCAGCCCCTTTCCGTAGCTAGAAAGAATATCTAGCTCTGAGGACTAAACTTTCATTACCTACTTAAAAGCTTATGCTCTAACGGCAGCACATATATGGACAAAACACAGCCTACAGATTATTATGCGGACCGTAGGTCCAGGCGACAGAGACTCATTGGCCTGCAAGACTGCACTTACCAGGATGTATGTGGAAGTGAAATTGACATCCCTACAAAGAGTACGGTTCTGATCAAAAGATTTGGGGATACCCTATACTCATTCCAAAGATTGGGGGAGGTGGTAGAATATGCCAATCTAGCCCCTGTTCTTGCATCACTGAGTGCCCCTTGCCCCAAATTGCTTCTTCGTGGGGGACAAGGACGTGCCGAAAAAGTGCCGGATGCGGCTACTGCTTTAAGTGTACTTAAAACAAACTTGGTCACTTCCATCACTAACTATGTACATTGCAACATACTTTAACCTTGCATTGATTACACTTGCACCGCTATTCGGCACATAGTTCTGGTGCAGATAAGACCTTGGGAACTTCTTCTTGTCGCCCTGCAGCTGCCCTCATCCAATTACTTCAAGTGCCTAATTGATTTATCAACAGGAAAGCATCTAGGGGCTGAAGGGAAGAGGATATTTGATAACTGATGATAGCAAATGAGGAAGTGATGCTGCGTTAGCGCGGTCGAGAGAAAACAATGCAATGGGCTAATGGTATGAAAGAGCAGAGTTCGTATGCAGAAAGCAAGAAGAGGGGGGGGGGGGAGATAAGAATGTTTACAAAAACGACCAAAAACAATTGACTACTCTCTGGTAACAAAGTCTAATTCCATGGTTAAGACCTGCCTGCCTGAAATTGCTACAGAGAGGCAAGTGGGTGGAACGTAGTGTCCTTATCGGAAAGGGGGGGGGGGAGAAAACAATGCGCAGACGCGTGGAGATCCGACGCGAAAAGGCTAGCATGACGTTCTCATTCATCGGACTCTTGTGTCATGTAAACTCGTTATGCTGTATCCGTGTGCTCGGCGGTCGCTCACTTGACATTTGAAGCATGGTGCGGCCTGCGGTAGTGTTTGTCTTGTTAATTATCCTTGTCACGTTTTGTGGAGCCAAAAAACGCGAAGACAAAAGGAAGTGCCCTCATGTGAGACCGATCAGAAACTTTCATCTTGAAGGGGTAAGTGAGGACAAGGTCCATGCGTTTTGCAGGTCACAAATACGACAGAGAGCTTCGTTTAAGTTGGAGAAGAAATTTCAGCTGGTATTGTCTCTCTCTCTCTCTCTCTTTCACATTCTATCTTCCTGTTTCCTTATCTCTTTCTTTCTCATTCTTTCATTTTCTCCCTTTATCATCGTTGTTCTCACTTCGCATCTTTTCTTTTTCTTCCTTTTTCATTCTTATTCTATTTCTCTGTTTTTCACTTTTCTGTCATTGTTTTTCTCCAATTCTTTTCTCTCCCATTTTAATATTTTTCCTTTGCCTTTCCTCATTTCTCCGTTTCATTTTCTCTCATTTGTTTCTCATCTTTTTTTCTCTTCCCACTTCTTTCTCTTTCTTTAGATCTCTCTCTCTCTCTCTCTCTCTCTCTCTCTCTCTCTTCTGTGTGTGTGTGTGCGTGCGTGCATGAGAGAGAGAGAGAGAGAAAATAAGAATCTAATCTACGTACAGTGGGATCCATGAGTAATACCGTGCAAATTGTCCGTGACTATTTTCATTAATTTTTCTCTTACATCCTTTGTTTTTTTTAAGCGATGGATTTTTATGTACGCTGGTGCAGAAGTTGTAAACAGTTTGTTTTAAGTTTTCATTTCATTCTTGAAGCTCTTATTGCGTCAAATAAAGTGCATGAACATGGTGATGGACAATTTGCACGGTAATACTCATGGATCCCACTGTACTATAATCGTCTTATTAGACGGTATATTAGCGTTATTAGAAAAACTTATTTTGTAGGTCAGCCATTTTAATGTGCAGGAAGACGGGTTAAGTTCATTTTACAGGGGGATCCCACTTTAAACTGTAGGTCCAGTCCCGATTAGTCTTTCTGTGCATAAGTGGACTTAAAACAACAATTCGATTAATTTTACGAGGTCTAGAGTTCACCCTCGCCCATCCGGTGGCGACGCACTTGATACCATTTCTTTCCCTGTAGATTCGAATGGAAAACCTTGTATTTTATTAATTCATTGAAATTATTCCAGATAGAGCATATACTGGCTTGAAATTATCAGTAATAAAATCAATTAGGTATAATGGAACCAGTGCTTGGAAAGAACTAGTTACTCGAGTAACGCTAACAACTTCGTTAAGGGGGCGGGAGACAGTGGCCCCCCGAAACTTACACCCCTCAATTTTTGTGGTTTAGAGGAAAATTAGGTTTAATATTTTTTAAATGCCTCCAAATTACTTATTTGACAAAACTTTGTAGATTATAACCATTGTAATTATTGGGATAGACAAAATTCATTGTAAACATAATTTGAATTTGATTTTTTTTTACTCCACTTTATGCCTACAGTTTAAACTGAGATCCGAACCAATGTGTGCCACCACCGGAAATAACTCTTTTACTTATTAATAGGTTCCCTATTGAACCCGGGACCTATTGATTACAAGGCGACAACGTAAACACTATGCCATCGGGAAGATCCCAAGAGTTATAGATAATCTAATAATGTACGTAACTATTAGTATAAATAAGAAAACAACTGAAACATAGTTACTTTCTGAGAAGAGTAACTGTCGCTAGAACTCGATTAACTTATTTAGAAATTTTATTTTCAAAAGTCTGAATGCAACATATGCAGAATTATTAACAGATATAAATTGTATCGGCTTACGTGTTGTAGTGGTTATGGTGCACTCTACGAAATCAGAGGTTCAAGGCACAAACCTGGATTAGATGTCTCGCGTGTGGATTATTGGAAATTGCATTGTATCACGTCGCATATTTCTACCACTAGAGCAACTGCGCCCGCAAAATCCGCTACAACACACCTCTTGGGGAATTCCACTTTAGAGTACCTATGCGCTCAACTCGCAATACAAGATTATTTTATACAGAAAAACCTAGACTTGAAATTCAAAAAAGATCTATCTTTTACAGACTTGCCACACAATACAATGATCTATCATCAAGAATCGATATATTTTCCTCAGAGTTTGCCTTTCGATCCATTAGAAGAAATGCTTGTAAATAATATCAAATAGTGCCATCTTTTACTTATTTTTTGTTAATTTGCTACTCACTTTTGTGTTATTTTGTTACGTTTATTATTTTTTAAATATGTTTTGCTTATTATTATTATTATTATTATTATTATTATTATTATTATTATTATTATTATTATTATTATCTTTTCATTTTCATTGCTGACAATTTCAGTGTAAAATGGCCAACTGTGCTGTATCTGAAATTTTCTCAATAAATAGTAATAGAAACTGTCGAATGGACAATAACTTGTCCAGAGGAAGACTGATTTTGGTTGTAGGCTAGCTTACTTTACGGAAAATATGGCAAAATAAAGGATCACAGTGATACGGCTGACTACTAAAGCAAGGTCGTCCCTTTTACTCCTACAACTTTCCTGTTCTCGGTACTCACAATGAAAATTGAATTTCCTGTTAGTGCAACAAATTAATATTTACTAAATTCAGCCTCCTCGTTTGATTCGGTTAATTTTACTTTGCTTTTCTGCCACTTTTGGCTAATTTTGAAGATAAGGACGAGTGATGATGTGATGAAAATGATGACGGGTACTCACAAAGAACACCTGTGAGGAGATTCTAACTCGAGACCCCTAGCATCGTAGCGCTCAGCCTCCTCGGTGTCGAAGCGCGTTGAGTGTTCCTTCATCAATATCTTCTAATTATCATTCATCCTCATCGTCGCAGTTAGCGTAAAGAGGCAGAACGGCGACGTTAATTTTGATTAATTTAGTGGGTAAATTTCTCATAAGGGACAGACAGCTGAAATTTGCTAGTTCATTTAATTTGAATATTCGTACTTACATATTCTGCATTGAGAAACATTGCTGAAGGTGGCATTTCGCTTATTTCACGGAAATAAGCTCTATTTACGACATATCGAGTAAGTTTTCTTCGTTTTTTTTGCTTTCGGTAACACACAAAATGGCGGTCACCACCCCACTGCACCCAAAAATACCTACGTAGCCCCACAAACCATCGACGCATAGCCCCACGAACCATTCATACATAGCCCCACGAACCATTTCCAGTAAGGTTAGGTTAGGTAGGGTCACGTATAGGTTACAATAGTTAAAAATTGGTTTCGAAAAAAATATGCGTAGCCCCACACACCATTCTCGCATAGCCCCACGAACCATTGACACACAGCCCCACAAACCATTTGCGGAAACGTACCTTCTTCAGTTACAAAAATACATGTTTGGAAACACTGACCGGGATTACGTCATCACACACAGGCTACATCCACCTGGAAGTAAATGGATGCAAGAGCTTTCTTGCATCGGTCACACATTTATATCGAAAAAAGGATGTTTTACCGGCAAAATTCAATTAACGATGGGAGAAAACACTTCCCCGAACTTCCAGAAGTATAAAGAAACTGCATTCGGTAAGTAATTTCTCCTGTAAATTTGATGAAATCCGTCTGTCCCTTACGAGAAATTTACCATTTACTGATTACTTTAGTTTATATTAAACCGCTTCTCTGCCACTTTTGACTAATCGCGATGATGGAGATGAATGGTGATGAAAATACAAACACATGGACAGTACACTAACACAGGTCTCACAGAGGATTATACTGGCTGTGAGTCCAGACGCCAGAGCCTCGTTAGTGTGCATAATGCAGTCCAGGGTGTACTACGTAGATGTGAAGCTGACAGTTGGGTGTCTTCGCAAAGGGACAGAGAAGTAAAAATAAGATATTTTTGTTATTTAGCGTCGCTTTTCTGCTACTTTTCACAAATATCGACGATGAAGATGAATAAACTGTTGATGAATTTGATGAAGGGACAGCCACAAATAACACTCATGCCACGGCCGAGAGTCGAACCCGGGAACTTCGCGGTGGCGAGCTCAAAGTTCAGATCGGACGCCGTAGTTCTCCAAACAAAGCTATTTCGCGGCCTACTTAAGGAAAGCCATTTGCTTATTTTGCGAGAGGAGGTCCTGTTCCGTATCAGTCATCTGCGGATATTTTACTGCCGCTCGGGTATTTTTAGCTCGGCAGAATTGTTTTAAAACGGCAAGGAAAGTGCTTTCGCAAGGTTTAAGTGTTTGGAATTCCACACGTCGTTCAAGGACAAGGGAATGATTTCAGAAACTACTTGTGGAAATGGGAGGGGGGGGGGTCGTTCTCATTTCAAGGGCGCCCTTAGGATTTTTTCTCAGGGGGGGCAGGGTCATAGAAACTTTTATTATTATTATTATTATTATTATTATTATTATTACTGCTTTTATTGTTGCTATAATTTTTGTTATTATTATTATTACTACTATCTACTACTAATGTTTTTTTTAAAAATTACATACATTTGTTATTTCCATATTCTGTGCATCTATGTGCAATTTACATAACTGAATACTGACAAAAAGCTGTTTTTTATAGTTAGATAATCAGTGTAAACTAGAGTGTAAGCTTAATGTAACCCTACTTCAAATAATAATAATAATAATAATAATAATAGTTGCTGCTGTAACTTGCGGCACAGAAAACATTTTTGTTATATAATATCACTACAATTTCAACATTCGAATTGCATTAACTCTTTCCAGAAATCTCAGGTGGGGCAAGTGCCCCCCTGGCTCCTCCCTGCGGGCACCCTTGTCTCATTTAGTTGTTGGTAAAGGCTGTCATTGGTATTTTACGTTCAAAGTATTGCCTTCATATTTGTCTATTTGTTTGGAGCCGATAAATGCATATTATTATTATTATTATTGTTGTTAGAAGTAGTAGCATTTGGATGTATCCGTCAGTTTTCGAAATTACGGAAAGGCCATTCGAAATATAATCTTGATAACTTTTCAATTTATTAATGTCGAAAAGCTTGACTTTGACGCGAAATTCGAGTTTTAATACCAGTTTGATCATAACAGGTAAAATTTATTATATGAATCCTTCATTTTCTAAAATGGCGAGTTGAGTGTATTCGAGGTGTAAAATGCCCTTCTCAGATTTTCTGAACTTGAAATACCATGCTATGATTTTAATTCGAATTTTTAACGCAACCGGATAAACAAACAAAAATCAGAATAATCATGTGAATCCAACATTCAGAAAAATACGCCTAATATTTATCACACAAAAATTAAGATATATATATATATAACCAAGTTTTTCTGTACTCCTATGGATCTGCAACCCGATTTTGCAAAGAAACTCTCTGGACCTAAACATTTCTGCGAGGTTATACATTATCCGTACCAGCTAACTGTAGACCAGGCGAACGAGAACAAGTCTCTGCGCAAGTAGTGACGCGAGACGGCTCCACCAATGAACAGTGAGAGAAACGGGATTGTGTAATGGGCGACGGGAGTTTTCCCGATTTCCCCCTTCGCTATGCAGCGTTGCAAACTTTTGAAAAGGATAATACCGAACGCACATGGCAAACGGACCGTATTTTTGTCTCCAGGTCCGTACGATTGGTGTAAGCATTTCTTAGGGAAATATTAGGGATAAAAACTGCAAAAGCAAATTTTGACAAGGTCTGGACCGTACGGTTGGCAACTCTGCGCTTTCACCACTCGATTTCCCTTCTCCTTCTCCTCTATGCGCGGCCCTGCTCTACAGTTAGCTGGAACAGGGTATAGGTTGTATCCTGGACTATATAGTGGAACCACAAGGAAAGAAACCTGCGCATAATCTCATCGCGCTGGCGGATGGGGGAAAGGACAGGGGGAAGAAGTCTTCAGCGCGATTCACGTCAGTGTTGTCAGACCTATTGATTTCTCGGGAGAATTCCTTAATAAACTATTGCTATGGAACCTCCAACGGCCTGCTCAAAAACACGTTTCCTGCTCATCTTACTCGAACATGGAGGGGAGAGGTAGAGTGGAACTCCACTCAGCCATGAAAAGTGCTGTTTGAACTGTGAAATTATGCCAAACGATACTCAATTGTTTTAGGACATTATTATTATTTTATTACTATTACTACATTATTATTTTTAGATGGTTTTATTTTATCCCACCCGAAAATCTATTTCTACTTTAGTTATCTTACGTCGCTTTTGTGCCTCTACGGGTAAGTACAACAATATGGATGAATGGAAAACTGATGAAATGGATGAAGTGACACAAACCCAGTGAAACGTCCTTGCCTTACTAGGTAGAAACACTGACTTCGTAGCGTGGGCAAATTATTTTATACATGTATGTGTGTGGGGGTGTTGTGTGTGGGTGGGTGTGTGTGTGTTGTGTGTGTGTATTTCTTGTAGATGGGGAGGATAGGTGGCACCCTAGCATAAGCGTTGCTATCTTGAATTATTGAGGAAGACATGCTGTCTAATTCACCAAATATATTTCACATACGTAATGAATTTTCTCATTATGGTGCAGGACGCGTGCCAACCCCTAACAATATCTGTACACGGAAAACCAGCAGAAGGCAAATTAATTTGTTATTGTTAGCATTCGACTTGAAAGAATGTGGAAAATGAATGTTGACATAAAAGTACCTATTATTTCAGACGTATGAGTTGATTTCAGTCACAATAATTATTAACATCTATTATTAATAGGGATGTAGGAACGTGATAATTTCAAACTCAAGTGGTGTTTTCTGAGAGGGCAACATTATTGCGGGGTAATATGCCTCGTTTACCCGCCTGATAAAAATACATTGTTTCCCCCTTCTGGAAAAACTCTGTGGACGTTCCCTTGCCCCCCAGTGCGCACGCCTATGCCGTCCCTCCCGCCCACGAGAACGTTGTTCATCCGCTACTATTAGATCATCGGATTTTGTAGCAGATCTGGTTTCCCAAGGAACAATCTCCCGATTTTTCAAGTCTAACCTGGCAACACTGCCCCGAGCACCGATAACAACAGGGATGATGCGCGAACGCTTTTGACGGAAGGTTTTTTTCATTGTGGTCGAGCTATTGCAAAAGTTTATAACTTTTCGCCCCTTAACTATACCAGGGCTTACTTATTAAAAGCATTGTGCAACAATCGTCTCGAATGCGTATTTATCCTAACCATTACCAATCGAATTTGATATGTGCAGTGCATCGCTTCAAGAACTAAATAACGTCACTAGGCCCCAAAACTTGAGCTTGCTGCGGCCCTGCTTTGAACATTTTGGCATTTGTTTTCGCATTTCCTTACAAATGCAACATTAACGGCGACTTAAATTAAAATGTCTTGGCCTAATTCATCTCGCTGATAAACAAGCATGCTTTGGACCGGCTCAAAAGATAACATAAATTAGTTGTTATCAAAGCATTTCGTCATTCCTCTGCACGCAACATAATTTTATAAGCGTACACGTAGTACAAGAAAGATATAATTCTGTTTCTTCCAAGAAAGTAAAGGTCATATTTCTTGGTGTGCATTCTTGAATACATCCACAGCTTGCGAATTTGTTTAAGTTTCAACCAAACGAGATAAGAAAGGGTGTAGAGCGGTGTAAAGTCTGAGATTGATCGTCTTATGTTGAAACAATTTGATGCGAGATTTCACATCAAAGCCACAAGCCACAAGCGACACGTGTCGCTTGAGAATTTCGTGAATCGAACGCAGGTGTGAGGCCTGTCATGCCGCTACGGTGTGGAACGTTGTTGTTGATTGAATCGTTCCCAAACGGCATGTGTCGCTTTGGTGTGAATTCTCCCTTGGATATAAAAGCGGCAGGCGACAAGCGACAACTGACACGGTAATTTCACACCGAATCGACAGGAGCCCTTTCAGTCTAAACCAAAATATTCACGTATGCGCGAACAACAGACCGAGGCGACAAGATGCACGGTAGTGAGATAGCGGGAAGCATAAGTGAATAAACAAAGAAACAAAAACATATTATCTCAAGAGGTCTCGGGTTCGATCCTCTTTTGAGGCACATTGCATAGTGGTTCGGATCTAATTTTAAGCTGTAGTCCACTCTTTGAAGTCAAACTTTATAAATAAAATACCGTCGAGCCTGTTAAACTTGGTGATAAAAGGCAGAACATTTGAGTCCTTAAAAATATTAGGCATAATAATACGATCCAAAAACCTGGCAATTGGGAGGGGTGATCAGCCCTATCGCCCTCCCCGTGGATCCGCACCTGTACATGGAGTCTTCAAAACCGACTCATTTACTCATATTTCAATACTTGGAGCAGTGAAGAAGTCAAATTATGCGAGATCGAATCAAAAAGTGTCCAGAATGACAAATCGTGCTTCAGTGAAGAGTGAATAGTAATACTCTGTCTATGTAATATGTGGAGCTAGGGAAGGAACGAGTGGGTGGAGCAAAGCAGTGTGCGCTACTGCAAACGGCTGATAGGTGCACTCCCTTCCCCTCTCACAAGTTCATTGGTCGAATCTTGTCATGTGACCACTTTCGTAGAGATTTGTTTTCGTTCCCTCGCTCCAGATATTCTCGGGACATGGTGTAGCTAACTTCGAAGTTGGCTATTTTGATCATTTACATCACATTGCATCAGTTTTTGATCCTCTTCCACCTTCTGAAAATGCATTTCTCTTACTTAAATACCATCTGTTCCTAAATTTGTATATTGGGTGGCATGTGCATATACAGGCTGATCCAAAATAATTAACATTATATGGGAAGTGGAAAATTGTCTTCTTAAAGGAGGAAACTTTGCTGCAATGACACGAATTTATTCGTCTTTAGTGTGTTATACAACATGTGAAAACATTGTCATGTAAATTTGTTTAATATTATTTAATGAAAGGAGTAAACGTAGACGGTGAGTAGTACATTTTCTATTTCCCATATAGTGTTAACGTTTTTTGAATCACCCTGTATAATAGGCACACAACCGCAAATATAGGTTGTAAACTGGAAACAACTATAAAAGTCATGTTTAAGTGTCCTATGTATTTTTTAAAAAAGTGAAATCATTGATTGGTGAAGAAATTAACGGTAAAGCACCTGCTAGCTTTTTTTTACAAGTTATTGCTTAAACTCAATTGCACTTACGCTACCTGCGTTTAAACGAAGAATGTTGGTTACAGTTATTCAAAGATTGATATTTGTGGACTCGATAGTAAACGTATGAATTACATAATACATGTCTTATTCCAGCTGTTGGGCGAGTGGTATGTTGTCCAGTATTATTCCAGCTCCGAGGAAGCGCTTCCATACCGCTGCATGAGGGCTGTATTCTCAATGTCTCCCAGTGGAGTAGGGGTGTGGATGAACTTCACCTACAGCTTCACAGATGACCCGGTCGCAGAAAGGCTCCTGGGCAACATCACGTGGGCAATACCTAACCCCCGACAGCCAGCACACTGGGTCCATGCCGAGGACACATGTAAGTACATTACAGCTCTTGTCTAGCCTTAGGCCCGCCTTAGACGAAAGCAATTCCTTTAACATTTTTTCCAGCATAAATGCTACGTAAATGCTTCCAAAAATCTTATAGCAGATAGTACTTTTCACGAAAGCATTTCATGGAACATTTCGGTTAGCTTTTGCGATTACAATGTATAATATATACAGCATGAAAGGCACATCGTGTTACACCATCTATAGTGAGTGTCCGGTGTCATTGAAAAAACTAAAATATTCTTCTATGCGTGTACTGTAATATCTATAAAGTATGTATTTAAGCAGTGCCATTGATTTGTACCTAATACCTTTTAATAGGACACATTATTCATCTCGGTTGAATAGTTATCATATTTTAAAAATGTGAAGTGATACATTGTTTACATCTCGCGCGGCCGCCATTACAACTGCACTCGTGACCTAGAGGTCGCTTCTGATTGGTTATGCTACGGAAATAGGACCGAACCTATCCTTGAGAAATACCATGAAATATGCCATGGCAACTGAAATGCCATAAAATTTCTCACTTTGGTCATGGCATAAATGTTAAGGAAAATGCTTTCGTCTAAAGCGGGCTTACGGCGGGCGACCTACATGCTGGCAAGGGAAGTATGTAGGCCGCCCATCGTAAGACCAGACAAGAGCTATATCCTGTCCCAACCATCTATGGAGCAAGGCTTCGCATAGCGGCAGAGAAGGGGGGAAATCGAGTGGGCAAAGTGAAACAGTACACGTTGCTGCGAAGGCTGGTAACTGCAGTCGCCCCCTCCTCCTCCACACAATATCATTCCATCTCACGTGATCATTGGTGGAGCCGTCTCGCATCACTACTTTGCACAGAGGCTTGTTTTCGTTCGCTTGCTCCAGAGACACCCGGTGCAGAGTATAGAATAAGATGACCTGAGTCAAAAGATGAAAACAAACCAAGAGGCTGAATATTAGCCTTCCGAGAGCGTTGCGCTATAGCTTGTCAGATACGACAGACAGTTGATGCATTGAATACTTAAACAGTGAATGCAACTTCTAAAGGAAAATTCCATTGAATACCAATCAACTCATTTCAAGTCACTCAACGCAGTAGAAACTATCCGAGGTCATATATTCTTTCAATAACGAGAACAGATCTTTCTCATGGGGGTTTCCCATTTTTTTCGTTTAGGAATCGAAGTAATATACAGGGTGTCTCAGTTAAGAGTAGCCCGGCACCGATCAACAGTTACATGCCAAGGATCATGAAGTGTGTGTACTGATGGCCTTGAGTACCTACCACGGTTCACGTTACAATGGACTATTCCACTTTACTGGTGCAATATAGCCGTCATTTGCCTCACAGACAAATGTCTGAGACGGGCTACTTATAACTGGGACACCCAGTATAAACTTCCCAGGTTCGTGTTCGGGTCTGGCCATCAGTGTTCTCTGTGAGTATACCTTCACCAATTTCACCCAATCAAATCATATCGCGATTAGCCTACATGGAAAGAAACCGACGCTAGAACGAAAATACCAATTCACGAAAGACTATAGGTTGAACAGTGGGATCCATGAGTATTACTGTGCAAATTGTCCATCACCATGTTCGTGCACTTTATGTGACCCAATAAGACATTCAAGAATTAAAAGAAAACTCAAAACAAGCTGTTGACAACTTCTGCACCAGCATACTTAAAAGTCCATCTCTTAAAAACACACAGGATGTAAGATAAAAATTAATGAAAATAGTCATGGACAATTTACACGGTAATACTCATGGATCCCACTGTACCCATGTAGCATGCAATATATTGTTTCAACACTAATATCGTAACCTCGGTGTCAGAGCACTTCGATCTCGCCTCTGAAGGTCCCAGGTTCGAGTCCTGGTGTGGACATAGGTATGTGAGTGTATACCATCAATTTAATCTAATCACTATTCATCCTTATCGTCGCGATTAACCAAAAGTGGCACGAAAGACAACGCAAAATAAGAAAAATACAATACGAATATCGGTCTCTTTCGCTTTTATTCAATATGGTATTACTGATCTGTATTACCTTGGTAGTTTAACGCATATAAATTTAATATGAGCTTGTCCTATAAAATGTTGACAATTGTAGTTGAAACGTACTGACATCTACTTCTCAACCCAGTTCATATCTTCATATTTATTTTATTTTTGAGTCTAGAACTAGGTCAAGGACTCCTATCAGACGGAAGCAGGAAGTGCAATTCTAACTATCGCTTGCCAGAAACGGACATTGCAAACAGCTCCCCCTCCCCCCCCCCCCTTCTGTCTTTCACTCCCACTCTATATATGCGGGATGAAATATGAAGAAAAACATCGAAATCAGAACATAGTGAAAGATGATGGTTATTATACACAAAATTTCGCACCAAAATACCAAAGTAGAATAAAATATTAAACGCTCTGTAAATTCTGCTTTGCAAGAAGCCCGACAAGAACAAAAAGCTCTCGAAAAATGAAAAAGTCAATCGCCATTCCATGGAAGCTAAACAACTAATAATGATAGTAGATATCACGAACTGAACTATTAACATATCAGAAACTACACAGCAACTGAGATGAAATCTGGTTGGCTGCAATAACAATTCGATACAATTTGATGCGTTTTAAATAATAATACCAACTAAGTTACAAGAATAATATTAATTTCTGGCACGGAATACAATTTCGTATAGCATTAATTACCTCGATTCATAAATTGATTTGCCTATTCTAAACAAAAAAAATAATTTTGGTTGACTGAAAAAGAAGTAGCAGATATATGCAGATAGTCTTCTTGTTTTCTGTTGAGTTGTATATCAGAACAAACGTATATTTATTAATTATATATTTTTTCACAATTCTAATTTCGCTTTCCTAATAGTAATATAATTTGAACTCTTGGCAACTGGAGATTGGCGCTGGGAGTGATAATTCTAATTTAATTTATTACGAATGTTTCACTTTATTTTTCTTCATAGTTTGGACATTGGGGGAAAAAATATGGTCTGTTTTCTTGAAGTGGTCGGTAAGAACAGTTATGGAAAATTATTATATTTTGGAGGTTTCAAACCCGCCGAAATGCTTTCGGTATTATAATATGAAAAATGAGCTTGTTGTACCCACAGAACTCTACGCATCAATCGACGCAGTTAATCCTGTAATATTGGTTTCTCTCAAATGATTGTATTTGATCTCAATTGGGAGGCCCGGGGGGCACTCCCCTCCCCAAAATCTTCCCTGTCGCCCCTTAAAATTTTCCATGGCTTAGGGGAAATTTTGCTTTAAAATATTCTTAAAAAACGGCAAGTTACTCTCTCTCTCTTACTTTAAACTTACCATGTATATCGCAATTCGTTTCATCTTTTTAGTATTCTTCTTGGTGAAATATACTAACTGTAAATGAAGAAGTGAATAATTTGTATATTTCTTTTTGTTTTACAGACGAAGGTGTCTACAACACTTACGTTCTGGACTCTGATTACGACTCATGGGCCCTGCTGCTACACTGTGCCGAAAAGACTGGATCCACCCGGTACCTCTCAAGTTTCATCATGAGCCGCCAGACCAAGGCGGCCAACAATGTGGTTCGGTATTTGAGGGAGAAGCTCCCTAGATATGACATTGACCTCTCCTATATGTTTGACATGAACCAAGACGACTGTGCTGCCACGGAGGACAATCCACCAATCCCGTGAACTAACTTACATTCCTGAAATACCGTTTTGAATGCTATAGGGAGCGATAGCCTTGACATTTTGAAGTGGGGGTATGGTTTCTACTACATAAAATACCGGATGTCCCAAACAAATATATATATATACCCAAAGGTTACCATCTCTTTTGTATTGGGTATACATTTTTGGGACACCTTGTATTAAGTCATCTCTAAGTGTGCCTTAACGTAACACATCTTTCATTTCGATGCTGAAATTCTGATGTTAACCTGGATGCAATAGATCTATTTTAATTCTTACTAGGACTTTTGATTTTTTTGGTTTAAGTCCACTTTATGCGCAGATAAGCTAATCGGGACTGAACCTACAGTTTACAGTGGGATTCGAACCAGTATGTGCCTCAACTGAGTATCGAACTCGGGACCCTTGATTACAAGGCGACGGCATTACCGGTGCGCCATGTGGAGACTCAGTTTTACTAGCACTAGAAAGATGTGAGTCTAATATACCTTTTCAAAAGAAGTACACGTTTTACAAAAAATTGGTAGAGAATATTTTTTGTAGTAGAATTACCATTCAGTGTTTTAACAATAAGACTATTATAATAGAAATTGGCTTGTATGTACTACTTAAAGTATGCTTTTGAATTATTCGAGGGATACAGCTCTCCTGCCCACAGTGTTATACGGTATATATATATATTCTAACGAAGTGATTTTTTACGTTTTAATAAATATTGTAATGAAAAATCTTAAACGTAGTTGTTGTCAATGTAACAGGACCTTACTGTGCAAATTATACACACACATAACAGTTGGGCTGAAAAGTTCATAGGCTGACTTATAGATGGCGTTACTAGAATTAAATCCATGTGATTTTTACTTAGTACTAACCTTCAAAAGATACGTGTATAAATTTCACAGCTGCCGGATAATTAGTTCGTGAGATATAGCATTGTGAATGAAGCAGCTTTTGTTATTGTGAAAAAAATGGATAAAAAAGAATTTCGTGTGTTAATAAAGCATTGCTTTTTGGCGAAAAAAAATACTGTTGAAGCCAAGGCTTGGCTTGATAAACATTATTCGGACTCTACACCAGGAAAATCAACCGTTGAGAAGTGGTTTGCTAAATTTAAACGAGGCGAAATGAGCATCGAAGACGATGCACGCAGTGGACGCCCCAAAGAGGCTGTTACCGACGAAAACATCAAAAAAGTCCACAAAATAATTTTAAATGATCGTAAAGTGAAGTTGATCGAGATAGCTGAGATTATTACATAGCGTTGTTGGAGCGTTTAAAGGATGAAATCACGAAAAAACGGCCTCATTTGAAGAAGAAAAAAGTGCTGTTTCATCAAGACAATGCACCGTGTCACAAATCAATGAAAACGATGGCAAAATTATATGAATTAGACTACGAATTGCTTCCCCGTCCACCATATTCTCCAAATCTGGCCCCCAGTGACTTTATCCTGTTTGCAGACCTTAAAAGAATGCTCGCTGGAAAGAAATTTAGCACTGATGAAGAGGTAATCGCCGAAACTGAGGCCTATTTTGAGGCTAAAGAGAAATCGTACATAAAAATGGCATCGAAAAATTGTATGACCGCTATAATCGTTGTATCGCCCTCAAAGGCAACTATATTGAATAATAAAATCGAATTTTGTCAAAAAATATTTTTTACTATGTTAGCCTACGAACTTTTCAGCCCAACTGTTATATATGCGTTGATCAATTTAGGTAGGCTTATTTGTAATTTTGCTTAGTGTTTACTGTATACTAATCCATAAGCACTAATCAACAGTTAACATGGCGATATTTCACTGGTTTTAGGTTATTTAATGAACTAAACAGTAAAGATAATTTATTTATTTATTCTAAGTTTCAGATACAGCACTTTTAAGGCCAATTTACACTGAAAACTCTAACAAATAACAAGAACAAGTCAAGATGGTTTAAGGTAAAAACAAAAAAGGTTAAATATAAACATAAGACGTAAACAAGGAAACAAACAAAGATTTACATATTCATTTTTAGGGAAGATCGAAAAATACTTTCAGGGGCAAAAATGTCTGTGGTTGTGGGTAGTTTATTATAGAACTGGGGCAACCTGTGGATCAGAGAGCGCTGTATACGGAAAAGCCTAGCGGTAGAGGTGTGGAACAATTCAATGTTTCGGGTCGATCGAGAGGGAACTCTGAAGTTGAATTCTGTAAGTAGAAGTTCAGATCTTAGTTTTCCATTGATGATTTTATAGAAAAATTTCATATCGGCCATATCGCGACGGGTCTGAAGTAACTGAATGTTCAAAATAGTCAGAATGTCAGGTTTCTGAAGATGTCGTAGAGAAGGAATTCTATGACGAAGAATGGCGATAAAGAAGCTGAGGACGGAAAAGTATGAAAGGTATTAGTAGAGTACAAGTACATCCAATTTTATCTATGTATGCTTGCTTGATTTGTTGTTTAAGTCCACTTTATGCACAGAAAGGCTAATTAGAACTGGACCTACAGTTTAAAGTAGATTCCTTGATTCAAAGGCAACGACCACTACACCTCGGGGAGGCTTTTACCTGTGTTGTTGCAGCAGTTTCGTATATGGACGAGTGAGATAATCAAGGTTCGATGGTATTTTTGTTGATTTTACATTCTACAAAAGTACATATTTAGTTTCTGGATGGGACCACCATAATGCCGGTCCCGGAGTTTCAGTCTGCAAACATTTTATAAAGGAAAGCCGTCACTTTACAAGTTGAACCGTTTTATCCCATTAATAGATCCCCATGTATGAGAGAGTGTTTTCAGAATATATAAGTGAAACTGAAATTGGTTTTGAAGCCGTATGTTTTATTATTTTACATAGAGTTGATTACAAATGATCGAAAATCGACACAAGCCAATTTTTTTAGCAAAAATAATTAGGATAACATCTTGCAAATGAGACAGAATCTGCTTAAAAAAGACCTACATCTTGAAATAAAAATGCAGGAAGAGAAACTACTGTTTGAATACTGGCTGAAAGTTATACGTTCACAATAATCGTAAATATAAGAATTTTGCTTCTTCCTACAATCAAATGGCCTGTGTTCATGATAGAAGTCCACTGAACCCCCTTCTGATTCCCCTCCTTTCCCCCGAAGGAGAACGAAATTGACCATGTCCACGAATTCCTTTTAGCACAGTGGGATGCATAAGAATTGCTTGGCAAATTGTCCATGTCTATTTTCATGAATTTTTCATGTTTGCTTGTAAGGACAGCGTCTACTGTAGTGGTTACAGTAGCTTGTTTGGCGTTTTGTTTCAATTATTGAAACTCTCATTACGCAAAAGGAAGAGAATAATCATTGTGATGAACAATTTGCTTGGTAATATTTATGCATCTCACTGTACGAATCATGACTGTTCTGCCTTTCACCCACTTATAATAATGGCCATCTTGCGATAAGCATTAACGAGACCCACATTGGTGCCTGGACAACATCATTCATCGCAGCAATTACACAGAACTATCATTAACCAGTTCCATAAACATCATCGCTAAGGAAGAGAGCCATGCCAGAATTGAAATTCTCATTTCTCCTTGCACGTTCACGAATGACATTCGAGTGGAAAGGAGGAATGGCTAACTTTCCCAACTAAACTTGCGTGCATGTTACGTATTCTCGTCTGCTATCTAGTTAGCTGCCCTTTTTTACACTATTGCCCTATTGCTCTCTCCGCGAAAATAGACAAGTCAAGGGCGGAGCTTCCCCTTGCTTCCTCCACACCCCTGGCCCTCCAGGGTTGCTACACTTCTTCTAAGCTGCTCAGTCGACACTTCGCGCGTTGTACGTATGCGGTTGATTTCGTCGGTTGAAATTGTTTATTGGCAACACTGTAGGTGGGCAGCGTGACCTTGACTGGACTATTTTCATGGCTTTAGCTTTTTAGGTGTAATGCAGGTATATTCCGGTGTCAGGCTGGTGCAAGGAAATGACGTTAAACCAAGTAGACGGACAGCGGTATTCAAGTTCAAAAGATTCAACAAATGCCTATCTGCTGCTACGTTCATTTGGGGTGCGTTCCGAAAGTCTCAACGAAACGAACGCATTCAACGAAAATAACTGGGCTCGTGAATCTGGTGAAACTAGTTATTTTACAAACTTATGGGACACTCTAGGCGAAAGCGCAGACGCAGCGTTTGGTTTAGAGAAAGTTTCCACATGGCGCCCAGCGGAAGGAAAGTCCTTATGACAAAAATAAACTCTACTGCAGACACTGTTACTCATTTTAATCAGATTCTAAGAACAGTTAAGGCATACTCACTTTGTGCGCGTTGCTTCATATAGCTATCTGTTAAAATTATAATACATATTCTGAACTAGTGCAGTTTGAATCCATCAGCGCGCGCGTTGTCTGCAGGCAGCAGACGATTCTCACCGAACAAACCAGCCTCCTGGCCCGTGCGTTTGGTGAATCTCGTTCTTGCACGAAATGCACGGAAAGCGACTTTTGGGACAACATAATGAACCTCACGAAACGCACGGAAGCACTTATGGGACAGCCAGTTACCATAACTCGTTTAGCGCGTTAAACTCGTGCGACTTTCGTAACGGGCCCTTGGTTAGTTAGCATGCACTACGTGATCATACACCATACATTACACCATAGCGCAAAACAACGAAGACGACTCGGTGTTGCACCGTGTATGTAACCAACTAGACGCACGAGTGTACAGTCAAAAGGCGAACTATATATACTCTGTCCCAGGAATCTGTGGTGCGAGGCAGCGCATAACGGTAGAGAGGGGAGAAAGTAAGCGGGCGGGGCGAAGCAGTACGCGCTGCTTTTAACAGCTGTTAGCTGCACTCACTTCCCCTCTCATGCTTTCATTGGTCACTACTTGCATAGAGACTTGTTTTCGTTACCTTGCTCCAGAGATTGCAGGGACAGAGTATAGACACAGCAACGACCCATTCGATGATCTCACTCAGTCTTGTAACATTACTTACCTCTTATTGTCTTCCTATTTACACTTTGTCTTTATTAAATCATTACTTGCCTTATGGCTAATTAATAGGGAGACAAATTTATGGTAAATAAAAACTGAGGAGAGCGGTAAATAAAATGTTAGATCAGCGGTATATACCAGCGGTGGGAAAAAAAATTGGCACACACTTTTTCATTATGAGAGGAAACAACATACGAAAGAGCTATAAATTGATAAACTACTTCATTTTTATATACCGTACACATACACAAGTACTTAGCTGTCCATCCAGAAAGAAAACATCAACACAAAATCACTTCATTTCTAAATTGCATATCTCAAGTGATTTATTCCTTGTATGTATTTAAAGGATATCTTTGCTGTCCAACAAATAAAATAATCACTACTGCACATACACAAACACATGTTGAAAATCACATGATGATAAACAAAATTCATTCATGACTGAACACAAATGACTCCATTGTTTCCCTTGGTGTGCGGGAACAGACTAATCTTATCGCTGCTACAGCTATACGACGCACGCTTTTAGAAGGAACATGAGTTCGGCCAATACCCAGCCAGTGCTACTGCGCTGTTGCCAAACTAACTGCTAGCGCAAGGGAAGGACAGAAAATTCGCGATTATTTTGATAATGCATGCACAGTATGTATGAGTACAGTGAAATAATATAGTGAATATTTCTCCACAGGATTATAATATCATGTCACTGTAGCATATACGAGAAACCCATACCTGAAAGAAGCTTTAAGGTATTTATTCATCACCGCTCTCGTCGTCTTCCTCGGTCTCCGTGTCACTGATTTCACTCATTTCCGAGTCACTCTCCTGGAGGTTAATGATTAGATTTTGCACTCTTGGTGCCTGTACTACTGGTGCTAGGTTTTGAGAGTGACATTATTTAAAATAAAAAGAACACGTGGAACACACACTATCGCACGAAAGGGCTGTATTTAATCTTTTCACAAACTGTTCTTTGTGGAGCACGAGTGAACGATAAGAGAATAATTTTACACCGGCCTTGCTACGAAAACGCTGAACTCAAACCGACGCAGACTTTCAATGTTCGAGAACGCCCAGAACAATGAAGGGTCATTGTTTATTAGTGTTGCCCACGAGACGAGACTTTGGCCTGTCTCGTCTCGTGGAAATGCTGTCTCGTCTCAAAAATATTCGTTTGTCTCGGGACACATGATCAATCTCGTCTCGTCTCGAATTTTTAAAAGCCCGTCCCGTCTCGTCCCGTGGGCAACACTATTGTTTATATCGAGGCGAATTTAACACCCACAGTTTTTTGTAGACACAACTCAGCTGCGTCAACACGGTGGCAACGAAAAAAACAGGCGGAAGGAAATGAAAGATGTTGTTTCCCTTGTTTCTTCAAGGAACGATAACTCCGGCTGTAGGCGACGGAAATTCATGGGACTTGGACAGTCAGGTTCAAAATTTCTTTCCCCATCTTATGACGAACCTTAAAGTGGCGAGTTTTATGAAAACTTCTTGCGCGCAAGGAAAATACAGAACACGGATTTTAACTTCCGCGCCGCAGTCTCGTAACTGTACAACGTTGCACTCCTGCCATTGGCTGATCGCCACGCACACCCTCTGCGTGGCCCCGCCCGATATCGCTTCTAAAAGCGTGCGTCGTTATAGCAAGTTCAATGGAACTGGAAGTTGAGTAGACATTCGGGGGAAGAAAGGAATGCAGCTTGATAGGGAGCGAAGTTTTCGAACTAAGATTATGTGCATGGGAAATCCAAATTTGCAGCGTCTTCCTGATGTGATCGAAGATAAAACGTTCTTCAGCTGCAAGTGGTAGGAAACTTTAGGCAAACGTATCGTTACAAATCGACAGTTTGTGCGCTCAAACTCGATTGCCGGGTTTTGCGTGTTTTCTACTTAATTTGATGATATTTCACGATTATTTCGCGAAAAAGCGTTCATTTCGTGGAAAAGCACACATTTCGCATAACTTCGCGAATAAAACTGATGGATATTTCATCATGGGGGGTGTAGTTACGTGCAGAATGTTCAAAATTGCATCTTTTTTTCACATTTCGCGACTTCGCGCATCGCGAAAATTCAATGTCCCTACTAATTATTATTTTTCGTCTTGTGCTGCCATCTGTCTTCAATCTTCGTAACGGCCTGCTTCCTTACTCATCGGGTAGGGGAAGGTCGAGTGGTATCGGACACCTTAGCTTTTTTCAAGATTTTATTTTTTTTGACAGCTAACATTAATTTACACATTGTATGGAACTTCATTTTTATTCCAGTCCATTCCTTAAAACACATTGTTCTAAAAATATAAACAGTTAATTCATTTTGCTGTTTTTAAAGTCGTTTATTTGTACTTTTGACATTTGGAGGGTGTATCGGACAGATACAGTATGTAAGAAAAAACTTGTTTATTGACTTGATAAACACAATTTATTTGTGAGAGAAACATCGGAGAAGGTTCTCTGGAAGGTCACACTATTAACTGTGTATTGTTTTTCGTTTTTTTAGGATTTCTTGCCCTGCTTCCACATGTTTAAATCTATCCTCTAGTGTACGTTTCGGAACCGAATATCTCTCATTAATTGTCATTTAGTTAGTCATTAGAGGAGAAGGTCTAAATATGGGCGAAGGTTTAAATATGGGTATTGGAGTTATCAGCGCTCCCGGGTGCTGCAGCCTGGCAGAGGCTATGGGAACTGGTTATCTGTCAAGGACAAAGGTTGCGGCGCCAATTTGCAAGAGAAAGTGCTGGTTAGTTTCGGCCTTGGACGCTGTTGTTGAGGGTATGTTTTAACTCAGCGTTTTCTGAATTGTCATCTGCTTTGTAGCTATAGGTTATGATATTAGCGGTACATAAAACAAATGTGGGATTTTATAATGCCATGATTTGTTTGTGAAATATGTACCACAGAGAGCGAAAATAAATTGAAGAAGAAAAATACGCGAAGGTCTGACATGAGGTCTAATACTGAAATCAGATTTCCAACAAATATTTGGATGTCTTTCTTAATTTCGATTTTTCTCAGTCCGCGTGATTTTCAAAACAATAGATTATCCATAAATATGAATTTTATAATGTTTTAGCGATAAATGACTGTTTTTTAAATTTTAATTGCTTTTTGTGATATTGGCACTAGTAGCCCATATTTAGACCACAATTTTGAAATACATCATTTTACCATTTCTTGGAAATTGCTTTTTTTTTTAAAAAAAATGGAGACCTTCTATACTTTAGCATGCTATTACATTTAATTATATATTTCATAGATATGCATTTTAAAAGGAGGTGCTTGATATTTTAATTTTTTTCCTCCGAAAATGACAAAATAAAAAGGGGGGTCCATATTTAGACCTTTTCCTCTAATGTTTGCAATAGTGAACTAAAAACCTAGTTTCACTTACTTCGGATGAAGTTACTAGTCGTTGAATTTATCTCCGTGCAGCAAGAAACACCAGGTCCCACCTCTCATAATTCAGTGAATATACCAATTGCATGACAAGTTCTCCCTCAATCAGCAAATGCTTGAAACGACTCTTGTCCGATACCAGACCCTGTCCGATACCTCCCGACATTTCCCTATTTAACAGTTTATCTAACCACAAATTGGACTTGTTATTTTCTTGATGTGAATATTTTGCACACACCAAATAAAAATCTGAACATCATATTTCGAGTGTTGCATCTTATCACATGCTTAAAACATATTCTGTACCCCTCCAAGGTCACCCGTGCCTTCATATATTACAGTAATTACTGATTGCATACTCTCTCCAGGTTCGTTTATATTATAACGTAATCGAAAAACCCTCCGACACTCCACCCGAAATATAATTTGTAGCCTTTTTCTAGAACTCCAAACTGATATTTTCTAACTTCACATGGCATTTATTTTTTTCCAAAAATTGTTAATATACGGTTTGGAATCTAAGATTTAGTGCAGTCTAGGCGAAAGTTTTACTTGTAGAGAGGTAGTTAGTGCTTTTATACAATTTAACTGAAAGCAACATATGTTAATCTATATATTCAATGTATTTAATAAGTTTAAAAACCTGTTCACCAAAGCAACAGATACGCGTGCCACTACGAGAGGTCACCATGTTTAATATTCCCCTCGAATCGTAACTTTCTCAGAAATGAATGTTTCTCACTCAAAACTTCTCCCTTATAATGTTGTCTAGATCATGGCCGTAGGCAGGAAAAAATTTCGGGGGGGGGGGGGTTTCATCATAATTGTTCCCATGGGCGTCACCAGAAATTTGAATAATAGAAATAATAACAATAATTGTACAATAATAATTAAAATTTCATAATAATAAAACAATTTTATTCCATAATAATAATACTAATAATAATTATTATTATATTATTGTTATATCCTTGAGGGAGCTTACTCAATCCAGCAGATGAGTGAATATCCAGCACAAGTTTCTTTTTGTTTTTTTTACGTTTCATACAGTGTGTACTGAATGCACAATTATTATACTCTATGTGATCAGAAGTATCCGGACACCCACCTGAAAATAAAGTACAAGTTTGGACAACCCTCCATCGGAAACACTGGCAGTCAATACAGTGTTGACCCACCCTTAGCCTTGATGACAGCGTTCACTCTCACAGACATACTTTCAATCAGGTGCCGAAAGGTTTCCTGAGGAATGACAGCCCATTCCTCGCAGAGCGCCAAAATGAGAAAAGGTATTGATGTGGATCGGTGCGGTCTAGCACGAAGTCGGTATTCCAAAACATCCCAGATATTTTCTATGGGATTCAAATCAGGACTCTGCGCAGGCCAGTCCATTAGTTGGACGTTGTTGTCGTCATACCACTCCCCCACAAGCCCTGGAGTATGGACGGGTGCTCGGTCGTGTTGAAAGACACAATGGTCATCCCCGAACTGGTCTTCGACGGTAGGCAGCATGAAAGCTGTTAAAATGTCAACGTAAGCTTGTGCCGTGACATTGCCTTGTAAAGCAACAAAGGGGCCAAGCCCCCTCCAGGTGAAACATGACCACACTGTAACCCCGCCACCTCCGAATTTCACTGTCGGCAATATACGGGCTGGTAGATGTCGTTTACCAGGCATTCGCCACACCCACACCCTACCATCGGATCGCCACATTGTGTAATGTGATTCATCACTCCACACAACGGTTTTCCACTGTTCTGTGGTCCAGTTTCGACGCTCCTTGCACCACACGAGGCGGTGTTTGGCATTTGTTTGTGTGATGTTTGACTTATGGGCAGCTGCTCGGCCATGGAAACAAAGTTGCAGCACCTTGCGCCAAACAGTAATGGTGCTTGGAGTAGATCCTGATGCAGTTCGGAATTCCTGTGTGATGGTGGCGATGGATGATTGAGGATAATGCTGTACGACCCTCTTCAACACTCGATGGTCTCTAGAGGTCAACATGGGAGATTTGCCTGCACGCTTTTTGGTTGTACACATCCCTTCACTATAACATCTGAAACAGTGGACAAGAGGGATGTTTAGGAGGGTGGAAATCTCACACACAGACTTCCTACACAAGTGGCACCCAACCAACTGACCACGTTGAAAGTCTGCGAGTTCCTCAGACAATCCCATACTGCTGTCTCACACTGTCTGCAGACTACTGAGTTGGCTGACTATGTGTTCCACGCGGTAGATGGCAGTACTGTGTCGCCATCTATGATAAACACACGTTTCGCGGTGTGTCCGGATACTTTTGATCACATAGAGTACTTCGTCATTAAACTTTAGATACCTTCAAGAGAAAAGCTTTAAAAGTTAGATGGAAATTTTAGTCATAAAGCTTTTGTTGTTTGACTTTAAAATTAAATTTTTGGAATTTTGAAAAGTGTGGAACCAGTTATTCTTTTTAAAAACTTAGCCTGGTGCATGGATTGTAACCTCAATCGCGAACGTAATGCGCTACAAAACTGGAGATCCTAGGTTTGAACTCCTATCAAGGGGGATTTTCGACTTATCGGACAGGGAATTTAAAAGCTGGAAATGGAATTTTGGGACAATCATAAGGGAATCTTCAGTCTATATTCCTTGTGACGCGGGAGCAACATTGGAAAGATGACAACAGAAGTGATAATGGAGGGGTCGCGGGTGGGCTACGATTCTGAGAATAAATCCTGTTTCACTCAAGTTTCAGAATTCCAAATGTATGAAGATCGTTTCAATATTGTCTCCATGTATTTTTGTGATGCTTCGAAAAAAAAATTGAAAATTTGTTACAGATTTTGGTTTCTGAACTTCCATTAATCCAACATGTCAGAAGTTTCGGGGGGGGTTGAACCCTAGAAACCCCCCTCTAAATACGGCCATGGTCTAGATATGTGTAATAGGGCCATGACACCTCTTACAAATATCTCTACCACAGCGAACGGAGAATTATTTTTTAAAAAATATAGCCAATACCAAGACAGACTAAGGATCCGCAGAAACCATGTGGACCAATCGAATGAAACCATGTAATAATAAAATAAGAATTCATTATTACACTACGCCTCGATCGATCTTGGAACCTCGCTCACATGACAATATCCGACTCACATTTTCAACTAGGTAAGGATCAAACCACTGATCCTTACTAATGTGAACCTGCAGTGTGGGACCCGCCCCCCCACCACCCACTTTCGCGCCCGGTCCCTCTAGCAGAGTTGTTAAGAAATAATAAGATACTATTCTCTCACGCCCTACCACATGGCCAAGACGCAGCAGTATAATATTCCCTCCCACCATGCCACTCCTCCCCCCCCATTAGGAAATTAAAGATTAAAGTGTGTGTTATAATGAGTGCGTGTCAAATATTCTTACTTGCTTTAAAAGCTTAGGCTGTGAAGGGGCACTCAGCACACATAAGGATAAAACACAGGACAACATACTGTAGGTCCAGACGCCAGAGCCTCGTTAGTCTGTGAAATGCAGTCCAGGATGTACTACGTGGAAGTGAAGTTGACAATTGGGTGTACTACGTCATCCCTTACACCCCTCACATTCAAAGGAATCCGTGGTTTAATGGGTGCACAGAATTTTCAAGTAAAATTCACACAAACAATCATGAGCCAATTTATCAAATACATTCACATATTCGAGTGCTTCAAAGCGTATCATTCTAATCTATGGATTGAAACGAAAGTTAGTGTTTATTCTCCAGTTAGTGTGGGACAGCAACTTACAAATTCATACATGGATTTCTGCAAACTGCAACACCACAGACACGTAGCGTCATTTTGTTGAACCAAGTGAAATGAAGTAGTGGACTGTGCTACCATCTGTTGAATAAAATAGCAACTATGTCTACTTCTACCGAGCAAAGCAAAATTGAATCCAACTAAAATGTAGGATGAGAACAATTAGTTTGCTACGTGTTTATATACATTTAATTATAATGATCACATTAACACAGTTCCAACAGTTAAACACAGTGGTGGGTCATTATTGGTTTGGAGCTGTATGTCGTCCAAATGTCATCCAAAGATGTTGGTACCATCCAGTTTATTGATGGTATCATAGATGCATATGTCTATTTGGACATATTGAAGAACAATGTAAAGCAGAGTGCCCAAAAAATGGACATTCCGCCTATCTACAGATTCCAACAAGACAATGACAGTAAGCATAAGACGCGAGTTAATGAATTGGTTAATATGGAATGTGCCAAAACCACTTAAATCCCATTGAGCATTTATGGGCAATTTTGAAGAGGCGTCAAGTCAAAACAAGAGTTGAAAACTGGTGTGCAAACCGAGTGGAATAAAATAAGCTCTGAAACATGTCGGAAACTGGTTAATTCTATTAAGAACATGTGTCAAGCAGTAATTAAAGCCAAAGGATACGCATCAAACTATTAGAACTGTCAGTCAATTTGCTCCGAATAGATTTTTTCTATTATTAAGTGTACGAATAGAAAAGTTGTACAAAAAATGGCATGTTTCTCTTTCAGTTTCATTGAATTTATTATTGTCATTGGTTATACAGAATTTGGGTAAGATTTTATGTTCCTAATGATATTAGTTATTGAATTGTAAAGAAACAATTTCAAAAGAGCGTATTTCCTTTCAGATATTAAAGCATTTTCTTTGAAAATCCGTGTGTACGAATAAGAATGTTACATACTGTATATCCACTGGAACAATCAGTTTGCTACGTGGCATTCGTGTTTGTATCCATTTCAGTATTTTATTGTTCTTTGTAGCTAATCAGTGGTGATTTATTCATTCTTGGTTTTGGACTTTTAACCACTGTGTTATTTTTTTAAAAAAAATTTTGCCAACGTTTCAGAGGCTGAATCTGCCTCCGTCTTCAGGGTAGCGTGTAGTCTGTTAAATCATATGGTGTGTATATGACTACACGCTACAATGAAGACGGAGACAGATTCAGCCTCTGAAACGTTGGTAATTTTTTCTTAAAAAAAATAACACAGTGGTTAAAAGTCCAAAACCAAGAATATTTTATTGTTATTTACCATTCGGGGTTATATTCATATAAGTAGTTACAGTTATTTCACATATTACTTAGCAGTTTTGTTTTGTTTGATGTTTTCGATTGAGTTGCTATGGGTATTTTTTCATTGTTCCAAATATCAAAAATGTTGTAGTTAACAATATATGTTTCTCTTATATTTTATCATTGTTCAAAATATCAAAAAATGACTATTTATTTTAATTTTGTTTTTTGACAGATATTTACAATACAAAACATGCGACACTAGAGTCACAGTGCGTCTATTTCTGAACGAGATAATGCATTAAGTACGCTTTCGTCTCTTAAATAACCTAACAAATAGTATATCAACTGAACAGAGCTTTTGGCGATTTTGGAAACTTGTTTTCTTACACAGTGCTGTTTCGGACAGGATTGTTAATTTAAATTTTCAGACATTGCCTCTTGAAGAATTGCTAAGAAAATGGAGATTTTCTAGAAAAGTAACAACAATCCTTTTTTTTTTTCTTATTTAAGTGCCTTTGCGGCATCCTTAGATTGATCACATCTATTGTTGATAAGAAGATAATGTTTGTGAAGTACAAGTTTGTTGTTATGCCCATTTTATATTCGGATATGCTAATCGCATAGTTATTAATCTACACGAGAAATAGAAACCTGCATAACATGTCTGTGTTTACGAATAACTGTACAACTTCTGGTGACAAAAATGGTATGTCTTAATGGCTCACTTAAAAGAAAACAAACCATTAGATTAAAAAAGGATAATTCCATATTAAAAATACTGAAAACTGATTACTGAAAATGGAACAATTGAACACCTGTGGCTGCAACGAGCGATTACACATGAGTAACGAAACTAGCATATTTTTCAATCTTGCGTAATTTGAATAAAAATTCTACTCTTTTAAGTGTTTTATGTTTTTTTGTATAAATTCTCTTTACAATGTAGTTTTTATCATGGTTTGTTAACATACGAAAATAGTCTGTTACAAAAACATCTCACAGTTGAAAATTAAAGCTAAGGACTCAGCAACATTGCCCTTGAACGATCGAAGCACATATCTGTTAGGAGCTATGATATTTTAGCTGCTTTTCTTTTCACCGAAAATGTATGCAGTAGGATTGATAGTGATGCATTTTTTATGCTATAGTGTTCACAGAAACTCATCGTATCTGAGAAGTATTATATTATGATGCTGCTGATCCAGTTACTACGGTAAAGTATCAAGCTTTTTTTTTTACTTACCGCGGCATTGAAAAGAAGGGAACCGCCATGTTTGATTCTCCGGCATAATTAATGAATCCAATTCTATCTAAATTTCGAACGATAGTAACTGTGAACTCAAATAGTAGATTATTAGATTCTGATGAACCATATTTCACCTATCATATTTATAAATAAGAATTTATACAATTCCAAATAATAGATAGACAAATTGACCGCGTTTTGGCGTACTACAAATTGTCCATTGAGAATATGAATGTTCTATCTGAAAATTTGAAACGAATCTAGATATTTTGACTGGTCTATTTAGGATGCAATTATTTCATTTGTGCTATTGTCTGATTCCTACATACAACCAATGTTGATGTATTGAGAATGTTTTTGGTTCATGTACAAAATTTGGAAGCAGCTACGAGAATACAAACTCCAATAGCCAATGAAACCTTACGACAATTTCCCTCAACCGACCACAAGCGCCATCTGAGTATGAGATAAACCACGAAAGAGCATATTCAACAAGAGACCTCAATCGGCCTCGAAAAGCATCGTACGTAAATGCATATTAGTTTGGCACTTGCCCAACAGATGTCTCTTTCTTAGCTGCTCAGAGGTAGTAGTGGGATTCGGTTCTTTTGTTCTTAACAGACAAAAAGTTTGAATACGAGTGGAATCAAAGTAGTTTATTGTTTGAATTTATTCATTATACTTTGCTACTGAATGGCAAATTTGGAATGAAATTGTTTCATCTCTATTACAACTGCCTAACTTCATTTCCAAAATGCAATGTTCTTTCTGATAGATAGAACACTTCCACTCTTAAATCAAAGATAATGTTGCGTGCAATTATTCTATCTGAAATTTCAATAACAATTAATTACAGGATAAATATCTAACCAAACAACAACAATATTTTAGAGAGGCTTCAATATATCAGCCTTTGCAATGATACAAACTTTCTGCGCATTGGGGACAATGTCCAATACATATATCATGTCAAACTTTAAAGGTCTCTTGAAAATCATTTGTGCTATATAGAATTGAAATTGAAGGTATTCAAATATAATATACTGGCAGTAACCCATGTAGTGCATTTCACACGATTACTTGTTCAAACTGACTTCGTGTGAGATTGTGACCACAATCGGGTGGTACGTTTATTTCACTGATAAATTTTCTCATAATATATGTATTATCAATCTGCATAAAATCATAAATTTTGAAAATACTCCATATTTTAGACATGCTCATTGTTGAAATAAATTTTTGTTTTATGCTATGAAAGTGTATTATTGATAAATTGACTTACAAGATATATTAACTTATATATATTTTAACATAAGTTATATGATCAAGTGTCATTGGTATTTATTTTGTGTAATATGTTTTGATTTATGCTTTTGATTTGAACAAAAGGTAACTTTGCTGTTTCTCATTCATAGGTACAATATTAATTTTATAGTTACATCTCAAACGTGAGCCAAATCATGTGTACTATTGCGTTACCCACTGCACTGACTAAGCTGATACATTTTATTCTTACGAGGTCAAGAAAAATTATACAGATTATCGAGACTTCAGCAAATTTTATCTTTGCCGAATCATTACATTGCATTACGGATGAAAAATAGAATCTTCAAGCACGTGCAACAGCGAATATTTTACACCCTTTTCGAATTTGGCTATGCCCTATGCATCCTACAACAGTTGAGGTTTTTCAAATTTCTTCTTCCCTCCTGTTTTATCAACGTCTTCCTTGAGCCTCCTTTGGTTAGCGTTAGACGATGTATGAAAATAGAATCTTGTAGTATGTACAGTGGGATCCATGAGTATTACCATGCAAATTGTTCGTGCACTTTATTTGACCCAATAAGAGCTTCAAGAATTAAAAGAAAACTCAAAACAAGCTGTTGACAACTTCTGCACCAGCATCCATCGCTTAACAACACATAGGATGTAAGAGACAAATTAATGAAAATAGTCGTGGACAATTTGCACGGTAATACTCATAGATATATGAGTATTATACTCATATAATACATACTGTACAACAGTAACAGCTAGTATTATACTCGCCGACGCCAGGGGTCCCGGGTTCGAATCCACGGGTGTTGTTTGTGAGTGTCACTTTATCAATTTCATCACTCATCCTCATCTTCGCGATTACTAGAAGCGGTAGGAAAAGCGAAGTAAAACAAACTAAGTCAATCAATCTGCTCATTTGTTTCTCTTCCCCCAGCTGCGAAGATTGATTATGAATCTTAACAGGGTGGCCTCCCCGATGGCGCAATGGTAGCGTCGTCGCCTTGTAATCTAGGGGTCCCGGGTTCGATACCCGGTGGAAGCACATAGTGGTTCGGATCCCACTTTAAACTGTAGGTCGAGTCCCGATTAGCCTTACTGTGCATAAAGTAGACTTAAAACACCAACTCAATCAATCAAATCTTAACAGGTTTGTTTCTCTATATTTAATCATCTCTTCCTGTCATTCTTAGCTTTTCCCGGTTCCATGACAGTTCCAAATAAAGTCTTACTGTATGTAAGATGGCCTCCCGATGGCGTATTGGTAACAGACCCGTACCCAGGTGAAGAGCCATGGGGCGCCATGCCCCCTCGAGCCAAGCTCCACTTCTAACCATCGACAGTTTTTCAAATTTGTAAAAATTTGAATTTTGTTCTTGCATAAATGAATGTGTTTGTTGTGTAAAGAGGCATTCTCCAGAAGTCTGCAGTCTGCGATATTGGGTACTTTTAGTTTTATAACAATTGATGCAATGCTACCAGCAGTGGCGGTGATTGGTGGGGCAACCGCCCCTCCCGCCCCCCTACTATTTTCACTTTTGCTCCTGCACTATGGCCTCTTAATGCCAAGACTTGTTTATCCATACCTAGTGGAGGCACTTAGTGATTCGGATCCCACTTTAAACTGTAGGTCCAGTTCCAATTAGTCTATCTGTGCATAAAACTCAAACATGTCTACTAAGAGAAAGTAAATTATCCTGGCCCCTTAGTTTTGGCACACGAAGTCAGTTGGCACCCGCTCAGGTGAAAAGGTCTCTATCTTTTTCTTCTTCTTTTTTTTGTTAACCATAGCCCGTTACGATTCTTCTTAGCAGACTATGGGTTCACTCACATTTACAACCCTTTATTGCAATAATTGCTAATGCGTTCAATTTAATTTATAAATATATTATTTTCTAAACATAGAATTATCGTGGCTGTTTAATCGTTCTGGTATAAAAATATAAAGGAAATTTGAAGAAAAAAATAATAATTTGCAAAGCTCAGAACTATCCGAATACTTCTGATCAGTGTCGGCGACCAACTTCTGACCAACTGACCCCAGGTCCCTCGAAATAGCTTCTGGTCCCTTGCTCAAAAAAATCCTTGGGAAATGGTCTGATTGGTAACGTTATCACCTTGTAATCAAGAGGTCCCTGGTTTAATACCCGGTGGAGGCAGATTGCACAGTGATTCGGATCCCACTTTAAACTGTAGGTTCAGTCCCGATTAACCTATATGTGCATGAAGTGAACTTAAAACAGCAATTCAAACAAGCACAGCATGCAAGAATGTGCTACTCCCTTGTATCCCTACCGAAATGCGAAGTTTGTATTTTGAATATTGTCCCATGTACACAAGAACCACATCCTGAGTATATAGTTAGTTCTAACCTTAGTTTCGGGTTCGAATCCAGGTCTGGGAATGGGTGTTCTTCGTGAATGTCCCTTAATCATCATTCATCCTCATCTTTGCGATTACCCACAAGTGGCAGAAAGCGAACCAAAATATACCAGATTTAACCTTAGGAAGCGACAAAAGCATGGAGATGCACACATGTCCTGTAAAATGATTATTTGAATTGCACGTGAGATATAGTTAATATCGTTTCACGGAAATAAACAACTTGACTGCCCTCAGCACCTTTTACAAATCTTTTGTGTCACCTAAAATTGAATACTGTTCTCCGATCTGGTCTATGGCATGCCCCTCAAATTCAGATAGACTAAATTACGTCCTAAATTTCTTCCTGGCCATTTTTCGACACCGAATTCCGTCCACAAAACACTTGCAAAAGTCCATCCTCCTGCAAATGTTAAATATCCAAACTCCTCAAGAGAGACATAGACTGACTGACCATATATTTCTATATAAAATAGTGAATGGCAACATCAGAAGTAACCGTCTTCTTCAGGAAATTCACTTTCGTGTGCCTGCCCGCTCAACAAGAAGCACTCAACTTTTTGCTTCTCAGAAGCCGAGATTGTGCCTCATCCAGCGCTCTCTGTTCCATAGACTGCCCAGTGAATATAATAATCTAGGAAGCCAAATAGACATTTTTGAAAATCTGGACCGTTTTAGAAGAAAGTTAACTAAAAGTATGTAAGTCTCTCAACCACATGTAATTTTTCTATGTTATTATTTTTGTTGTAGTATGTTATTATTTTTGTTTTGTCCTTATGTTCTATAAAATCGTTCCAATGTAAAATGGCTCACGCTGTATTTGGAATCTTCTATTAAATAAATAAAAACTTTAGTGAAAGGAGGCTTGATTACCTGAAGGGAAAGCGTGAAAACGTAATCTCGAGAAGAGGAATCGATTTTTCTTTCTTCCTTGGAAATCGAATGTGATTTTCTCGGACTGAGGTAGTCTCTCTATGGATTTCTTGCCTAGCAAGGTCTCTCATTTTTTTACTTGTGGATCCGCCGGTCATCTTCCAGTTCTAACGGTCCTTCGAAAGGTCATCCCGGAGACCACGTGATACAGACCCTAAGGGCTCTATCCTTTATCTGTCACAATTCCCCACTTTCGATAGTCTTTTTTTTTTGCTCCATCATTCCAGTACGCACATACGGGCGCAGTACCAACCAGATTCGCACTCACGTAGCATACGTCGGCATTCTTGCTCACTGGGTTAGTTCGAAACGGAGGGGAATCCTCATTGACAAAGTTCACCAATGGTGTGCGGCATTTCCTGGCACGCTCTGCGAATAATGTGAGTGCTCCAATTTGACTACGCACCAAGGTCAACTACCCATCTGCCCAAACCAGTAGAAAATTCAAGGTTATATGTTATTAATGATAACAATATTATGTCACCAACACATCTGTAGTTTCGGAAATTTTGCTGTATTATTTATTTATTCTTAATTATTTCATTGATTTTGTTTTACATATTTATTTTATTGTATTTATAATAATAATTATAACCTGTGGCGCAGCAGCCCGTGAGTGCTCCTGTCTGGCTGCCTTAGCTGAGACCATAGACGGAAGTGCGAATGCGCCAACTGGACGTGTTCATTGGCAAAATAGGATTGACGGCACTTTGGTCAGGAAGCGGGTTCCGTGAAAATGGACTACTGTGGAAACAACAATGAAGTTTCAAACGTAGTAACATCGCCGCCAAAATACGTAGATGAAAAAAATAGCCATCCATATACTACAGTATATAAGCAAACAGAATATATCAGGAAAGTATTCATCACATCACATTGTAAAAAGCACGACGACGGGTTCAGTGGTAATCAATTAAAGTAAAATGTACACAAATTAATTAGTTCAATAAGGTCAAGTATAACTGTAATTTAAGCCAAAAGGAATATAATCATATCATAATAAATATGGTCTCAGGGATCGCGTTTACGCAGTTGGACCTTTAAAGCGAGGTAACTTTGTTTATACCGTTATATTATTCTATTCTGTAAATTACGTAACACGACAAAATGGGTGTGAAATCTATATAATTAAATAAATCAATTTATATTATACAGGCTGCCCTCTTACGCACAAACCACACACTCACTCACACATTCATCGGCAGATTACACAATACTAATTCTACTACAAATACTTTCATTTTTTCTGGAATAATATCATTGTCTGGCTTTTAGTTAAAGACGGTTGTTAGCAATTTTTTCTCAAAGCAATGTGATTTTAGGACTGATAATTATACTCAAATGATTATTACTTGTTAATATGCGAAGTAGATAATGTTTATGTCAATTTGGCTACGGAATCTTGTGTAATCCTATATTTAGAATAACGCGCCGATATTCTGGAATGATGTCCGACGTTCATAAAATGCTTTCTTACCTTACGGCTGGACTTGGGTCATAGCTACCTGGGATGACATCTCAGATGGACACTCGATTAACGGAATCACTTTCACTTCCCGTACTTAACTTACGATTGTCAACCCGTATTCCTCTCTTCCTTTCTCTGGAGTAATCTTCGTTGAAGCAAGGATCTTAAGTTCGCTCAACAATGGATCGACATCTCATCAATGGTTCAGCATCTCAACAATGGTTCGGCATCTCAACAGTGGATTGGCACGTCAACAATGGTTCAGCATCTCAACAATGGTTCGGCATCTCAACAATGGTTCGGCATCTCAACAGTGGATTGGCACGTCAACAATGGTTCAGCATCTCAACAATGGTTCGGCATCTCAACAGTGGATTGGCACATCAACAATGGTTCAGCATCTCAACAATGGATCGACATCTCGACAATGGATCTGGATTGGCACTTCAACAATGGTTTGGCACTTCAACAATGGTTCAGCATATCAACAGTTCACGATCTCTCACACATTAAAAATCAGAGTTCACAGGGCTACGAATGCGGCGGTTATCTTTAAATATAGTTCGGGCGGCGTTTCTACGATGTTATGAAATTATCGGGCTATAATTTATCACGGCGGTAATCAAATTCTCGCGACGACTGATGGAATTTTGTCGCAGACGTAGGCGCGATCGGAAGGGGAAAAGCCCCTTGCGGCTCTGTAGCGATCTACTCACCCATGATGTGGCTGTTCAACGTTTCGAAAACTAACCAAGACTCTTTTGCGAAATCAGCTAGCACGGATGCGATCCGAACGAATATTCCACTAGTACTGTGTTTTCTTTCAGCTTCGCGCGAAGACTTCCATGTCTAGCCTCTATGCTTAAGTCCTTTTCTACTTTCCCTCCAGAAAAACTTGTTATCCGCCATCTACCCCTGTATTGATGAAATGCACCCTTGACGAGATTAGGTGATTGACCCGCTCATTGTCCATCAGCATGGAAAGTAGGACAGCTCAGCGTGAATGCTATCTTCTCAAGCGCCCTTTTGTTATCTTCTGTGATTTTTGATCCTCAATTACGGCTTTATCCTTCACTCGATTTTTATTAAACTTCAGAATCTTGACTTTTAGAATGTGTTTTACCATGGTCTTGAATTTCTGCTCAATCGGTCCACTAGATCAAAAGTTCCTTTTTTCCGTTAATGTCCATAAGAACCTATACAAATGCTGTTTCAGAGACGATTTGTCGTGGCCAAATGCAACATTAAACATTATCTACTTGCACCTTGCCTTAGTTCAAATTATACTAAGTATAGAATTATACTGAATACGTGTCTTAAATGAAATAATTTAATCTATAATTATTTTAATCAGATTTGTTAATCTGTAAGGCGTGATTTTCCGTTATAACATTAGTAGATAAACTTGTTTGTAAACCAGTAACTTTACTTTGGATCATTCAATTAAATTTATCTCCTTAGTAAATATTATAATTAGCACAAATGTACACAGCACTAATCAGGATAGTATTCACTAATAATAGTAAATATAATAAAGAAAATGTAGTAACTGGCATTGTGTATTATATCAAGAGTGTTTTGTAGAATGTGCAACTGGGACCAAAACGACACAGTTTTCTTTGTTCCACTGCGAAACGGTTTGTTACGAGAATTGTAATTTGTAAGAGACATGACAAACACACAGCAAGCAGTAATAAACACAAGCGAAACCCATGCAAGCAAAATGCCACAGGGTGGTTTGGTGACTGTTCTACCTGCTTCCCCTCTCGCGTTTGGAATCGTACTTTCCAGCTAGTTTCGTTTCCCTTGGCCGGACTGTAGGGCCTATTTATCGACTGCCGGGCTCACTCCCACCTGCTGAGGTGGGAGATCATCCAACCCGTTTCGGGCTGACGTGTGGTAAGCATGACGAATGCCCAGTCGTTGTTGTAGGTTTCAATGACCGGGCTAAGCTACTCATTCGTAGTTCCCCAATTTCCTCACGATGGTTGGCCCCATAAGCAGGCCGAAATCTCAGGAGAAAAGTTGTTACTCTTCCCCCAGGTAACTCGAACCTGCGTGCGTCCCGTAGCCAGAGCCAAAAAGCATGATGTCTTAGATGGAATGGCCACGGTGCGGGACATTTTATTTTATTTACTTTATTTTTTTTAATGGCATTTTTACTTTTTCGGAGCGAATTGACAATACCGGAAGCCTCTCCGATTTTGTTAATATTTCGCGTACACACTAAATGAGACCTTCTAATCACGAATATGAAGTTAAAATTTGGGGGTCACGTCTGGAAATAAGTGAAATTTAGCTCTCCCTGATCCGAACACAAACTCTGGAGTTTTCCACGAAAACAATGTTTATCGCAATATTTTACGCTTCAGAACTAAAAATATATGTTCTTGATATTACCACGACATAACTTCCTAAACTAACATAACCTTACCGTGAATTTGCTAATTTGCGATCACTTACCGATTGAAAAATCTTAATTTAGTAGTACTATATCTTCAAGGTTTCTACACGGAAGACGCCATTTTCGTAACTAGCAAATTTGTATGCTCGACGCACTGTTGCCAAACTTACTTTTAATCAAAGATTTAAGGATGTCGAATCGATCCTCTTAAAATATGTTTGATGCATCGTTGGAAAGTTTATGAATCAAGGATTCCATAAATGTAAAATTTAAAGTAAGGAAAGAATCGGAATTGGAAAAAAAGTAGTATTAATTGCCCCCCGATTCCGGGCTCCGCCCCTGGGGTAATTGACCTACCGCTCCCAACCGCTACCGCGGCCCCGCCTTTTCTATAGAATCCCTTTTAATGAAAACATTGAAAAATACGAATGGAAACATGATTTAAAAAAAGTTGAATTCTATTTGAAATTCACATATATATTTACGTTGAATCATAATTAGTCCTCGTCCATCCTCCTCCATACTGCATTTCACGATCTGTGATACATTAACAACTTTCTTACTCTTAACTCTTGCCACTTCTGCACGATCCATGATTTCCAAGTTTCAAGTCAACAGTCTTGCAACGCTGCAGACAGCGTAACCGATTGCGATCGTCAATTGTTTATGTCAACAAGCATGGTTTACATACTTCTATACGGAGAATGAATGCCAAAATGAAGAAGCTTATTATACAAGTCCTACAGCTCAATAATTAATTTCTTCACTTCACCCCAACATGTGAACATCAAATAAACCACAGCGACTAATTATTTCGTGAGTATAAGAAGTAGGATACAAATTATAGAGGCTTCCGGTATTGTCAATTCTAGCCACTTTTCCTAAGAAAATCACTTTAAGTTTACTGTTTTCTTTTTATGATGTGCCACAATGGTTGAAGGTAGTTGAATCATCACAAATACTTATCTAAGAAGACGAAGTTTACACAGAGAATAAGTTTGTTTGGAATAACCAAAACAATAGTTTCTTGTGACGATATATTTGTTTAACTAGGCAACAAATGCCAGATTTAAAATCTTGCCTCCTTTAGGGCAGTGTAAAAGTGTCGCATTCCATACACTTTTCTGATGAAGTATTGTGAATTTCAGATGTTGTAGGTTCTTTGTAAGAGAATCTCGATCCCACAATGAGAGTCGTAGTAAAGGGTGGACGAAGTGGGCGCCTGTGATCTCACACCTCGGACACAAATACTTAAAAATATAAAGAAGAATCCTGCAAGCAAAATACGAGGGTTGGAAATTTAATAGTGGCAACAGGGGCTTAAATCTGGGAAGTATGGGGGATGGTAGAGTAGTTATCTGCCAGTCCCATCGAGGTAACAAATCAGCCACAGGTTGCGCTACATGCGCCCGAGCATTGTCCTGCAAAATGACGGGAGGATTCAGCAGAAAGTGTCCTCTCTTCTTTCGCAACGCAGGTAATACGACAGACAAGTTAACAAGTTAATAAAATTAACTTGTCTGTGGTAATACTGCGCATTGACGGTCTATCCTGGAGTTACGGCGAGAATTACCAGTGAGTCTGACAACACAACTTTAGACCGCCAACTTCAATTATACTCTATTCCTCTCGTCACTGCTCATGTTCTTAGTGTTGGAACGGAGAGTCCATTTACTGAGAGGTAGCTTAGGAATCAAACTAACATGCATAGGCGGAGTTCTGGAGGGACCGGGGGGGCTGCCCCCAACTTAAAAAAATAATAAAAAAATAACACATGATTAAGTTCAATTACTACATTTTTGTTATGAAGCCATACCACAAATCTTGACGTTTGGCATGATGGCATGTGCGGTAATTGCGCCGCAATAGCGGGTCTTAGACGATTTTATTGATGTGTACAGTTTGAAGAAAGAAAAACGTAAAATGACATTGTGTTGAGTCAACAGTTACTGCTGAGGCATCAAAAGAACTTTTCAATTTAATTTTTCTAAAATTTCTGAAGCTTACTATTGTACCATAACTTTTTTAAAGTAATACGAGTATTGTATCAATAAAAAAATAATGAAATGCAATAATCGTACTGTTTTGCTTCTTTTAAAACTGACAACCAATATACTAATTAATATTTCTTTACTTAAGCGAGGAAATTTAACATTTTCAAATCTAAAAGGCATAAAACTCAGTGCTTTTAAGTTTGTTGTTTTTTTTTTGTTTTTTTTTTTTAAATTTCCGGAGGAAGGCCTCCGGACCCGTTATAAACTAGAGGATATTCAATAGCTGAGGGTTATTGAATATGTCCTAGTTTATAAAATCATATGCTTCTCCCAGAGTCTGCCCCCACCCTCCCCAAAGCAAACAATATGTTAAATTGAGCTGCAGTTTCTCTGAATCACTGTTTTCACTGTTTTCGTGGCTTTACACTGTTTCCACCCAGCAATCCCTTAGTTATACATTAGAGATCTCATGTGTACGACTGTACAACGCTAACATTTATGGGTAAACTATGCATGTTTCGACAATCAAGATAGATATTTCAAAGTTCCATGGCAAGGTCAACAATCGCCCACAATTAGATTCACATTTCATGTGTTAGGACGGGTTCCATTTCATAGCGTATATTCATGTTGGAACTATTAAATTTCCAATCCACGTACATCTTTCACTCCAGTTCAAGTGTAACGAGAGAGCAGCCTTCTCGATCTGGTTATTCAATTATGAAAGTAAAGGGTGTTCCATATAGGAGGCCGAATTTCAACCGAGTGCTATTGCTTTGTTTCGATCTTGGCAGACCTGTTCTTACCAATGTTGCCATCTGTTGTCATGCCGATTAATGTAGCCTCAATTGCTTTTACTCGTTTGTTGTGGTTTCCTTCCGAAAATCCTGGAATAATCCAGGAGCGTAAAATCCATCCATCCGCTGAGAACGACTGTGTGGTGTGGGTTTTGGCAGGTGGAGTGTGATATTACACCCTGTGATTTCTTCTTATGGGGGTTTGTGAAATCACAGGTGTACAGTGGGATCCATGAGTATTACCGTGCAAATTGTCCATCACCATGTTCGTGCACTTTATTTGACCCAATAAGAGCTTCAAGAATTAAAAGAAAATTCAATACAAGCTGTTGACAAGTTCTGCACCACGACACATAAAAATCCATCGCTTAAAAACACATAGGATGTAAGAGAAAAATTAATGAAAATGGTCATGGACAATTTGCACGGTAATACTCATGGGTCCCACTGTACGTCAACAAACCACGAACCCCTTTGGAACTGAAGGCGGAAACCATACGGGTGATTGGAGGCATCGGGACAGACATCTGCGAGAGGGTTATCAATAATTTTGTGGAGCGTAAAAATGCATGCAGACTTAGTAGGGGTGGACATATGCCTGACATTGTCTTTCATACGTAAATGGGAGATGTTACTGCTTACATATATGTGAAATATAACTATTTTCATGATGTTTCCCTGTTTATATTAAAAAAAAAAAAGTAAAGTAAAGTGTTCCCCTGTGCTTAGCACCACGCCATGAAGGCGTATAGGGGGTGTGGGGGTAACGCCCCACACTTTCTTGATCCGGTCGTGAGTGGGGGTGATGTGATCAGCACCACGCCCCTGACCGCCTTTACCCCCCAGGTTTCCCCAGGTTATTCGACGCTGGGTGGGCCGCTTCCAACGTTAGAAAATTTTCCGGATTTGAACCGGCCGGGGATCGAACCCGGGACCTTTAGCATGGTAGTCAGTCGCGTTACCGACTGAGCCACCGCGGCCACCTCCCTGTTTATATTTAATTTTCTAATTCGGCGTCCTATACGGAACAGCCTGTACTTTCTGAAGTACATTACTCTTTCACCATTTATGAAAAAATCGAGTATACAATTTAATATCTAAAGTATTTTTTTTTAATTTTATTAGAATAAAGGAGATATTTTTTAGAATGTTAAGGTCATTTTAGAAGTATACTTTGATAATACAACTTCCAAACCCTATTCATAAAGAGCCCAACCCTGTGGCCGAGTGGTTAGCACATCGCGCTGCGACGCCAAGGGTCCCGGGTTCGAATCCCGGTCGGGCTTGGTTGTTTGTGAATGTCCATTCATCAATTTCATCATTTCATCACTCATCCCCATCTTCGCAAATTAGCCAAGATGCACAAAACGCGAAGTAAAATAAACTAAATCAATCAATCAATCAAACCTATTCATAAAGAGTTTGTCTCCGTCAGATTAGTTTTATTAATGCCAATGTTAATTTACCTGCACTATGTTTTCTTGATGCAAAAGACTTAATCCTGTTAAACGAACGGCACAAAAACAATAAAATCTAGCAATTATTCTTGAGCTCTGACGCATTCATCCACTGTCGTCGCTAGAGAATTTTAAATGGGTGGGCTCCAGGGTGGACGAATTATTTTCAGGCAGGCTCAGTTTTCTCTCTCTCTTCCCTTTTATTATTCTTTCTTTCCTTCTCTCTCTTTCTTGTTTGTCCTGCGCTTCTTTCATATATCTTTGCTTTCTCAGTTTATTTATCGCTCTACTTTTTTCTGCATCTCTCTATCTTTCTCTCTTGTGTCTTTCGTTTCCCTCTTTCTTTCACTCTGTCTCACTATCTAGCCTTCTTAAACCCGAAGGTTTATGGCTGCAGCAACACAGGCCTTCCATCTGTCCCTATCCTGAGCAAGATCTATATACTCTTTTCCATCCCTATTGTTTCCTATAGGTCTATCTCAACGTTATCTCTCCATCATCGTCTTGGACTTCCTACTGGTATCTTACCATCAGGCTTCCCAACAAGAATCCTGTAAACTCTTCTTTCCTCCCCCATTCGTGCCACATGGCCTGCCCACCTAAGTCTTCTTGATTTCATTCTAATAATTATAGTCTCTTCGTCTATTTCTATATGTCTTTCTCCACATGCTTCTCTATCCATTTTCTCTCTATATATTTCTGTTTCCTCAATCATATCTCTCCGTTCTCACCTCTTGGTGTGTCTGTGAGAGACTTTCTCTAGGGCTGGTGCGTAAATGATGGCAACTACATTTTCCTCAAAGTTATACGGTGGTATCACAATATAATCTAGGATAACATGGCAACCGTAGTATGTGGACACGTCACTAGATGGCAGTGTGATGAACGGTTATTGTACAGAAGGCACTGGGAATTCCTTGAGTCAATCGCCGTGCCAAGGAGTGAACAGCATTTGTGTATCAAAATAGCCGTTCTTTGGGGAAGAAATGCCACAGGGAACAAAAAAACAACAATAGCACTATTAAAAATAATTTTAGTCACATGCATTAGTTAAGATTTAGTATTGATAAAAAAAAGATAAAGAATATATATATATATAGAGAGAGAGAACTTGCCGTCTTTGTGTTGGACTAGTTTATGTAACGTGTTACGAATTCACGAGCAGGGTGTTATTGTTTCTATTTTAGTGATATTACGTCGCTTTTCCACCACTTAGGTTAATCGCTACTATGACTAATTAACTGATGAAATGATGAGGCTATCACAATGCTTGACCAGGATTCGAACTTGGGATCTCTGGCTTAGTAACTCGTTAAGCTGACCACTTCCCCTTGGAGGCAATCATGTGCTTTATTCATTAGCCATTCATCCTCATCGTTGCGATTAACTCAAAAAGATGAAAAGCAAAGTGTCAAGATAAAACACACAGAGGGAGAGAAAATATGAAGGAAAATATACAGAGATAAAGAAAGAAAGTGTGTTTGAGTGGAGATATATATATAAATAGAGAAGGAGATAGATAAAATATAGAGAAATGAAAACGAGCTGAAGGGGGAAGGGGAACAGAAAGCGATAAAGAGGCAGAAAAGGATAGAATAAAATAGTCACCGTGCATGTCCGAAAAAATAGGAAAATATTGATTTGCCTTATTTTACTTCGTTTTTCTGCCAGTTTTGGCTAATTGCAAAGATGAGGATGAATGATGATCGGATGGAATTGATGCAGGAACACTCACAAAGAACAACCATGCTCAGGCCGGGATTCGAACCCAAGACCTCTGGCGTCGTAGCGCGGTGTGATAACCATTCCGTCAAGGAGGCCTGCGAAAAATAGAGAAAATGAAGGATAAGTTGGGAGTGAGGTACAGGAAAGACATAGAGAGAAAGAGATAGAAGATAGTAGGAATGGATTGATAGTGAAAGGATTGAAGGAGACATGTGTATGTGTGTGTGTGTGTGTGAGAGAGAGAGAGAGAGAGAGAGAGAGAGAGAGAGAGAGACAGCAAGTTAAATATATCTGCTAAATTTACTTTCGGCGTGCAATACCCAAATATTTGCACATTTAATGCATCAACCTGTTTGCTAGTGACGTCACGATATATACACGGTAGTCCTCCGTTCCCTGTCCTAAAATCCCAGTCGACCGGCGAAAAGGTGTGGCCCCGTTGACCCGGTCACCGCAGGAGGAAGGCGGTCCGACGGCCGGACACTGTGACATCATCGCCACCGGAGAAAATTATAAGGCCGCTTGCCACGGATCTAGCTTCCGCTGCCCACCTGACTCACTGGGCAGAAATCTGTGCTTAGGGCATCAAAGTTGGGTCAAGGTGACGAACTCTACTGACGACATTTGTTTGCAGTGTGCGAGTGGATGAGAGATGAATGCCTACACGCACGAGATACGCACATTTCCCTCTTTCTACACAGACGTTCCGCTGCAATCCTTCTGGATGGGGTAACGATTTTTTTTTCCCAATCCGGAACTGGTCTCAAACCAGTGATGTGCCGTAGACTATAAGTTTACGTCTACATGCGTTGTCTACACGTAATCTACGCGTAGATTACATTGGGTTGTAGTTTACATAGACTACGTAGACAATCTAAGGTGCATTAAAATTCATTTTCAAGGGTTTCATGAAATGAAAGTGACATTTTCAACTATATTGGTTCCTAACGAAATGAAAAGAATCCTATTTACTACAAAATTTATTTTCTTCTCTTATCAACTATAGAAGAAGATAAATAGTATGCAAAAAACAACAACAGATGGCAGTCGTGAGGCAAGAGTGGTCTTTTCCCCATAAAACACTAGAATATTTCCTATATTAGGTTTCTTCCTAGGTGAGAAATTGTTAGAATTTAAAAGAAAGAGTATGAAAAGTTCTCCACACACATCAGCAACTGATACGCAGTATAATGTTGTTTTATTTCTACGGCGCTCTTTACTAAGTAATCACCTTTCGCCATGTTGTTTAGAAAGATTACGTTATAATGTTATAATGTTATAATGCAAGAGATCCAGGGTTCGAATACCGGCCTGGGCATGTGTGTTCTTTATAATTAAAATCAAAGCATTATTATTATTATTATTATTCCTACTATTCAAATTTTATTAATGTGTGACTAGGGTTACCAGATGACAAACTTTAAAAAAGAAGACAATTTTACATTTCAGCGCATCGAACACAAGTTTTGTGTTTTCTAGTGTTTTGGTGAACTTGTAGGTGTCGTGTATGCACACAGGCTCATATGCTCGTATGCACGCGTTTTACACATACTTAAACTTGAAATACAAATAGACCACTAATTAACATGTAATAATAGATTTACTGTCAAACAGCTTGACGTACAGATTCCATAATGATCTCCTCTATATTTCAACAAACTCATAAACAAAAGCATAACGATATTTCAACTTAACAGTAGGTAACGCACCCTGTAAATTTATTTTACACCCTTTCAGTGTAACTAAAAATAGGCCTTATTATTGGCAAATGTCTGAATATTCTAACATTTGTTGACTATGCCGGTAGTATTCTGCGGTTGTGAAACTCGATCTCTTGGAAAGCCGCGGGCTGCTCGCACGTTCTTACCGCGGAACGGAAAATGTTGCAAATGCCTTGAAATCAAACCTCACGCGGCGCGTCGGCGACAACAGAAGAGACGCAAAAATCCAACAATTATTCTTTCTTGGAAGAAAAGTTTCTTGTTTCTGAATGTTGTATTTCCTTATTTTGAAACAATATTAACAATTATTTACAAATATAAAATTTTGTTACGAATCTTGAAGTTCAAGCAGTTTTCAATTTCCCCATTTTCCTAAAAAAACGTCCTTATCATTTTTAGAACTCGTCGCTCTGGTAACCAGAGATATAAAGGACAACACCATGTCAACGAAAATAAAGCATTCTGTTTCGTGAAAATGTTGAGCCCTGGCTACGGGCCTTTCAGTATAAAAGGAGTACCCGGAATTTGGCTGGTAAAAGTCCCACATTAGAGGTATCGAGAATTCATTTTGTCCGTAGGATGGCAGCACTGTACTGAATGACCACGTGGAGGGGTAGAGTAATTTATCCATCAGTTTGTGCACAACAGCTGTTTATGTTAGTTGTGTTGACGAGTGTCCTGCGATTTGCAGAATGGAGACAAATATCGAGCAAAGAATTTGTTTGAAATTTTGTGTTGCCAACGGAGTGTCGTGTGCTGAATCGTTGAAAATGCTATAAAAGGCCTTTGGTGATTCGTGTCTGTCGAAAACACAAGCGTATACATGGTACAAGGCTTTCAAAGAAGGCAGAGAAGTTGCTGATTTACCCCGTTCTGGTCGAACTTCCACGTCGACGACTGACTTAAACGTCGGAAAAATCAGGACAATGGTGTTTGAAAGCCGGCGTGTGAGTGTGAGAGAGGTGGCTCGTTAGCTCATCATCACACATGTCCGATCACAACATTTTGAGTATTTTGACAGATGTGTTAGGCATGAAACGCGTCGCGGCACGACTTGTTCCGAAGGAGCTGAATTTCCTGCAAATAGCACATCGCAGGGATGTTGCTGAACACATGATTTCGCTCGCGAGCCTCTAGTGACTCAACTTTCATGAAACGCATCATAACTGGTGATGAGACATTGGTGTATGAGTATGATATGCAAACAGGTCAACAATCTTCGGAATGGCGCTTCGAAAATGAATCAAAACCCAAAAACCCACGCCAAAGTCGCTCAAAAATTTAGGTCATGCTCATTGTTTTCTTTGATTATCGTGGTGTTGTGTACTCAGAATTCCTTCCAGCGGAACAAACTGTAAATAAAGACTTTTACGTGACCGTTATGAGGTGTCTGCGTGAGAATGTTCGCCGAAAAAGATCAGAGATATGGAAAAACAATTCTCGGATTTCGCACCACGATAATGCATCGTCGCACACGTCGACTCTTGTTCGCGAGTTTTTGGCCAAAAACTCAACACACGTTCTCGCCCAAGCCCCATATTCTCCAGATATGGCTCCGTGTGATTTTGTTTTCTTTCCGCGACTCAAGTTACCACTTCGGGGAAGGCGTTTTGAATCAATTGAATCCATTAAAGGAAATTCCAGAAGGAACTCAGGGCGTTACCGTCTTCTGCGTTTGAGAAGTGTTTTGAAGACTGGGTTAAGCGTTGGCATATGTGTGTTGCATCTGATGGGGCCTACTTTAAAGGCGACAAAATAAATGTTGATTAACCACGTATTTTGTGTTTTATTCACAAATTCCGGGTACTTTTTGTACGTACTAGTATACAAATCCGGGCCTAGCTGAGAATAGGGTGTATTCTCAAAATCGTCAACGTTTCCCCACCTTCACGACCAGAGCCTAAGCCGTTCCAAGAGGCAATGAATCTTGGGCGTTTTGGGAAAGTGACTGTGGGTGAACGCCAGCGAGCGTGACTGACGATTGTAATGGCTTCATTGTTTCCCCCAGCGTGGAGGACCAAGGTGTCAAGTTTCGCACGGACCGTTAGTGGGAGACTCCGCAAGGTCACGAGCATCGGGGAGATCTCCATTCAGGTGATCCTGTATCATTTGGCGAGGAACGGTATCATCCGCTGCACAATTGGGTATTCGTACAATGAGCAGTGTCTGCATTTAATGGCTGGTTGTATAGCTGCAGTCGTAAATGTAAATTTGCGGAGTTCTCTTGCTGCTTCATGAGAGACTGTCGCTCGAGCGTCACCTACTTTTAAGATATAGGTCGGTACTATAGTTGCACTCATTGTGGTACGTTTGTGCAGCGTTCCAGTTGAATTTGTGTTTCTGTTTGCTACGTCACTTTTCTCACAGTCGAGTCATAAAATACTTTTGTTCACCTGGGCTCAAGTCTCCCTTTTATCTCTTTCCATATTACTCTCTTCTTCATCTTTTTCTTGTTTCCTTCCTCTGTCTCCCTTACTGTCTTCCTTTCTCTTTCTTCTTCTTATTGTGCATCTCTCTTTCTGCCTCTGTATCTCTTTCTTCCTTTATTTTTCTATATTTTCTCTTTATTTTTCTTCTTTCTCTTTATTTTTTCTTCTTTATCTTTATATATTTCTTTCCCTGTCTTTCAATCTTGTTTGTTCTCTCTTCCTTATTCAGTTTCTCTTTCTTCCTCTCTCTCTTGGGCTCTGTGTGTGTGTGTGTGTGTGTGTGTGTGTGTGTGTGTGACTAAATTATTTTCTCTTTCATTTTTCACCATCTTTCGTGCCCTTCTCTCTCTCTCTCTCTCTCTCTCTCTCTCTCTCTCTCTCTCTCTCTCTCTCTCTCTCTCTCTCTCTCTCTCTCTGTGTATGTGTGTGTTTATCTACCTTTTTCTTTCTTGCATTTTTCTCTGTCCCACTACCCTTTGTGTTCTTTCTTCCTTCTCCCTCTGTTTCTCTATTTTCCCATTTTCTTCTGTTTTACTAACTTTCTATCTTATCTCTCTCCCTCTGTTTCTCTATCTTCTTCTCTTTATTTCCTATCTTTGTTCCCTGTTGCACTATCTTTCTTCCTTCTCTTCCTTTTCTTTCTCTGTTTTTATATCTTTTTCTTTCTTTGTCAATTTCCTATCAGTTTCTCCTTATTTCTGTCCCTCATTCTTTCTATTCCATTTTGTCTTATTTTTCTATGGACGTGTAATTCTTGTTCTACTATAAATGAGTGAGCTAAAGTTTCTGCCAGTTCATGGTTTATCGTAATTGCCCAGCATCAATATTTGCCATTGTTATTTGCCTACAAACAATATATAATAGAATTCCAGGGTCTGATAACAAGCCAGTTCGCTCTTCATTTAATTTTTTCAGACACTATTGACACAATCTCTTTGAAATTGTCTTCCAATGACATCACTCGCCACAATATTCGCATGATGCATACTTGACAAGCGTGCCCTGAAGCGAAGAGAAACCTCCTTCTTCGATACATTTTCCCGACTGCTTAAATTCACAAAACTAAGCCCGAAGTCGTGGGCAGCTGAAATTCCTCAGATATGTAATGTGGGTCGTTAGAATTCCATCGAACGGTTCCTCATTGTTTTTTTGTGGATATTTTCCCTCGTTCCCATTGCGGAGTGATCATCATGCTTCCAGACTTCGTCATACAAGCCCACGTATCTTTAATCCGTTCCGCTTCTTCGTCCCTCAGAAGTTGGCCGCCTACAGGGTGTCTGAAAACTCACAGGCTCATAGCTATATTTGCATATTTTATTGCATTTAACTTTTGATTGACGTCATTTTTCTAGCTCTCTAGCTTAATCACGATGATGAAGATGAATTGACGAGGGAATAAATAGAATGGCTTACCCAGTATTCGAATCCAGGAGCAAGGACGTATTCAGAGCAGTGTCCAGAGGGTGCAAGACAAGAGTTGCAGTACTGAAATTAAATAAGGGAAATCCTTGGTTGCTGTTTGTTAAGTAATATGAAGTTTACTGATTTCCACTGAAGGATTCGATTGAAATTAATCACTTTCGTGTAGGTATAAATACTGAGTGCATAGTTAATGCAAAATAATAATAATAATAATAGTAATAATAATAATGTACGAATGTAATGCTATAAAAATAATCAACCACTTCACTTTTTATCAGCTGGAACCAGCAACCTGGATCTCCCCAATGATATAGTGGTAATGATGCCACCTACTAATCAATAGGTCTCAGGTTAGATTCCTGGTGGTCTCTATTCTCACACCATACCTTCTTCCTATTTATGATTTATTAATATGTCAACAAATTTCAACTTTGAAAATTGAACAGAGATGAAATATTGTGATTCTTTATATATCTGCCATGCTGAATCCAAAATATATAACCCTCTTTTCAACAGTACCCTCAGATTTGCCGTTATTACTATTACTATTTCTATATATTTATATATAATTCAATACAAATTCAACTTTTTCACAAAGTTAATGTTTAATTCAAAAAGCTCAAACAGCATATTATAATGGCGATAAAAAATACATTTTACTGAAAATTAGGTAATCTTTATATCATATGATTTGAATGGCAACTATCATTTATGTAGTGGAAGAAGTAGAAGACATATCCTCCCTTTGAAGAAACCAGGAATAGATCCCAGTTCCCTCTATAACGCTGTTCCATCTGCAAAATGTCTTGATGAAAGCGTTCTCCTTGTTCATCACTCACTTCACCCAGATTTTCAGGGGAAAATGAAAATGGGAATTCAGGAAGTGAATTTTGAGACTCATCCTGCATCCCAACTTCTTGCAATTTTAAAGAAGGCTACGTACTAGTTCTGCACTATTTTCATCTTCCTTGTTACCAAGAAATCCATTTACAACCTTTAAATTATTCCCGTGCTGCAAGTTCGTTTGGAGTTAATGATTATAAAAAACACCGGTCATTCATCACTTTTCAAATCTTAAGGCCAATGAATATTTTTTTAGTTCAGCGTCACCCAAGCCAGGGAAAATTACTCATAGATATTTGGAAAAAGGACCACCTCTTCCATAAGGACCCCAAGTGTCATTGCCTGATCCGCCACTGTGCCAGCAGGAATAAATATATGTATAATTAAATTTGAAAGTATCATAAAAATGACTCAGAAAGAGCTGTAAATCTTTGTGCAATAATCACTTTGCAGTGTGGCCAAATGTTATACTTGGTCTGTATTTACTGACATGCTAAATGCTGGTTTCGTTCTAACTTATGATCCGTTACTTGGTAACACTGCCACAAAAAGGAAAGAAACGACGTTAAAAAAAAAAGTCGCCATGAACACGTTTGCTTCGAAATTATCGAAGGCATCCCGAGCCAGTTCAGTCGGGTCATAATAGTTGGTTGTTTATACTGCTGCCATCTTCAGAGCTATCGCGGAATTAAATGGACTGGCGTCCTGCTAAAAACGAACCCGACAAAGGACACTCAAGCTTTATGGCTCGAGTTACAGTAATCAAACTAGCTGCTAATTGAAAGTCACTTCGAAATGGTGACCTTTTGTAATACGCTTTAAATAATGACTATCTAGGAATAGCAACCTTTCGCAAAAAAGAGTGAAGACTCTTTGTGCAAGGCTCTCTCATTGTATCAACGGCCATCTTCTTCTGTTTTTTTTGTGTGTTCCTTTTTATTTTGGTCACGTTTCGCGCGGTAAAAGCTACCAACCGATAACGAAGAGGTGAGTTGAAAAGGCTAATGTAGTTACCAGAGCAATTTTATAAGGCCAACAATGGCGGTACTGGCAAAAGTGTGGTTTAGTTTGTTTAAGGCGCAGAACGAGAAACAATATTGAATAATTGAAAAGTGTGAATACCTGGTTATCTCTTAAGTATTGGTCTCCTATTAAATATTGTTGTCCTTTCCAAGTAAATCGGTAAATGTAAAGTTCCCCGTACATATAGCACCGTGCCATGAAGGCACATTTAGGGGATGTGGGGATAGGGCCCCACACATTATCGATCAAGGCCATTTTGGAGGCGATGTGATCGGCACCACGCTCCGGTTTAAACACACATAGGCTAATCTGGATTGGACAGTCATAGACGTCCGCAGGATTTTTTTTCCAGGGAGGGACAAGCAAGGTATTTTTTCCACGAGGTATATCCTCCCCATAATAGTATCGTCCCCTGAAGAAACACACCTGCAGTTTGAAGTTATGATGTGACTAAAATTAAATTATGTGTGTCAAATATATACTTGAAGGTTGGCATTCATTTTACCGGGGGGAGGGCGTTGCCGTCTTGCCTCCTCTTCCGGACGTCGACGTCTAAAATCTAAAGTGGCGTTCAAACCACTATGTGACTCCACCGGGGATTAAACCCAGGATCCCTCGATTATTAGGCAACTGAGGGATATATTGCATTGTTGAATGATACAAGGCGCTATTATTGGAGTCTGGATGGCCATGGCCAGGAAAACGCTCGTTTTGCCTAATTAAATCGTTCCGAGTTGGGCAAGGAGCGAGCCGCCTCAGTGATTGACTTGATGTTTTTTAAGTCCACTTTATGCACATTAAGGCTAATCGTGACTTAGCCTACAGTTTAAAGTGGGATCCGAACCACAGTGACATGTGCCTCCACCGGGTATCGAACCCGGGACCCCTTTATTATAAGGCGACGACGGTAGCACTGCGCCATGGGGGAGGCCAATAATAATAGTATAATAACCCGTGGCACAACAGTCCGTGAGGCCCAGGGCCTACCAGTTACGGGGTGGCGGGTGGTCAACATGATGAACCCCCAGTTGTTGTAGGGTTTCCATGACCGGGTTACACTACTCATTCGTAGCTCCCCAATTTCCTCACGATGGTGGGTGGCCACCAATCCCAAATCCCAATTCGGCCACTGATGACCGAAATCGCAGGAGAAAAGTTGTTACGCTTCCTCCCCCCCCCCCCACCCACCAAGAAGACTCGAACCAGCGCGGATCCTGTAGCCGAAGCGTTAATAAATAATGCCAATTATCAAATAATACTTTGTAGTGGGATTACATTTTATGTGAAGTATAGGTGCTTCACTTCTACAATGTTGTTTCATTTACATTATTGTTGTATTAAAAGTTCTTTGACAGAAGTATAAACAATGTCGAATTTTTTTTGTAGAGGATCGGACGAATTTTAGACACAAATTGGTATAATTTTTATTGGGACTCCTTACCCAGTCAGGGAATGTATTTTTCTGTGAGAATATGAAAAAAATAGTAAACAATAAACATAATATTTGTTTGCATCGAGATACCAGCATAGGCGCTTCCAGAGAGAAAAAGGGGTAACTTGCCCATAGAGTAGGCTAAGTAACTCTTTTCACTTTTCTTGTATCCTCTTTCAGCTTTAGTAACCCCGTTCTTGCTTACTTTCTCTCTTCTTGATCCATTCTATTTTTATATCTTCTTTCCTCTCTGACTCTGTGAATCTTTGTTATCTTCTCTCTCTTTATTCTTGTCTTGTATATTTTTGCCTCTTTCTCTCTCTGACTCTTTTGATTGTTTCTTTTCTTCTTTTCTCCCTCTCTTTGTCTCTCCATCCTCTCTCTCTCTCTCTCTCTCGTTTGTCCCTGTCTCTCACTCCCTTTTTTCTTTTCACTTATTTCATAGTCCACCAATATTGTACTTGCATTTATTCCAGCACTACGAAATTATTTTATGCAAGAGTTTTGTGCAGCCGTCAACGAATAGGTCATTTTATGCAGTATCGTCCGTTTCACTTGCCGCCGTCTATGAAATATATATATATATATATATATATATATATATATATATATATATATATATATATATATATATATATATATATATATATATGGCGTCTTGTCTTAGAAAACGCCAGGGTAAAATGGTGTAACATATTTTCCAAGTACGTACATGGCGGCTGATATGTCCATTTATGCAAACGTGGAGTTTTCTGCCGTCAACTGATTTAGGCATGACTGTTACCAACTGCTCTGTCGGATCACCTGAGACCATATTTGTGAAACTTTTCATGCAAGTGACATTCTGTCAGTTGAAGATGGGCGATTTAGGTCTAGACACATGATCGAGGAGTACAAAGATTTCATTCCCTTTTCTGGTATAAAGATCCTGCATGTCTGCTGCTCCAGTACAAACGAAAATGAAAACTTTTTGATATGGATTCCACTCTGCCAATATTCTTGTTTAGTGTCAGTTGAAGACAAAAATTGGTAAACGCTGTAAGTGCCACAATAATTCAAACACCGTTTTCCACGTTAAACTGTGAAATGTGCCATGCTTTATAATGTGGTAAACGTGAAAAGTGGCTGGTAGCTCTCCAAGTAGTTCAAAGGTCGTGTAAAGAGGTCACTAGTGTGAACGTTCTTACGGGCTGATGTGAGGAAGGATGCGATTTCCCAACACTTTCGCTTTTGGCACTTACAACGTTTACCACTTTAAGTCCTCAGTTGTTTCAGGTGATTAGATAGTGCTGTGAATCTGCCGCATTTGTGATAAAGTCGATCAACGGATCATGTTTCAGGTGAATAAATCTATTGTAATCTCATAGCATAAATAGGCAACAGAAATTCGTCTCAATTTATTTATACAAAATAATTTGGAGATTGAACATATTTCATTCTCAGTATTATGTCTCATTTCCAGCAATACTTTCTGAAACTCGTCGATACATTAAATAAATACACATCATCTTGCACCTATGCGAAAACAGCACTGTTACGATTAAAAAAACAAAAACAACACTATATAAAAGGCAACATATGGCCGTATTATTTTTTGTTCATTTGAATTATATTCAGTGTGCGAATTAAGCTTTTTGTTTTGGGGAGGGGGTGCTCATCCAATGGCGTATTTGTGATTTCATTTCTGGGGGAAGTTCTTTGGGGATACAAATTTGTCTATGTTACCTGTCAGTAAACTAAACTATTACCTTGGTCATTAAATCTATGGTAACATTTACAGGCATAATTTTAAAAGTTCATTTCTATTACACAAGTAAGCTGAAATTTCCAGCATTCACGTCAACTTTTACTGTTTTTTGCATTCTTCCCATAAAGAGACATTGCTAGCTAGAGAACACTAAATTCCTTTCCGAAATAATTTGTACACAAGTTACATGAAATCTACTCTTGCTATGAATTGATATTTTATCATTTAGCGGTGGTGCTTGTTCGATTGTTAAGAAATGATATACTGCATGCTTTCAATTCCATGTATATATATACAGGGTGGCCCAAAAGTAGGTATACAGTATATACCACTGTCGGCCTGGTATTGTTGTTTGTAAGTTCATTATCCTTTTCAGATATCTTGATACTATGAATGATGACTGGTAATTTGAAAGCACACAGTCGTAGTACTACCATAACTGGTTGTTGTTGTTCATTAATTGTTGATGAATAAATTCACTGGTACTGTATAATCGTCCTCCACACTAAAGTGACTACATTTTTATTTTACAAACACGAACAAAAAAATTGTTCGAATTATCCATTCTTTAGTCGCCATTTAAAATCTTATACGCCAGTCGGTCATTCGAGTTATTTTAGCTTTCAATCAATCAGGATTTATTTACAAGATCTATGGTAGAAAATTGATGGCAAACTTCATTCTTATTCTGTGTTCCAAAATATCTACAGGGAAACGTTCATTGTACAGCGCGCTGTAAGAAAAATAAAGAACGTGCGAGAGATTTCCGTGAGTGCATGCAAGAAATTCCACAGGAAGAGAATAATCGAGAACTGCCTTCCACTTAGGGTTTTTTCAACCTCAACGCGGCGTATTAATTACTGCAAGTAAATGTAATGGCAGGTATGAGTTTCTTATTATTTTTTCTTTAGATACTGTTGTTTTTATGCTCATTATTGCGAGGTTATGTGCCGTTAAAATTCCATTTACGTAATAAAAACTGATAATTTCAAAGGAGATAATGTAACTGCATAAAGGTACAACATTTCCAGAAGCAGTTAATGACTTATATTGTCTAAAACTTATATTTTTAACTACAGCAATTTACTACAATTTATAACTGCCATCGTTGCACCATGCCAAATCCACTAATCTGAAAATTTTTACTTTTTCACCTAGTGTAGTTTCTGACTACTTTTTGTTGATAGATTCCTATTACCTGAGCTAATAAACATTAGGTACATATTTTACGGTTGACAACATTTATTCAATATAAAACCTGTTGTTTTTATCTCAATAGTAAGATTTGGCACATTCGCATGTTCATAGTTTTGGCATTGGTGTGACGATATATCGTCCGTTGAGAATGTAAATGTTCTATATCCAAATTGTAAACAAATCGAGATATTTTGGCTATGGTCTATTTAGGATGTAAGTGTTTCATCTCTACTATCGTCTGATGTTTGCATACAACCAATATTGATATATTGAGTGTGTTTTTGGTTGTTCTACAGAATTTGAAACTAGCCACGAGAATGCAAACTCCAATAGCCAATTGAACCTTACAACAAATTCCCTCAACCAACCACATTGTACCATCTTAGTATGAGATAAACCATTTGCATTCTAACCTCAATTACTTGTGAGGGCTGCTCACAAATAGTAGTTGACTTTCGTTCCTACTTATGTTGTTAACAGACATTTTTTTTTTTAATAATAGTGGCATCAAAGTAGTTGATTGATTTCGCAAAATATGGATTATTTACTACTTTGCTACCGAATGACGAAATCGTTTCATCTCCATCTCACTTCTAAAATACAATGTTCTATCTGGTGGATAGAACACTGGCACTCTCAAATCAAAGTTAGCGTTGCGTACAATTGTTCTATCCGAAATTTCTATAATGAATTGCAGCATAAATACCTAACCAAACAACTACTAGATTTTTTTTAGAGAGGCTTCAACATATCAGCGTTTGCAATGATACAAACTTTCCCGTGTCGTTCTTTTCTCGGTCTCGAGTATCGAGTGTCGAAATATATTGTATGAGCAACATAATACAGAGTGTTGCAAAACTTCGGCACCGTATCCAGATCGTTAAGGTTGATTGTAAAGGCGAGGGCGTTAATACACTGTATTCAACATGTACTGTACCTTAAAAAAAGTACAGTTGATATGACACAACGACGTATAATTGTCACTGCAGTGTACCGGAACAGTCCTATTGTTTTTTTTTTATTTTATCATAATAAATTATATTTTGTGTAAAAACATTTCGATACTGATACACTGTGCTGAATAATGCTATTAATAGAGTTACAGTAAACATTACTACAGGATGCTATATCACATGGGAACACTTGTGCGCGCATGACTATTGATTACAATAACGGAAAATGCTTTTGCGCATTTTAAAATGTACTAAAAATCATTTCGGATAAACTTCATTGGGATAAAAGAGTTTTTAGTCTCTAGTCTGTGTGCGGACCTGGGTTTGATTTTCTAGATGGGTAGGAAATTTTCCCAAGAGGCCTCCGGATCTATAACGGACGACAAAACAGATTTGATCTGCGCTTGTAAGTTTTATTTTTAAATTGAGAGCATTTCATAAATGTCTATGCCTGCCAGAAAGCCAGAAAGAAGTGTTTCCAACTCTTTAGTTCATGAAAGTGCAGGTACTCTTTGCGTCGTGTGTGCGTATATGCATTTATGGAATTATGCGCACGCAAAAAAAAAAGTATTGAATCGGCATTTCAAGAAAATAAAAGATTTCATATTTGTTTTAATAGGACATTATTATCGTAATTGTTCGACCTTATACTTGTTAATTAAAACAGTTACGGAAATGCTTTTAAAAAAGTGATATACTGGCATCGAGATGCTGCTGCTACTCATTTACATCGTACGGCGACTGTATACAATGGGGGAAATTCGTATCTCTTACCAAAGATGCAATATAACACTGGAAATTGTCTCGGAAAGACGGCATCTTTTACTCTGACCCAAGGGGCGTGTAAGATAATTGCACATGAGATAATCATTTAGACACAAAATCCATTTCTCCCGACAATGTTGTTCCGAGAAATAATGAAAATTATATATTTTGCACAATTCCTGTAAATGTGCAGCGTGTTATTTTTGCGCGCAATTTGCGAGACATTCGTATTAGTATCGGCCGGTATCGGTGATACAATTTCTACCAATATTTTCCGATACCGATACCTTCTCAACCGATTTACCACTTGTATCGGTCGATACAAGTGGTAAACCGGAATCGGTTGGATTTTGTTTACCGATACCACCCGACACTTTACCGGTCTTGGTCTTTTTGCGGGGTCCGGAAAAATCCCTCTCGACGCTATCGCGGTGTCTAATTAACCTGGAAGTTATGCAGATTTCAAAGTTTCCAATTATATGGCACCAATATTGTGCGGAACAGTGGCGTACGCAAGGGGGGGGTTACCGGGTTTAAACCCCCCCCCCCCCTTGAGCTCTTGAAATATTATGGAAAATGCTGTAGAAAAAATTAAAAATGGCTAATTTATCACAGTCAAAGATCTGCGACAGTAATAATAATAATAATAATAATTTGGATTATTATTCCCATGCAGCATGAAGAAAAACACAACATTCCAAACACAATCTAAGCGGCCGCAAAGTTCAATTTTGCAATTTTCTTTTGCAAAAAGTCGCGCAGTGACTCTTGCGAGAATTGTGAAAATTCCTTGCTTCGTCCTTATTGCAAACGTTCTTCCCGGCACTGATTTCACATCCCCTTGTGAACTCTCAAGTGATGCTGAGTCTACATCCACATCATTAAATAATGTCGAAGAAAAACTAAAATATGCTGACCAAGGCAGTAATTTATTTTATAAAAAAACATAAACTAACGTAACGTTTCAACCTTCTAGCAAGGTCTTCTTCAGACTCTGTATCAAGTACAAAAGTAACCAGATACCACAAAAGACCATTATATATACACAAACATTACTCCCTCCAGACTATTTAGAAAGTTGTTTGGAACTTTCTAGCAGATGACTTTCACTTTGCCAACTTCACTTTCACCTAAAAGGCTAAACACAATTACTTCCATATAGAATGTGGTTGGGCTTTTAATCTCACACTCTTTTCCCTTCATTTTTCTTCCTTCTCCTTTCCTCTTTCTCTCTTGTCCTTTCCACTCTTAGAAAAGGGAGGTGACAAAATAATTCTGTTTTGCAGATATGTGGACGACTGCTTTGGCATATGGAAGGGAACCAAGAGGCAGCTTGACATTTTTGTCAAAGAAATTCAAGATGAAGAAAGAGGGATATTATTGGAACTTGAAATAGAAGAAGAAGACAAGATAAGCTATCTAGATATATTGATGAAAAGGAAAAGAGGACAAGAAATTGAAACCGCTTGGCATCAGAAGAAGTGTGCAGCAGGGGTATTCTGCCACAAAAGAAGTGATGTAAGTGAGGTGACAAAAAGAAATTTTATAAAGAATATGGAGGACAGAATCAAGAAAATATGCATGAAAGAATGTGAAAAAGAAGGCAAAATAAATAGCCTATGGAAACAGCTGGAAAAGAATGGCTATGAGAAGCAGGATAGACTGGACATAAACAGAAGAAGTAAGAAAACGGGCAGGGGAGAATTGGAAGAGAAAGAAAAAGAGGAGAAAAGGTTTGGAATAAGGAGTATGGGGAAGACCACAGAAAAGATATGCAAAGTGCTTAGGAAAGCGGGAGTTAAAACATACAGGAAGGGAGGGAGAAGCATCTTAGGAATTGCGAGGAATGCTAACAAGAAAAAAGAAAACAGAGAAGAGGAAGAGGAAGGGATTATCTACGAAGTGAAATGTAAAGAATGTCAGAGTGTGTACATAGGAGAAACGAAAAACAGGCTGAAAGACAGGTTGAAACAACATAGGGATGATGTACGACTTAAGAGAGAGAGAAATGCAATATTTAAACACACGAGAGAAACAGGACATGACATAGAGTGGGATGAGGCTAAGCAGATAGGAAGGGAGAAGAGAATGCTAGTGAGAAAATGGAAGGAAGCCAAGGAAATAGAGAAGAAAGGTGAAGAAGACACAATGAACTGGAATGGGGGACTGAAGTTAAACAAAGAATGGAAGAAGATGTTGGAAAGAGTGGAAAGGACAAGAGAGAAAGAGGAAAGGAGAAGGAAGAAAAATGAAGGGAAAAGAGTGTGAGATTAAAAGCCCAACCACATTCTATATGGAAGTAATTGTGTTTAGCCTTTTAGGTGAAAGTGAAGTTGGCAAAGTGAAAGTCATCTGCTAGAAAGTTCCAAACAACTTTCTAAATAGTCTGGAGGGAGTAATGTTTGTGTATATATAATGGTCTTTTGTGGTATCTGGTTACTTTTGTACTTGATACAGAGTCTGAAGAAGACCTTGCTAGAAGGTTGAAACGTTACGTTAGTTTATGTTTTTTTATAAAATAAATTACTGCCTTGGTCAGCATATTTTAGTTTTTCATAATCATGGAAACAAGGCTTAATGGTGTTATAATGTCGAAGAAGTCTTTTGTGAATCACCTAGAAGGGATAAATGTGTTGGAATGTCTATAAACTTACTTTACAACGAAAACATAGACTCAGTGGAATTTAGCAACATGTATTCTCGCGCTTCATCATCACCCTGGGTGAGTTCCATAGGTAAAGGTAATGTAAATTCCCCCGTGTATATAGCACCGTGCCATGAAGTCACACATAGTGGTGTGGTGGGCCCCAAAGATTCTTGATCTCGAACTATTTTGCAGGTGATGTGATCAGCACCATGCTCCGGCAGCCTTCATCCCCCAAGGTTGCTCTCAGATACCCATAGGCTGGATGCGGAGACAAGGCTGGATAAATTCCAACCAATTCCGGGAATCGAACCCGGATATCCCACGAAGTTGTCAGACTAGACCAGCGCGGCTCCTTGAATGAGTTTCATATTTCAATAAATTTAATATATTTGCTTGTTTTTATGGATTTTCTTCACACTTAAAATGTCTCACTTATCATATACAAATAACCGTTGACTAGACAATTATTTTGAAACAAAAGAATTGTAATTTTGTTCTATTTCTTTCATAAATAGCAGCTGCATTAGTAGTAATTAAACGAATTAATTAATTATAAGAATTATTAATTAATTTATTATTATTATTAATTAATTAAAGTATAATAAAACAATGGTAATGTGAATTTGTAGAAAGTTTTCGAGATAACACCCCCCTTGATGAAATCCTGCGTACGCTACTGGTGCGGAATAATGTGTTTTGTGATTGTATAACATATATATATTTTAATATTCTGATTCAATTGTTGAATATTTTGAAGGATAACTTTTGTAAATTGATGCTTATAATTGGAGTGGAATAGTCACCCAATTAATCAATATTTTCTACAACTTTTATTCTTACCATTTCCAAAAATAGGTATCGGTGGAAATCGGCAAGACTATCGGCATTAATATAAGTATCGGTTCAAAGTGGTATCGACTCAGCCATAGTACGTAGTATGTATGTGTGGTGTGTGTGTGTGTGTGTGTGTGTCTATATATATATGTAAGTGGTAGAGCAGCCACAGGCTGAACTTCGCCCATGAATAAAGAATTTCTAATTCTAATTCTAATATATATATACTCACAAAATGTATATGTAGACTATATGTATGTACAATATATATATATATATACACGCACACACAAACATGCATGCATAGTACAGGGGAGAAAAATATATGGCGCCCGGTCGTAATGGTCGTAATTTTTAATGTTTGTGTCTTTTCTGTGGCACGTGTATCATTGAATCAGAATAATATACATGCCATTATAAATTCTATTTACTGTTGGTAGCCGAATTTTTAAATCTGCAGCAATATGGTAGAGACGGCCATTATTAGAATGTGTTTGATAGTTATCGATGCTGTTAGAGGTTGAGCCTTATTTTGGAAAGCCACTCCCTTCTAAGAATTAATTACTTTTAATTCAGCCTTGTAATAATTAATGAATTAAGTGTTTTAGGATTACATTTCGGAGCTTAACTTAGTTAGGTTCGTTGCTTTCGTAGCCGGTTATAAAGAAAATAAAACTTACTCCTGAGAAAAAGGGACGACGCCTGAATTATTTTTAGTTTCATTTTTTGCTTTGTCTACCACTGTATATACACATATAGACACACACACACACACACACACACACACGATAGAACATGATGTTATTAGCCCCGGGCCTATATCGTACGTGGAACAGAGAATCATGGCGAAATTACGGACGCAGGGAGCACTTTGCAAACCACAACTGCTCTTCCCGCAATGTCCATAAGACGAGACTTGTAATTTAGATTCCAGCGTTCGCCCTGCCAATTTCTATGGAGGTCGCTAGCCGTCTGCATGCAGCAGGGTGTGGACTGGACGTTGGGTGAGGGGACCAGGAAGCGACTCACGCATTCTGGGGCTCTAAGGCATAGCGGAATACTCGAACGTATGACATCACTCGCTAATGCAAGTTTTATCCTACAAACCTAATGAAGTGTGTTTGCGAAGTGAATCCGTGCCAGAAAGAAAAAATCCTGCTTCCTTTTGTCATTCTTATGAATAGAAGCTCGGTTCTGGAACATAGCAAATCAATTCATGATCAGTTGATCGTCATCGTATGCTGTATGGCTGGTTCGTTGCCAAGTAATAATTGTGTCAGAGGACACAGTGGACAATAACGATTGCTCTTGTTTACTTTTAAGGGTTTTCCCGGCGACAACTCCGGCCATAAGGAAGCCTGCTCCACACTACCCCTTCCTTACAGGCTCGAGTACGATACACAGGACATGTGGTTCTTCGCACGCTCTCACTATAGGATGTTCAATTCTTTATTTATCCAACATACAGTACATCGATGCAGCTGTATATGAAATAAGCACTTGTCGTTATTTATTTCTGAGTTTTTATCTGGTTATCCACAGTGCAATACCATAGTACAGGGTATTCATAAAGTCCCGGTACCATTACAAGAATGCATGGCTCGGAAACTACATGCAATATAACAATGCTGCTGATTGCAAAATGAGCTACAACTCTCCACGTTTATATTCCATACACCTCAATGTGCGCCCCTCTAGTTGCTCTCAGAACATCAAGGCAGTAATCCACTTCTGCCCATACACGCGCCAGCATATCACCAGTAACAGTTAGGATACTCTCCGTTATTCTTCTTCGAAGAGTAGCAACATCTGGAACAGGAGTGCGTAAACACAATCTTTGACATAACCCCAGAAGAAGAAATACAAGGAGTGTAATATCAAGAGGGCGCGGTGGCCAGGGAATAGGTCCATGACAGCCTATCCTCCTGCCAGGGAAATGCCTATCCATAAGACTTCGAACATCCTTTGACCAATGAGGGGGTGCCCCATCTTGTTGAAAAATTATGGTCGGCTGGTAGTATATCCATGCTTTGATTGTTCTATGGCATGTAGTTCCCGAGCTATGTTTTTTGTAATGGTACCTGGACTTTATGAACACCCTGTATATTCAGTTTAATTGTGCTAAACTTAGTATATTTACTACAATTGCATCTTAAAATATTTTTAATGCAGCTGTATATATATGTGTGTGTGTGTGTGTGGTTTATTTCCAGTATAAGTATTTGCAGCTGTACATCCATTACCATACACCTATGAGGTGTATATAGCCCTTCCTTATGCCCCCATGTATTAGTGTTTTCCTTTCATGTTACCTAGGTAATTATATAGAAATGGTCTCATTGCGAACGATATGAGCAAGAATATCTTTTAGATCTATTTCTTTGCAAACTGTCATTACTTTGATTTAATTGGGTGCCAATATTTTCCCAATTCTTTCCTCGCTTTACTCGTCGACGCCCTCTTTGCCTTGACGCCCGGGGCGACCTTTCTACGGGTCTGGTGTTTATTTAGAAAATGTTTGGTTATTTTATGTCGACGGATATAATTGGCAACTCTGGGAAATGTAATCGGTTGAATCTTTGCTTGACAGGTGGATCAAAATTGCCAACCATAAGCTTGGAATTTGCCAATTTAGTGAATTATCCTTTATGAAGACATTTGTGACGATATGCTGAGAGCGCTCATATAGTAAGCTGTGTTTGTACAAATAAAGCTTTCACACTCTTGAATATGCCATGATAGTAATAGCCTCATCTCGGCTCACAACGTACACCACCACTTATAAACCATATTTATCTGAAGATCAAGCAAAAGCAATCTATGTTCAACTTGAGACTCAATGTCCAATTTGCTAGATCCTTAACACTTAATAACAATTTGTCATTAACCCATTTCATCTGACGAGGATTTCGTTTTACGTGTTATGCTCAAAATTACAGCAGGCACGAAACCGTTAGATGTGAAAAATGGCATGCAGGTGGTGGAAGGTCCCATTACTATTGCAACACGTGATGTGGAGCGGGCACGACCAAGCAATCAACCGAAGATTATGCGGTTAAGCATCCAGGTTGTTGCTGCAATTTGGTCAAGACGCTGGAGTGTACTTTAGGAAGGGTGGCCGTCTTACGCATGCCCATGGGCACCCAGAGAAAAGTTTCTAAGAGGAGTCAAAGACATGAAGTGGCTTCATGTTTAAGGGTCGTGGGGTAAAATAGAAATGTCTTATGAAATGTGAGGAAGGGGAGATAGATAGAGAGGGGGGAGGAAAGAACGACAAACATACTCGTATAAACAATAGACACAGAAAAGTAAATAAATAAAATAGGTGGAAGACTTGTCTTTTCGTTTGAAGTCAATTTTATGTACAGACAGGTTAATCGGGACTGGACCTAGTTTAAAGTGGAATCCAAACCACTATGTGTCTTCACCGGGTATCGAACCCGGAATCCTTTGATTACAAGGCGACGATCTTACCGCTACGCCATCGATATGGCCCAAAATAACGATGGAGAGAGGAACAGGAATGAAAGCGAGTGAATGTGAGATAGAAAGAAACAAATGACAAGAAGCTCTAGAAAAGAGGGAGCGAGAGAGAAAGGGAAATAAAGAACAAAGAGAGAGAGAGAGAGATAAATTTAAACAATATATAGAGAAAAATAACTGTATCTTTCGTCAAAATGAAAATAAATGTCTGATGAAGGGAGCGTGTGTTCTCCTGAAACGTCACAACGAAAAACTGTTTTCGTATGCTTGTAATAACTGTAAACTACAGGAAAATAATTCTACAATGCAAGCAAGGCGTAAGATCATTAAGGTAAGAATTTACAATATAGAAATATTGTATAATTAATTTACTAGTTTTTTTTCTTCATGAAAATGGAGTGTGTTTGTGTGTATGTGTTTATCTTGTGTAGTAGTTATGCTGTCTAATGTGTTTCTGTTTGTCTTGTGTAGTATCGGTGGTATGTATATATGTGTCTTGTGTTGTAGTTGTGCTGTCTAGTATGTTTGTGTAGTAGTTGTGCTGTCTAGTATGTTTGTGTAGTAGTTGTGCTGTCTAGTATGTTTGTTTAAGTCTTGCGTAGTAGTTGTGTTGTCTAATTTGTTTGTGTTTGACTTGTGTAGTAGTTGTGGTGTGTAGTTTGTTTGTGTTTATATTGTGTAGTAGTTGTGGTGTGTTTGTGTTTATATTGTGTTGTAGTTGTGATGTGTTTGTGTGTGTCTTGTGTAGTAGTTGTGCTGTCTAATGTGTTTGTGTTCGTCTTGTGTAGTAATTGTGCTGTCTAATGTGTTTATGTTTGTCTTGTGTAGTAGTTCCTCCATTCATATTGGGGGTTAGGCGTAGAGCTGACAACTCTGCACTGTAAAAAGCCATGTCAAGAATCAGCAATATAAGGCCATGGATGTTCCAAAGGTAAAATATTCCGGAGGTAAAATAGTCCCCCGTTCGGATCTCCGGGTGGGGACTACTTTCAGAAGTCCCTGGACTAAGGATAAGATCTACATTAGGAATAAGGATATTAAATTAGGCACCTGGAATGTTCTGAGCCTTTACCGGCCTGGGGCATTTCAGTGTACAGTTAACGAGATAGTTAAGTATAAATTAGATGTATTAGCTGTCCAGGAAGTTAGGTGGCCAGGAGAAGGGAATTGTAAAACTAAAAATTATACTTTTTTCTATGGTGGTACTGAAAATCATAATTTTGGAACAGGCTTTTTTATAAATAATAGAATTATCTCGGCTCTTAAAACAGTAGAATTTATTAATGATAGGATATCATATGCAGTTTTACAGGGTAGGTGGTGTAAAATTATTTTAATAAACATACATGCACCAACGGAAGATAAATATGATAATACTAAAGATGATTTTTATACAGAGTTAGAACAGGTCTTTGATAAATTTTCTCAGTATGATATGAAAATTCTGTTAGGTGACTGTAATGCACAGATTGGCAAAGAAGAGACATTTAAACCCACGATTGGTAAAGAAAGTCTTCATGAATTAAGTAATGATAATGGTATAAGATTGATTACTTTTGCAACCTCAAAGAATTTAATTGTGAAAAGTACCACTTTTGAACATAAAGATATCCATAAATATACCTGGTCTTCTCCAGATGGTAAAACTCATAATCAGATAGATCATATTCTCATTGATAAGAGAAGACATACTAGTATAATTGACGTTCGTACACATAGAGGCGCTAACTGTGCCAGTGACCATTATTTAGTAATTGCTAAATTAAGAGAAAGACTCTCAGTGATAAATCATATGCAACAAAATCTAAAAGTTATAAAATTTGATACAGGAAAGTTTACTGATGAAAGAATTAAGAAAGATTACCAAATTAAACTGTCAAATAGATTTGATATTTTGCAGGATTTAAATGATGATGAAAATATAAATGAAACAGATGTAAATAAGAATTGGGAGCACATACGTAATGCAATAGAATCAGCAGCTAAAGAAAGTATAGGATACCATAAACCGAGAAAAAGTAAGCCATGGTTTGATAATGAATGTCATAATCTAATAGAAATAAGAAATCAGGCTAGACTTAGGTGGTTAAATAACTCTGATGATACAAATCTAAACAATTATAATAGAATAAAGCGAGAAGTTAACCGCACGTTTAGAAGTAAAAAAAGAGATTACTTGAAGACCAAAATTAACGAAATTGAAACAAACAGCAAAAATAAAAATATCAGAGATTTATATAAAGGTGTAAATGAGTTTAGAAAGGGGTGGCAACCTAAAGTAAACTTGATAAAAGATAAAAAAATTTCTAGCTGACCCAAGCGATATTCTAAATAGATGGAAGAACTACTTTAATGACCTTTTAAATGTCCATGTAGGAGATAAATCAGAAGTAAATGAAGTACACACAGCAGAACCTTTAGTTCCAGAACCTAACTTGACTGAAGTTAAAGATGCTATTAAAAGGCTAAAGAATAACAAAGCACCTGGCATTGATTTAATACCAGCTGAGTTAATTAAATATGGTGGAAATTCATTAATATGTCAAATTCATAAATTAATTTGTTTAATATGGAATAAAGAAGAAATCCCTCAACAGTGGAAAGAATCCATAATTGTTCCTGTGTTTAAAAAAGGTGATAAAATGAACTGCAATAATTATCGTGGAATTTCTCTACTCTCAACAACATATAAAATATTATCTAACATTATTTTAACAAGACTAACCCCATATGCTAATGAAATTATAGGTGATTATCAATGTGGATTTAAACGTAACAGATCAACTACAGATCAAATTTTTCACATCAGACAGACACTTGAAAAAAAGTGGGAATATAATCAAAATGTCCATCAACTATTCATTGATTTCAAAAAAGCATATGATTCGGTCAAAAGAGATAAATTATATAATATATTAGTAGAGTTTGGAATACCTAAGAAGCTTGTTAGTATGATAAAAATATGCACCAGTGAAACAGAAAGTAAAATTCGTGTGGGTATGAATATGTCTGACAAATTTACAATTCATGATGGGTTAAAACAAGGAGATGCATTATCTCCATTGCTCTTTAATTTTGCCTTAGAATATGCTGTTAGGAAGGTAAAAGAAACTAAAGAAGGACTTAAATTAAATGGTGTGACTCAGTTGTTAGCATATGCAGATGATGTAGACTTACTGGGGGATGATGTAAATACAATTAAGAATAATGCTAAAATATTTTTCAAAACTGCTAAAGAGATAGGTTTGGAAGTTAACAAAGAGAAAACTAAATATATGCTTACAGGCCGAAACCAAGTGTTAGGTAATAATCAAAATCTAATTATTGATAACAACTCGTTTGAACCAGTTTCCAAATTCAAATACTTAGGAGTAATATTAACAAATGAAAATGATATTAAAGAGGAAATAAAAAGTAGGCTTAATTCAGGAAATGCATGTTACTTCTCTCTTCATAAACTTTTGTCTTCTCGTTTAATATCTAAGAAACTAAAAGTTAAAATATACAAAACAGTAATTTTGCCTGTAGTATTATATGGATGTGAAACTTGGTCCCTTACATTGAAAGAGGAACATAAATTGAGAGTATTTGAAAATAAGATCCTTAGGAAAATCTTTGGACCTAAAAGGGATGAGGAGACAGGTGAGTGGAGAAGGTTACATAATTTAGAACTACATAATTTGTATTCATGTCCAGATATTATTAGAATAATTAAATCAAGAAGACTTAGGTGGGCAGGCCATGTGGCACGAATGGGAGAGGAAAGAGGAGTTTACAGGATTCTTGTTGGGAAACCTGATGGTAAGAGACCTGTAGGAAGGCCAAGACGAAGATGGAGGGACAACGTTGAGATGGACCTAAGGGAAATCGGTAGGGATGGAAAAGAGTATATAGATCTTGCTCAAGATAGGGAAAGATGGAAGGCCTGTGTTGCTGCAGCCATGAACCTTCGGGTTTAAGAAGGCTAGAGAGTTAGTTAGTTAGTTAGTATATAGAGAAAAATAAATAAGGATATAAAAGAACGAGAGACAGTAAGGAGAAAGAACAGACATGAAAGGGTGCACACGTGAGATACAAAGAAAGAAATGAATAGAAGCTCAAGAAGAGCGAGAGAGAGAGAGAGGGAAAGAAAAATAAAATAACGCTATATGTAGAGAAATAAAAACAAAAGCAAGAGAAAAGAAGGAAAGAAATAAAAGAACAACAGAGAGTGAGAAAAAGGATTATAACTAGAAGCAGGTGTGAAATAGACAGAAATGAATTATAATATGCTGGAGAAAGAGAGGGGAAAAGAGAGAGAGATGGAGAATAAAAGAAACTCGAGAGAGAAGGGGGAAGAGAATACGGGATAAAACAGGGACAGGAGAGGGAAGAGAAAATGTAGATGAAATAGACCAACAATAGAGAGAGACTAAACAAGAGGACATGGATTCTAATACACAGGGAAAAGGCAAAAACCTGTAGGAAGGATGACAGTAAAACATAAAGAAAGAGAAGGTATACAAATATAAGAAAGAAAGTGATATTAAGTTGGGAAATTTGTCATATTCCGGTGAAAGGAAGGAGGGTCAAGGACCATATACTATGTAGAGCATGTTAGCAAGGTTCTCGTAGCCGGAACTTTATTTCGGCTGAGACTCATCCTTATCAGCAATCGGCATCCAAGGCGAAAAAGTGGGGGTAGAAGCCCTGGAGATGAATTTCTCAGTATGATAAAACTCATTATGCAAGATGTTCAATCCTACTAAGGAAGTAAAATTAATTAACACTATACATTATTATCAACAAAACATTTATGGGATGTCGGGTGGGGGGTTCAGACCCCGAGCCTACCCCCTTGCTACGTGCCTTGGCCTCATGTGAATGGACCCTTTGGGTCAAAATTGTGGTAGATCGTCATGGGTCGAATAAAAGACTAAACTTTGCTAGCTGTCTTGCCTCTGGAAAACAATATTTGTTTTTGTAAATTACCGTACTTGCTGTATGAGACGCACATTTTTTCTTAAAAATAGGTTTGAGAAACAGGGTGCGTCTTATACGCCGATACTCAGTTTTTGATTACATCCATTTCTGGAACTTTTTTCTCTTCTGAGTTAGTTGCTTCTTTGCGGTGTGTAGTGTTGCCACGAGACGAGACTTTGGTCTGTCTCGTCCCGTCTCGTGAAAATGCCGTCTCGTCTCGTGTCTCTTCTCGAAAATATTCGTTTGTCCCGTCTCGTGTCCCGTCTCGAAGGGTTCTGTCTCGTCTCGTCCCGTCCCGTCTTGTTTTGTCTCGTCTCGTCTCGTAAAAGTGATCCGGGATATCATGCCAACGAAAGCTAAAAGTAGCAGAAACACAAAATAAAGCTCTAAATATTTTACCCATTGCATGGTGAGAATAAATAAGATTCGTTAATCATGAGGACATTAATATTAAAAATGCAGTTTGTTGGTTACTGATTGCTAGGTATCTTACGAAACCTACCTTGTGTTTTTTCTCGCTTTCATACAACTGTCTATCATCGTACATTTAAGTGAGTGCTATTTTTCATTACTGCTATACCTTTTGGAAGTTTTGAAATGTTTTCCCCTGGACCTTCTTTCTTTCTGAATGTCGAACTTCTGTGCACTATGAAAATTTACATTTTTTCTTTAAATTCTAAGCTTGGCGCTGGGGGCAACGAAAAAGATTTTAAATGTGTAGTACGAACACAAAATAGTATATACGTATAGAAAGCATTTATTGTTCTTAATATTGTTAAACATCTCCTTCTATGACATAAGTTTCATAAAGTGTTTCTTTGTGATATTGTTCTGTTTCTTATGTTCAGCTTATGACGCACATACTTGTTTGTTTTCCCTCATGGTTGCACCTCAAGGATCCCAATAAAATCCTTGTTTTGTAGTAAGCTCGGCAGGAATAAGTATGACTATCATTTATATTGTTTGGGTGAATTAACAACACAAAACTGATTAAATATCTTGCTTTTATTTTTTCGAGACATTCGAGACGAAACGAAACTTTTCAAAAGCCTGCCCGTCCCGTCTCGTGTCTCGCCTCGTCTCGAATTTCAAAAGGTTTGTCCCGTCCCGTGAGCAACACTAGCGGTGTGTGACGAAGATTAACATGTATTCTTTCCTAGTTAGATTAGGTCAGTTATTTGTTACATATTACTTTATATTTGAAATACTGTAAATTAATTATATTCAGTGATAAAGCTTTTTCCTAAAAAATGTGTTAAAAAAAGGGAGGGTCTTATGCGCCGGTGCGTCTTATACGCCGGCAAATACGGTAACTGAAATACCCTTGTAACAACACACTTCAATCTATATTTGTAGTGAACTGAGTGTTTGGTTGGTTAACGTATATAATGGGGGGATAAGTTGACCGGTTTAACGAAAGTCCGGATTAACTGAAATAACCTAAAAGAACAGTAGAAATTGCATTAAAACTCCATTTATAGCAACAAAACACTTTTATTATGGTGTATTTAAAAGGCATAGGGCTAAATATAAATACACTATACAGTACAGTAAAATGTAAAGCAATACGACAATGCAGTACGTACATACGCGATACCCATATTATGATGATGTGCCCGGCGATTGTTGACTTCTAGCCACATTTAAAACCTTTCATTCTGCTTTTTTTGGCTTTTGCCTGTTCGGATTAAGCGAAATCCGGCTTATCGGGGTCCGGATTGACGAGGTTTTACTGTAGATCCGTCGTAGACACAGAACTCCAAATGCATCAAAGCGAATTTGATGCACTTCAAATGCATGAAATGACACCTCAACGTGTAATCTTGGATTATTGGAAATTATCTCGGGGTTGATGCATCAAATGGAATATCGACTGTGGAGTGTGTCTTATTATGCGTCTTAGTGTGACAATTCCCCGTCCGATGAGATTTTATGCATCTACTAATAAATGCATTCTTTTCAATTTACCCACATATATGCACAATCCTTCCGAAGCAATTATTTCTTGGATTTACTTAACTTGTAGAAAAGTAATTTTTATTGCTTACGACAATATCGATCCCATGAGAGACAAAGAAGAGATTTGTTCACATACAGAAAGTGTGCTCTCTCGGAATACAGTGATCGAATAGACAGTAGGTAAATCAAATTGCATTGTAATAATCAGGGAAATGATTTTAAGGTGCAAATTTTTTGGTCGGGAAAGGGGGGGGGGGAAAGAAGGTTCTGAAAATGTTTTAAAAATGGTGCTTTATTTAATGCTCTCTTTTTCTGCACCTTCTGTATATAATGCGCGCCGACCGCGTAGAGAACTGTTGTTCTGCAGAAGGGATTTTGTTGAAGTTTGTGTTTTCTCTCGCGGGTTTTGCTACATTATCTTGGGGAACTATAGGGGCTGCAATGATTATATTATACTTTTTTATAGCTCTCGAAAATGAGACTACAGGATATTATGAAGCTGCTCAAGAAGAGTGAAAATCATTTATTTTTCTGTCCAATTTTTTTTAACAAAACATGAAATGAAAGGAAGGAAGAAGGTGCTGAAGCATCAAGGAGGGGGTAAAAAGGGGATAAATGTGCTAATCTCACGAAAAGGTGCAAAAAAGGTGCAACAAAGTGTGTTCATTTGACTTGATTTCATGTCCTAAAATACATATCTCAAATGATCGGTATGAAAACAGATATATATTTGGAAAGGTGCTGCACGTTAAAATCCGTTCCCTACCACCAACATTCAGACCAAGAAACGCGCATTCCTCACCATGAGTTTGAACTATTGTTCTTGAAAGAACCTAACGTCTTAGCACAGGCACTTGCTATCAAATCAATAAGCGTACCAGAAAACATTGTTACGAGTAGAAACTTAATCTTTGGGATCTTAAGGCTCTGTTGTGAGCATTTCCGTTATAATTGTCATCTGAAAGAGTAGAAAGGATCTTGGCATTCCTAGCCGAAAGAGGGGACCTTTTACGCAACTCTGTCTTTGTGCGTTTTTGTCACCTCCACTTTCCTCCAAATTCCCACCCTTTTAATTCTAAAGACGAAAGTGGCTGTTGCAGAAGGTCAAGGTTTTCTAGACTTTTCCCTCCCTCTGGTGCCTCCAACTAAAGAACCAGAGGCGGGGCCTTCTGGTCCGTGGAGGGGCGGAAGGTCCCGTTCTTCGACAGGTAGAGAGGGGCCTTTTTTTTCCAGACAGGAAGGTTCTTTGATACACCTCTGGGACTGTGGATGACCTACATACCACAAGAGCCATTAACGCATGCTACCTGTACCCTTTGGCCGACATTAACAAATGCATCGCGTTTGCCGACGAAAAGATATGTGGGCACAAATACCAAAGATTTTCAACATAAACACTATATCATCCGAGAATTGAGGAACTCTTTGAATGTCAGAAAAAGTGGTAAAATCCGTCTTCCAATCGTCCCAAATCGTACATCACCGTTAATGGAAAAATAAAAACTTTTATTTGTTCTGATTTGCGGCGGGAGTAGAGATTGAACATGACTGTATAACCTGAGCACTGTTTAGTTATTTATTTGTATTTTCCATTCGAGCTCTAGGCTGTACATTCTTTTACAATATTATTACTTTTTATCTTCCTATGCACCAGTTTGAGAATTAAACTTTCCTTCGTTGGGGTGCAAGAATATCGGCTCTTTTTGAAAGCAGATAAGTGGATATTACTATTATTATTAGTGGTAGTAATTGTAGTATTAATTACTATCACGCTGATTAATATTATTATAAATGCGAGCTAGCCCCACATACCATGAGAACCAGTAAACTTGCAGAGAATTTAATAGTGACACTGTTTTAACTTTATTGCCAAACATTTTTATAATTTCAGCCGTTCGTAAGGAGTCGGCATACATTTAATTTTAATGTAGGTATTATTTTGTGTTGTTACCTTTGTATTTCGAATTTGTAGCATGTACGTTCTTGTATGAACTGCAGTTTCAAGATATTTTAGCTAATGTTCAACTGGATAATATACGTGTAAATTAATAAACATCAACAACTAGAATAAACATTAAGATAAATGATGCTAACTGCATTAAAATAACTGCAAACAAATCTCTTTCCCCAGTAGTCAGTGTTCCATTCTGCCGAATTTTTATTTTAATAGTTTTTATTGCATTATTGAAAAATTCATTAGTTCGTTTTAATGGAAGTATTTATTAACTATTTATTAAAGATTTATATATGAGTTTTGAAAAAGAGCTCACCATTCTTCTGAAAATTAATTCTGCTCTTGCAAGCGTTGAATATGTAGCTTCAAAATTCACACCTTTCATTCTGTTTTACCCAATTGTAGTAAATACTGTTAGTTCTAAAAGTGACTGTACCTACAACGTTTGATACCGCAGAAAGTTGTTTTCTTCATGTTGAAGTTTACATATGTGTTACAAATGTGACTACTGCATTGTTACGAGGGTGGTGGGGATAAAATAATTCCTGTATGGATGTTGCCACGGATACTTGGGTTTAGTGAGGGTACCCCCTCCCGTTAATTCGCCCTCTCCTTCAAAACAAATAGAACTTAACTTAATATTATTATTCCAATTTATCCCCTATAGTAAAGCGCAATAGGCTTCCTCAATGGCGTAATGGTAACGTCGTTGCCTTGTAATCAAGGGGTCCCAGGTTCGATACTTGATGGAGGCATATTGCACAGTAGTTCGGATCTCACTTTAAACTGTAGGTCCAGTTTCGATTAGCCTATATGTGTGTGAAGAGGACTTGAAACAACAATTCGAGGAAAGTACCATAAAAAATTGTAATGGGAAGAATGTTGTTGAATTGGTGCTTTAAGTCCACTTTATGCACAGTAAGGCTAATCAGGATTGAACCTACAGTTTAAAGTGGAATCCGAATCACTATGTGCCTCAACCGAGTGTCGAAACCGGGACCCCTTGATTACAAGGCGACGGCGCTACCACTTCGCTATCGGGGAGGCTAAATGGGAAGAATGTGATCATCAATGACCATATGACTCGTCTTTGGCTAATCAGTACATTTTTTACCATCTTTTCATATCTTGCCTATTTTCTATTTTAAAATATGGCAAAGTACGAAGTTTCAAGGCGCAAAAGGTAACTGTAAATATCACGTGATTTTCAAGTTGTTATCGACGAAATTTACGGCTTGCTCCACTTTGAAAACACTGTATATTTTTCCAGTCGTTACTGTGTTCGAATTGTGTTTTGTCATGACAACTGAGAAGATATACATTTTGTATTGCATCTTCACATGGACTAACATGGTGCTTGATAGTTTTAAAATTCGATAATTTGCCATCACGAATGTAACGACGAAACTTTGTATTGCTCTGACCAAAACAGATGTCACACCCACAAACAACTGGGAAACTAGGCTACCTTCAGTATAACACCTAGACACTGTTTCTTGAATATACTACACGTGAAGACGACGAGAGTGTAAAACACTTATTGGCCCATGGCACACTTTTCCCCCATTGTTCGACCCACTGTGGTGGTCTTCTTTTCAAACCGAATGAAAGGAAGATAGCAAAATGACCAACACGTAACAATAACCCTCCTGTCAGCTACCGTTAGCGCAATTCTCGGCATGGTCGCATTCCCCAAGTGCCATCCCTCACAGCACCTCGGCTACCTCTAATTACGTCACGTGAAACAAAAGAGTAACGACAGAGCTCAGCAGCGCCGTGACGGACAACCCTGTAATGCAAACTTCAACCAGCTGAGATTACGAGAAAGGTCAGTGACGATGTGAAATTGGACATCACATTTGCTGTCAATTTGCATCCTCTTCTCTTCTTGTATCGTTCTTGGAAGCATTTCGTGACAGAAATTTTGTCCTTTTTATTGTCTTAGGATGCAGCAGAAATAACAGAGATACGACATCAGATTAAGGACATGGTCATTTTAGCGGTAAGTGCTTCCTAGTGCGGTTTGTAAGAATCTGGGACAACTGTCGCCAGATTTCAATGGAAAAATGGTCTAGCTTGTCATTATTGACCCATCTTTTTTAGTAGCGTTTCAAATCACAAGGTCGAAGCTTGATAAAGCTCAACATTAAGAAAATAAACTGGATCTTGTATCCTATATTCTTACTTTTGCACACAGGTGAAAAGAGTACTTTTAACGGAGGGATTTCATTTATTCCCACAAGGCCTAAGTATCTCTGATAGTAAAGGTAAATTTTCATTTCCACAGCGGATGATTTTAGCCCTCTCATAACAATAAATAATAGATACATACAATTTCATTTAGATTTTAAAATGTAAACTTGTTCATGGAGATCGTTACGTGCTTTCAAATATCAATGAAAGAGCTGACAATATATCTAACTATTGTGAAATTGACAGTATTAACCATTAAGTAAAAACTATTTTTATAACGTTTTTGTTGCTACAGGCTTAAAATCGTATTAATCACGTAAATAAATTCCAAGCTGGAAATGCATAAGACGAATTTGTTTATTTAGTATATTTTACGTTACTCTGCCACTTTTGGCTAATCGAAACTAAATTCATTAGACGAAAAAATACGTACAATTACAAGGCTCTTCGTTCCTTGTTCCTCATATTGCACAAGAAGATGTACTTCGAAATGTATAACTAAAGATCAAGAAAATGATAATTTATATTAAATATTGTTCCTATAGAAAATTAATGAGCTGTATAAGAAAAAGTGAAATGTACGAAAAACGAGTAACGGATGAGCCAACGGTAGAACTACGTATGCTTGGAAATACAGGGTGGCCCAAGAAAAGGTAACCGAATGAAGAACGGTTGAATTGTGTGTTCGGTTACCTTTTTTTGAGCCACGCTGTATCTTTGTGTGAAGAAGCAAACGAACGATTCATTACGTTGTTGTTGTGAACATTTAAGATATTATATATTTTATAGTTTTATTCTAGTTGCTGTTATTATACTACTACTATTACCACCACCCTCACCACTTTACTTAATAATAATAATAATAATTATAATGTGTATTAAATAGACTCCCATCAAACGTGGATTTTAGGATAAACATTTCATTTTTACACCTGAATTTACACAAGATTGCACCCCATCAAAATAATGTTTAATTCGCACACTGCTAATAAAGTATTTGAACTATTTCTTTATTTCCCAAAAGGTTGATCACCCCACACGGCAGAACATTTTATGCGTTGTAATATTGAGAGAAGGATATAATTTGAGATATGGTGCACAATTGTTTTGGACGGATATAAACGTTGATTTCTGCCAGCCAATCAGTTTTTCTCTTTCTCCAAATGTACGTACACTAACAAATCCCAGGCCCTCTCCGATGACGTAGTGGTAAATTCGTCATCTTGTAATCAAGAGGTCTGGGGTTCGAGACCCGGTGGAGATACACAGTAGTTCAGATTCCACCTCTGTACGTATATAAATTGGACTTCAAACAAAACTAAACAGTTACAAATCCATCTTTCTCAACGAGATATTGGCCAATGCTTTTTCATGGGCTACACAAATTGATTTCTAAAAAATTTCGAATCCTACTATTGTGTTTTCCAACAAACCCATGTAGGTGAATATGCCAGCTACTTATAGTTATATGATTCAATCATAATCGTTGCTTTACTGTAGGTGCAGTGTGCTTCACGGGCAAGAACTGTACTTTATAATTTGTGGTGAAAATAATCAGAGACTATTCTACTTTCCTCCCGTTGCTTTCAGATTATTCCCGTTTGCATTAGAATACATTCTAAAATCATTATTTTATACTCGAGTACAACGGTGTTTGGTGAAACACTATTCATTCTTCACACTCGCTCGAGTGACCATTGTTTCGATCAGTGGCGTGCCCAGGATTTTCGAAAGGGAGGAGTTATGTATACTTTTTCTTGGTAGTCAGCCCTCATTTTGTCATATTTTCCTATCTCTGACTATCTTTTTTTTTAGGAATACAAGGCGATGGGGGTTATAACCCCCATCAATGCCTCCCCCTTGGGTACACCACTGGTTTCGATGTATCAAACACAAATATGATAAGAGCGGGCCTGTTACATAGTTTCCTACATAGGAAAAATAACATAATCCTCCGTACGATCGTGATCAGGCGTGTTACTAGCATAGGCAAGGGCCACCACCCTCTGAAGCCTGATTATATCTTGACAAGACTTTCGAAGTATTTCTACGATTCAAACTCATCACATACGATAAGCACCGGTCTCCCCGATGGCGCAGGGGTAGCGTCGTCGCCTTGTAATCAAGAGGCCCGGGTTCGATAGCCGGTGGAGGCACGTAGTGTTTCGGATCCCACTTTAAACTACTGTAGGTCCAGTCCCGATTAACCTTTCTGTGCATAAAGTGGACTTAAAACACCAAATCAATCAACGATAAGCACCATATGTGTACGATGAAGAATGTATTTATGGAAAAGAGGTATGCTGGCATATAATGTACTGTGGCCTACAGCAGTATTTTTCATACTCTAGAGGGAAATTTCCGTGTCTTTTAGAATTTATTGTGAAGTTTCGATGAAGAAGACCCTGTTAGAGGGTGGAAACGTTAGTGCAGGCCCATATATTTTTTATACTATAAAATTTTGCCTTGGTCAGTTTTTTTAATGTTTTATTAACATGAAGACAAGGCTTAACTGTGTTACTTTTTAATGTGTTGTGTATGTCCTGTGTAGGTTCCTTTATAACCTTGCACTTTTAATTTTTCTCAAGGGGCTCTTGACACCCCCTTTATATCTTTCAGATAAGGGTTTTAGAATAGAAGGTTTTTCCTCGCATACTTTGAAGGGTTCAAAATGGCCATATGTGCCGATGCACCAAATAATAATAATAATAATATTAATAATAATAATTCATTAATTCAAACACAAATATGATAGGGGGGATGTTCGCCATGCTGGGAATTTCGCCGTACTTGTGGTTTTTGTAATCGTAGATAGAAACTATAGGTTGGAAACATTCACTGATGCCTGTGAAAAATCAAGTAACATGTGCCTTGTTTCCACTGAAATCTGCAGTGTGTTGAGCGAACTAGCAAGCAAGCAGTACAGTTTGGAATGCGCAGTTGTGTCTACACAGAAGACAAAGAAAGGTGCCGAATTTCAATACTACGTTGGAAATTGTCATTTCGTGGCAGATAAGATTTATTTTTCTTCCTTTTCATTATTGATATCGTAACCTCAAACCGTAAGAATGTCGTGAAAAGATTTGCTTTGGAAAGCGTGCATGTACAAGTAAACATAAGTTGTTTTCTTTCGACTATGCATTTGCTGGTAAATTCGCCAGAGTAACAGAAAATGTGTCGAATTTCCCTTCTTACAGGCGATCTTTCACACACAACTTGTTCACAATGCATATGAACATTTAGGCCTATGTTTCTTAAACATGTTTGTATTGTATCGTGTTGCCCACGAGACGAGACTTTGGCCTGTCTCGTCTCGTGGAAATGCTGTGAAATGCTGTCTCGTCTCGAAAATATTCGTTTGTCTCGGCACACATGATCAATCTCGTCTCGTCTCGAATTTTTAAAAGCCTGTCCCGTCTCGTCCCGTGGGCAACACTTGTATCTTTTTAAGCAGTTTTGTATTGTCATTTGTAGGTCTTTTACACTTTGTTGTCAGAGTTATTGGTAACAACTTGGTATGTCATACACTTAAACTGACGATAAAATGATAAATTAGTTATATGGCGAATTTCCCAGTATGTGGCGGGAATTTCGCCACTTTTTCTCATTTTAGTATTTTTAATATTACGTCATAAGTATAAGTAGGGACATTGAATTTTCGCGATGCGCGAAATCGGGAAATGTGAGAAAAAGATGCAATTCTGAACATTCTGCACGTAACTACATCCCCAATGATGAAATATGCATGAGTTTTATTCGCGAAGTAATGCGAAATGTGTGCTTTTCCACGAAATGAACGCTTTTTCGCGAAATAATCGTGAAATGTCATCAAATTAAGTAGAAAACATGCCATGCAAAAACCGGCAATCGAGGTTGTGCGCGCTAACTGTCGATTTGTAACGAACCGTTTGCCTAAAGTTTCCTGCCACTTGCAGCTGAAGAACGTTTTATCTTCACATCAGGAAGACGGTGCAAATTGGGATTTCCCATGCACATAATCTCAGTTCGAAAACTTCGCCCCTGTCAAGCTGCATTCCTTTTTTCCCCCGAATGTCTACTCAACTTCCAGTTTCATTGAACTTGCTAGCTGTAGCAGCGATAAGATTAGTCTGTTCCCGCACATCAAGGGAAACAATGGTGTCATTTGTGTTCAGTCATGAATGATTTTTTTTTCATTATGTGATTTTCAACATGTGTTTGTGTATGTGCAGTAGTGATTATTTTATTTGTTGGACAGCAAGGATATCCTTTAAATACATACAATGACTAAATCACTTGAGATATGCAAATTAGAAATGAGGTGATTTTGTGTTGATGTTTTCTTTTTGGTTGGACAGCTAAGTACTTGTGAATGTGTACAGTATATAAAAATGAAGTAGTTTATCAATTTATAGCTCTTTTGTATGTTGTTTTCTCTCATAATGAAAAAGTGTGTGCCAATTTTTTTTTTTTCACCGCTGGTATATACCGCTGATCTAACATTTTATTTACCGCTCTCCTCAGTTTTTATTTACCATAAATTTGTGTCCCTAAGTATAAGTAACAAAGTATTTATGTTATATTCCTCATATTCCTCATAATCCACAATGACTACTTCATGTATCGTATAAATTTTGTTCCCCCCCCCCCCGATTCGTTTAGAAGGAAAAAAATGAAAAGTATGTTGGCGGCGAACTTACCCTCCTTTACCCTATATGGTGTTAGATAAGTCGAACATTGCTTTGTTATCAAAGGTTACTTTCGTTCCTATTAGGACTTAGCCGATACCGGTGTCGATGTATCGGTTCACGGCCGATACGTCTAGATCGTATGCAGGGTCCGCAAAAATGCCGCGCAACACTCGCGGAATATAATTATCCTGTAAAATATGCAAAGTGTAAGGTTTACATTGAGTTTGCAACAATATTTTGTGCAAAAACTGTATTTTGTGATTACATAGGAGGCATTTTACTATACTCATGTAACGTAATTTTTGAATATGTTAAAGCAATACTCTGGCAAATTGGTACTAATAAATGGTGTGGAATTCTCACCCACTAATATTAATCAATATTTTGAACAACAAAGTCAATTTCGGGTTCAAAAGCGGTAAATAAAATGAAATTTCGCTGTTATAGCTGTGAAACAGCACCATATAAAATGACATTTTGTTTTTAAAAAAATGTGAATATAATCTCAAATTTGATTTAAAAACTGCAGTATTACAGAAAATAAACATATCCCTTCTAATAGCACATTAAATCATTACCAGAATATTAAGTTTTTCCTGTATAAAGGGATCCATTTTTGCTTCTCAAATATTTACAGCAGAATTAATCAATTTTCCGTGAATTGCATAACTCACAGGATACTTCAGACTTCAGAAAGTGTCGTGTCTGTATATAAACGGTAAATTTCGTGTTTAAGAGTCTATTTCGCATTTTGCAGTGCATTCCGCATCATTTCTTGACAAAACAGGGTAGGAAAATGCACCTCACACCTTTCAGGAACATGAAAAATTAACATTAGAATGTGTTATTTCACATTTCGTGTTTTCGTCAAAAACGAAATATGCATGCCTCTAGTTATTAGCGATACTTAGCAAGCTGTAAGAGTAGATTCTTGTCCATCTAAGTGCCTGAAGACAGCCTGGACTCAGCTGGGTGGATGGTCATCTTGGATCGGAGAGTGGACAGCGCCTCCAGCCGCATCACAGATCTGCCACACTTTTTACCCATTTTCTGGGATTTTATACTTAGGGGGCTATTTTTGTTGCCTCTTGTCAAACGCAGGAAGTCCCATATATGGGGATGCCTCTTATGGTCATGGCTAAGAAGTAAACAATCCACACTTCCTTAATAGTTTTGCCCTAACTCCAAATAAGGGATTTAGAGGGCACGAGGACAGTGAAGACATCTCATCGCACTCAAAAGCCAATGTAGAAATAAAGTCAGGAACATGCAAAACGTGTCCGTTACACGGTGTCGGTGGGAATCGGCAAAAGTGTCGGTATTGGTATGAGTATCGGCTCAGGCCTAGTTCCTCTATACCAGCTGCTGTTCCAATTGCAAGAAGTTGTTCCTATTGCTGCGAACCCTTAAATTATTAGGCGCATCAAGAAAGTAAGGTTCCCACTCGCCCACAGGTGGCAGGCCGTGCGTATTGAAACCGGTTTTGCGCATGCGTGAGAGGCACGTGCCCTGGCTAGTGAATGTCCTAGAAGACGCCTCCTGAAAGTCCTCAGTAGCGTCGCGGCAGCGATGAAACATGGCGGCTCTTATTTATCTCCCGCCGCGTGCGAGGTTCGTTCGGTGTTAAAGTTCTTGAACGCACAAAACATACAGCCGATCGAAATTCATCGTCAGCTGTGCCAGGTGTATGGGCGAGACGTCATGAACAAGCAAATGGTGCGTCATTGGTGCAGGACATTTACTGAAGGCCGGCAAAATGTGCATGACGACGAGCGAAGTGGAAGGCCATCGGCCGTTATGGATGAGCTTGTGGAGCAGGTGCAGCAGCGCATATTGGAGTATCGTCGCGTCACGATGACGGAACTCAGCAGCCATTTCCCGCAGATTTCTCGGTTGCACGACATTGTTCCGGAAATTGTGTGCCCGGTGGGTGCCGAAACAACTGACGCCCGAACACAAGGGAAAACGCATGGGCACGGCGCTGACATTTCTGCAGCGTTACCATGATGATGACGATTTTCTCAACCAGATCATCACGGGGGATGAAACGTAGGTTGGATACAGCACCCCAGAAAGCAAGCAGCAGCCCATGGATTGGCGTCACAGTGGATCTCCATGCAGGACGAAGTTCAAACAGATTGTGTCGGCGCGAAAAGTGATGTGCACGATGTTCTGAGGCAGACAAGGCATTCTGCTCGTCGAGTTTCTGCCCAGAGGTGAGACTGCGAACGCTAACCGTTACTGTGAAACACTGGGGACATTGCGACGAACCATTCAGAATAAGCGACACTGTAAGCTCAGTGCCGGTGTAATCTTCCTGCACGACAATGCGAAGCTGCATGTGGCTAGCCGCACTGCAGCCCTTCTGGACATGTTCGTTTGGGAGGTGTTCGATCATCCATCGTACAGCCCGGATCTCGCTCCCAGTGATTACCACCTGTTCTTGCACCTGAAAAAGTTCCTCTCCGGTCAACATTTTCACAGCGACGAAGAGGTTCAGGTCACACAGTGTTTCGGCGCCTAGGCGGCGGACTTCTACGACGCAGGTATAAGTTGGTCCCACGCTATGACAAGTGCCTGAATTCCGGCGGGTGTTGACAAGTTACTGGACAAGTGCTGTATCTGTGGCAATAAATCATTGAATGAAATAATGTTTCCTTTTTGTGCACGACCCCAGGGAAACTTACTTTCTGGATGCACCTAATATTATGGGAAAATCTGCTAAAGGTGGTAATCCAAAATAAATTAATTAATATAATGAAATGAACCCTTATATATTTCCCGCTATAAGTTCGATTGTTGGTTCATCCTGGTTCATCCAGCATAGATTCAATCAGGACAATCAGGACGGTCTGCTGATACAGTGTTTACAATATCTTTGGTCGCAAGTAGAATGATTTGTTTGTGTGTGTCCAGACGTACCCACATCCTTCACCAAATGCAAGTCGTTCGTAATTTGCATCGCATTAATACTCGTGTTTACGATGAACAGTGTCCTCAACCTGTTGGACCTGGGGCAGAGGCCCCGCTTGTCTGTGTCCGGGGGCGATTCTGATTGCACGGTTCGCTAGCACCACACGCATTTCCCCGATTCATTTTTCATCAATACACTCAGTCATCGGTGACGACGTACTTGCGAATTAGCACAGCTTTCCGACCAGAACGCGAATTACATTTTCGCAACATGCAATTACTTTAATGGTATGCATGGAAGATTGCAACAAAACTGCATACTTTCTAGTCAGAGTTCTGAGATGCACTCCAGGCTATCTGAGCTTTGCCAACTTCTCACTATATTTTCCAAGTATTTTTGTCCCCCTGTATGTTATTATATTTGATGTATGTGCGCATGTGTTTGGCAGTAGGTAGATAACAAAACCTTCAATACAATACAATATTTATGCATGTGCTTGGTGGGAATTTATCGATCAATTTCCCCCCATATAGCAGCTCTGGGATTTATCCAGTTGGATCGTCGTGGTGATCTCATCATCACCTCAAATGACCGAAATTGTGAATGTGTGGGACCATACTTCCACATCCCCCCATACGCCTACACGGCATGTTGCGAGCTTTGCAGGTATATTTTGATATTTGATATTTAGCGTTGCTTTTCTGCCACTTTTGGCTAATCGCGACGACGAAAACGAGTGATGATATTATGAAATTGATGGAGGGACACTCACAAATATCACTCACTCATGTCCATGCAGTGATTCGAATTCGGCCGCTGCCGTCGTAGCACGCTGTGCTAACCACTCCTTCTTTTTGTTTTATTTGCTAATCGTTACTGTTTTTGTTTGTGTGCAGGCCGTCAATAGTTTCTTATAGGATTAGGTATATTTTTCTTCAGGTGTTTAAAGTTTTTGTGTTGAAATAACTTCATTATTGGTATTCTTTTTAAGTTGTCTGGAATTTCCGATGCTCTCTCTCCCTCTCCCTCCCCCCCTCTCTCACACACACACACAATTATTTTCGATGTATCTAAAATTCTCCCCATTCCTGTATATTCCAAGATCTGCGCCTTATGCAAAATGAAATTACTGTAAATTTAAGGTCATATCCGTGGGGTTGGCAACCCTGGACGGTGCTATCCAGAAACCTGGACAAGAACCGATTCATTTCAGCCACTGTTCTGAGGAGACGATAGCTCAGAGTATACCTCACAGCGATGTATCTCTCCCCTCTCTCGTACGCAGAATCGCTCGCAAAAGAAAATAAAAAGAAAGAATACATATTCGTGACTGGGTTGGAAAACTGTTAACCGCCCCTTCTCACGAATCGTGACGATTGAAATGGAATTTCACGTTAGAAACTGACGAAGGGGTTTTGCTTGTTTTTTTCGTAAAACGAACAAGCAACCAACGACGATTGACATAGCCTATTAGATTTTTGTCGTATATGTGGTGGTCCTATAGATTTCAATGACTGGGCTGGAATTTTCCTGTTCGCGTGCTCTGGCATCAGTAGCGTGTACAGAAATTCCATAATGGAGGTGAAGGTGGGTGGTATAAGACTGTAAGGGAAATTTCAGACCGAAGCGACATGCGACACGTGTCGCTTGAGAGCGAGCTAATCACCTTTGAACCTGTAGCGGCATGACAGGCCGCACAAGCCTGCGTTCGATTTTGTAGAGTTGCTTCAGTGTCAAATTTCCCTTAGTCTTATCGTACAGGGTAATATCTAGTAAGGGATGCCTCTTACAGTTGGCAACCATCGACTCAAGTGCGCATGCGCCATCTGGACGAGTCCAGTGGCAAATTAAGGGTGACGGCTTAAGGTGGAGCGCAAAGAAAGGAAGCCAGTAATCAATCTGCTCGTAACGGGGCAGTTTCAAAGTAAAATTGGAGAAAACTGGTATTCATGAAGAATTGTGTCTTCCACATGTTTAACTTAATTACAAGAAAGCACAGGTTGGGCACACATTTTCGGCTGCGATCCTAATATCTTTTGTGAGCCATGGTCTACCAACGATGATGTTGCACGTAAATAGTCTCTCTGCTTATGCCTTGTTACAAGAAGGCATAGGTTGGGCACACATTTGCGACTGTGATGCTGATATCGTGTTGTGAGCCATGGTCTAACAATGATGACGATGCACGTAAATAGCGTCTCTGCGTAGGCCTTGTTACAAGGAGTCACAGGCTGGACACACATTTGGGTTTGTGATGCTGATATCATGTTTAAGCCATGGTCTACCAACGATGACGTTGCACGTAGAGTCTCCGCACAGGCCTCTTTAAAAGAAGATATTGATAAGCAGGCTAAGACGACAACGGAAATCGCATAACATTCGAGGAAGGGTGAAATTTCATCGGCGGAGACATACTTGGCTGGAAGGTAGTATAAACCAAACAGAAGTTCTCAGACTTTAGCACGATGAAGTAAACGTTTATGGCCTCTGAGCTAAACACGTGGAAGCTAGAATTCTTCCTGAATACCTTGTGTCACTTTTTGAATTGTCCCGTTACGAGCAATGTGTCAATTATTATTATTTTTTTACGTCAGGATTGACTACTTACTTCCTCTCATAGGTTCGAGACTGGAGGACTCCTGCCAACACGCGGAAAAATAAGTTGTCCTGTGTGACCGGCATTCTGCAACCGATCTAAAATATTGCCGATTTCAGGATCAAAATTTCAAATGTTCATTCTACCAGAGAATATTGTCATATTTTAAAATAAATGTATATTACTTTTTGTTGGTGAAAATCAACCATAATGGAAATATTTTATTCTGTTCTAATTCTAATCAGTTTTAATTTTCGGTGCATTGCTTAATTTACATTTCCATCATGTTGCATTCAATATGGCGGCAATTTAAATATCTTAACATCCAGAACCACTGATCTACACAACTCATCAAACGAAAATGGCAGAAATCCTAATATGAAGCTTTCAAGTATAGTAGCGGGTTGTAGTTGAGCACAACCACTTCTCTGATAATACATAACCCCAAAAGTAAAATTAACTATGCTCTATCGTAATCTATATCGATGTAATTAAATATTGAAATTATTTTAATTTTTGTGAGAAACTATTTCTACCATGTGGCGTCAATCTTGATATTTTCATTATAAATCATAAAATGTAATCTACGAAAGCCACAAGGAAGGAAAGCAATTTTGTATTCCCATATAAATAAAGGTGGTCTCATCGGTAGGGCGTCTGACTGTCACCCGAGAAACGCGGGTTCAACTTTCAGTATGAGTGATAAAAGGTCGGGATTTTCGCAGCCTTGTCCGACTCTGGGGTTCACCCAGGCTCAAATAAAAGAGTACCTAGGGGTAAGTAAAGGCTGTCCGATCATGGTGCTGACCACACAGCACATCCAATAGAAGATAACTAAAATGTATGGGGTGCTATTCCCTCCCCACCTCCCATGAACCTTCCTGGCACGGTGCAATGTGCAACTGGAACTTATAATAAGAAGCCGGCCTCCGTGGTAGCACAGCCGTAACACGACCGTAGTGGTTAGCACAGCGCGCAACGACGCAAAATGTCACGGGTTCGAATCCAGGCAAGGAGTGTCCCTTCATCAATTTCATCATATCGTTACTCATCTTCGCCTTCGCGATTATCCAAAAGGGCCAGAAAATCGAAGTAAAATAAAAATAAATAAATCAATCATTATCAACAAAAGATCTTTTTCAGAAATTTTGAAAATTTCGCCTCTTCTGCTCCACCTCAGTCGCGAGTCCAATATGGCTTGCACTACTTTTCTGATATTAATATTATAAACAAAGTAACACTCGTCACTGAGCTTTATCTTAATCATGAATTCTGCAATAAAAATTGTAATTACTTCCACTTTTATGCAAAAAAAAACACCTGTATTTAACCATTTTTTAGTTTGAAATACACATTATAATTTATTCTATCAATATGGAGTAAAAGTGACTTAATTTCTATGTATGTTTTTATGTATTTAATTTTTAATTCCAAGGTCTGGGAGCTACAGCATCCTCCACTCTCCCAGCTGCGAGTTGACTATCACTTTTTAGTTTCTACCCTGCAGGGGGTTGACTTCAAATATATTGAAGTATAATGGAGGCGGGAGGGGGGAGGGAGGCGCGAGAATAACAAATATGTATAGCCAATATTGTATACATGTTTAAGTTCACAGACAGGCTATTCGGGTCTGGACCTATAGATTTAAGTGGGATCCAATTCACTACGAGTGTCTCCACGGGTATCGAACCCAGAACCCCTTGATTATAAGACGACGACGTTACCAATACACCACCGGGAAGGCCTGCGCGCGCGTGTGTGTGTATATATATATATTTAGTTCTCATTTTTTCACGAATTGGAACGACGTTGCAGTCCATTTCGAGCTCTGTATATAATTGCTGATCCTACTGGGAAATTTTGGGGGGAAAAATTATTCTAAAGTCGCCAGTTATGCCAAGCAGCATAAGGAGCAGTGATGTGCCGTACACTATAAGTTTACGTCTACATGCGTTGTCTACACGTAATCTACGCGTAGATTACATTGGGTTATAGTTTACATAGACTACGTACACAATCTAAAGTGCATTAAAAATTAATTTTCAAGGCTTTCATGAAAGGAAAATGACATTTTGAACTATGTTAGTTCCTAACGAACTGACAAGAATCCTATTTACAACAAAATGTCTCTTCTCTTCTATCATCAACTATGGAAGAAGAAAAATAGTATGCAAGAAAGACAACAGATGTCAGTCCTGAGGCAAAACTAGTCTTTTTCCCATAAAACACCAGAATATTTTATGTTAGTTTTTCTTTCCTAGGTGAAAAATTGTTCGAATTTGGAAGAAAGCACATGAAAAGTTCTTCTCACACATCAGCAACTGATCACCTTTCGCCATGTTGTTTACATAGATTACGTCATCTACGTGTATAAAATGGTCTACGTGTAGAATGGAGACTATCGTTGTTTACGCGTAGACGCACATCACTGATAAGGAGCAAAACGAGACCAACCGCTGCAGAAATTGTACACGGAATGCCATTACAGAACACAACTTACAGAAGATACCATTACTTAGTATCTTATTGAAGGTTACAAATTAACTAAAACATAATATTATATTTACTTAATCAAGTAAATAATAGCATAGTAATGATATTCATAATTCATATACGTGTTACATTTTATGGAGATTGGTAACAATTCTCCAAATAAATTTACAAAAACATGTTCTATTTTTTGTGTAATAATAATGTACGACTATTTATTCTATCTCATTTTTCATGTTTCTTCTAGGCATTTGGTTTTCGAGGCCAAAACGTGATATCGACACACCTCTACATCCCCTAATACGCCTTCAAAATTGTTCTACCCTTACCCCTGTAATGTTTGACAAATGTTTGATTTTTGGTTATGTAGGTGGTAAATATACCATTACACCCTTCCTAAATTCCTTTTTAAACACCATCCCACCAGATTTAAATTCTATATAATCTTCTGGTTCGAGGGCTTCTTGCGAGCAAGACAGCAACGACTGGTGAGAAAATGGATTTATGCTGAAAGAAATACGGTAAGTGCACCATTTCTGCATTTTTAATTTTTTAATGTAGTAATTTCTCCGAACTTATCTTTTATTGTTTCCACTCCGTAATGATGACTTATTGAAGGAACTCTCTCTCACACACACACATGACTCTTCCTCACTACCAATCGAGGACATCAGACATAGTCCTTCAATTCGCGGACATGACAAATTAATATTTATAAAAAAATTGATAATGCTCAAACACGTGGCCTACTCCCACACACATAAGTGTGTATGAAATTCTGTAAACAATTCATCAGCGTCGGCTTTTTTGTGCAACGCATCTAAAAATTATTTCGGTTGGGGTCTGAATCAATTGTCTCACATGCAATAGTAGTAGTAGTACTAGTGGTGGTAGTAATAATAATAAATTTTATAATTAGTAGGTTGATAAGACTAATACTAATATATATATAAAATATTTATTAAAATTGGTCCATTATTATTAATATTTTATTAATATTAGTAGCAGCATTACATGATGCTACAAGAATAAAAGTATCAATAGTATAATAAATGTAATCACTGAAATATGTAAAAATATGAAGTCTATTCAAGAAAGTTATAATATTTTTCGTGCCTTTGGACTTTTTCTTCATTCTGGTGCTACTACCTGAATTTTTGACTTGTAGTCACTGTTTACAGAATCAGCAGGTATTATTTCCAAGTTGTGACAGTAGTGAAGTACAAATTACACATGAAGCCTTGATTTTTGCGGTGTGATTTTCATGGTTTAAAACATGATTATGAAAGGAAGGTGATGGATGCGCGTGCCACAATTGCATAAAATTACTCAGCATTACTCAGCGAAGACTAGAGAATTAGCGTAAATATAGCATTTTATGTAAAATTGTACTCATAGCCGTGCATATGCAGAAGTAATGCGTGGGGTTCAACTTGCAGAAGCCTAAAGATGGTACAAATTTCATAGTTACAATTTACTTGTTACTATTTATTTATAATGAATAAAACATATAAATTGTAACTAATATGATGTTCTGTATACAATTTGGTTTGATTGTACATTAATTATATCAATCTTGCCAGCTTAAAGACTTTATTTATTAGAATTGGACTTTTATTTTTAAACCACTTTTGTGTGATATTAATAACTTTCAAAACCTTTGCAACCAATTCTGAGATTTGTTTATTTGATTATACAATTGGTGCAAAATGGTTACTAAACCAATGGAAGGGGTTTGGACCCGTTAAACCCTCCCCTTGTATGCTGCCATGTATGTACAGACGGGATCAAATGAAATGTACTTCCGTTCTCCTACCAACTCAGAAGCGAGTTGGAAACTCTTCATTGCTCCTGCATAGATAAGAAAGTGGGGGAGGGCAGTAGGAGACAAGGCCATCACGCAAACTTGTTTCCGGCAAGCTTTCCGTTGAAGTCTTGGCAGTTTGTGGAAGGATTTTGTGTTCCTACCACCCGTCTCTCCGCCTCTCTCTCTCTCTCTCTCTCTCCTTGTGTTTGAGGGTGCGTGCGCGTGCACGACACCTGTTTCATTTTAAGTTTGACTTATTTGTATTGCATTGACTAATTGCTGGCACGACTGGGAATGAACCAGGTTAGCAATGGAGACATAATGAAGGATCAAAAATACAAAAACTCCTGGCATAAGTAGTTAGTAGTAGTATAGGTAAAGTAAATTTGGTCGTGCCTATAGAACCGTGCCATGAAGGAACATTTAGGCGATGTGGCAGTAGGGAGCCGTATATTCTCGAATCCGGCCATTTTGGAGATCATATGATCAGCACCATGCTCCAGCCGTCTTTCCTCCCCAGGGATGTAGTAGAAACGATTTTGATTTGATTCTTTATTTTATTTCGTTTTTTGTGCCACTCTTGGCTAATTTGCGAAGATGGGAATGAGGGATGAAATTGATGAATGGACACTCAGAAACATCCATGCCCAGGCCAGGATTCGAACCCGGGACCCCTAGCGTCGTAGCGCGATATGCTAACCACTCCGCCACAGGGGCCGGGTAGTAGAAACGAGAACAAAAAAATACATTCTGACTATGTGACAGTATATTTTTTATATTGTCTTGGAAGTATCTGTTAACATCCTAACCTGCAATTTTGTTTAAGGATAAAACTAGTTGAAGGCCACGAGTGTTCCTGAGAAGTAATGAGCATATCACATAGATTAATGCGAAATAGTATAGCTCGGGTTTTTCGAGAAAAAGAAGGAAGGATATACAAATCAATTCTACGAATGCTTACGTCATTGTGACCATGGAGTGCATTTTGCACACTAACGAGGATCTGGCGTCTAGACATAAGGCCCGTATAATGGTCTGTGGGGTTTGGACTGTGTCCTATCCATCTACGTTTGTAGTTGTCCTTTCACAAATTTCATCTTAACACACCTTTTATTACCCAAAAGTGGAACAAAAGCGAAATAAAATAAATCAATCAATCTGTTATTGTGTCCCTGCGTTTTTCAATTTTTCTTCATGACCGAAAATTAATGTTTCACTGATGTTATGCATCATTATAATCATGTGAATTATTTTCCATCATCATCGTGTGCTTAATCATTCCTTAAATCATAGACTCTAACGCTGTTGTCCTTAGTGTAATTGATCTTATTGTGTGGAAGTTTTGATGTAGGCAAAATGATGGTTAAGAATAAATCTCAATTGATTGTTCGAAATTTAAAATATTATAACTCCGACGTGACGAATATTAATTGTTCTTAGATCGATGTCAAAGAACGATTTCTCCTAATTAAAAGGATTCCGGCCTCCGTGGTAGAGTGGTTAGCACAGCTTGCTTAATCACCGGCCTTGGCATTGTGTTCATTCAGTGTTCATTGTGAATGTCCCTTCATTAATTTCATCATTTCATAGGCCATCCTCATCGTCGCGTTTAGCCAAAAGTAACACAAGAAGCGAATTAAAATAAAACAAATCAATCAATCAATAGAACATAGGGTCTCCAGTTTCATAGAGCAGTATGCAAAGCACTCAGTCATGGAGGCCCTCAAAATTGAAATAATAATTGCAACAGAAAACCTGATATTAGAGTATTTTAAGAGTTTAGGCATATTAACAATTCACGTCAACCAACAACACTTTCACCTGTATTGTGTGATATATGGTTCTGCCCTAACACTTCATTGATTAATTTGCTTTTATTTTACTTAGCTTTTTGTGCTACTTTTGGCTTATTTGCGAAGATGGGGATGAGTGATGATATGATGAAATTGATAAATGGACACTCACAAACATCCATGCCCAGGTCGGGATTCGAACCCGGAACACCTGGTCCTGAGATTTCGGCCTGTGTATGGAACCGCTGGCCATCCACAGTCGTGAGGAAATTGGGGAGCTAAAAATGAGTAGCGTGACTCGGTCACGGAAACCTACAACGACTGAAGGCTTGTCTTGCTGACCACAAGTCACCCCATAATTCCCACCTCAGCAGGTGGATGTGAGGCCGGCAGTCTGTAGGTAGGACCTGGCCTTCACGGGGAGAGAGAGAGAGAGAGAGAGAGAGAGAGAGAGAGAGAGAGAGAGACAGGCGGGGAGGGGGGTGGTAGGAACACAAAATCCTTCCACAAACTGCCAAGACTCCAACAGAAAGCTTGCCGGAAACAAGTTTGCAAGATGGCGTTGTCTGCTACTGCCCTCCCCCACTTTTTTATCTATACTGGAGCAATGAAGAGTTTCCAACTCGCTTCTGAGTTGGTAGGAAAAGAGAAGTACATTTCATTTGATTCCGTCTGTACTCCAAAAGGAAAATCCCGCTACGATGCCAGGTGTCCCGGGTTCGAATCCAGGCCTGTGCATGGATGTTTGTGAGTGTCCATTCATCAATTTTATCATGTCATAACTCACTCAACCCCATCTTCGCAAATTAGCCAAAAGGAAAATATTAATATGCCTCAAAATTCGAAAAAAAGATGTGACACGATATTCCTCCATGACGGTCCTAATGCAGAAATTCGCCGGAATTTAATTTTTTTATTTGATTAAGTCCACTGGGACTGTGGCTCCACGTCATTTTTATTTGCCTACACAAAACGGAAAGTAGGTGTCATTCAATCACATAAAAATCACAGCCTTAACCATAAGCAATCTCTCTCCCAAGTCCCATGCAGACAACAACGAAAACATACAAGCCTTACCCTCTACCTGAGTTAAAAAACGTCCATTCCGGCTGCCCAACCTTCTCGTTCAACCTGTCTGTGTATAGTCCGGGTCATGACGTCACTATTACATAGCAGCCTCTCGACGTTGTCTGTTCGTTCGGCTGAAGTTTTCCCATGCCGTGGCTGAGAAGTACTCTCACGTAGGATGTTCGCTTGTCCCAATAAATGGTTAGCTTCTCGGTTAGGAGGGGTCAAGGATGATGCGGTGGGCAACAAGCACTGTACTTGTTCTTTGGTACAACAGAACCATCCTGTGGCTGTGCCACTTTGCACAGTCCCACTGTTGGCATAAGGTCAGTAGCATAGGCAGTGGAATCGCCATAGAATTTCATTTTCAAGAACCTTTCCAGGTGGTCTCTGTTTCCGTTGTCATGGATACTAAGATTGTCTTTCTCTCTCTTTGTTTATCCATTTCTCTCTATCGCTTTCTTTTCTCCTCTGCTCATCTCTTTTTTCTTCACCTGTTCCTCTTTCTTGGTTTCTTCAATCCTTCTCTCTCTCATTTTGCATGTGTATTTCCATCTATCTCAATTTCTTTCTATCTTTTTCTTCCCCCTTTTCAATCTTTTCTTTGTTACAATCTTCCTATCTTTTGTGCTTTGAATTTTTCGTTCTGTGTTTATCACTTTCTTTATATTTGTATTTTCCCCTCTGTTTCTCTATCTTTTTCTCTCTTTCCTTCTCCATCTTTACCTACTTCTGTTACTTGATCACTCTCATTTTTTACAGTGTCTCTTATCAGGCGGGGAGGTCATAAAATTTGTCCCCTAGGCTATCATTTGTTTTATGCTCTATCGACATTATTATTATTATTATTATTAACAGTTTTGTTATCATGGTAGTTCACATTTACTAATTGCGTGCTCTGTATTGATAACAGTTGTAAATTTTGATAAAAATTATTAATTAAACTACGACAATACAATGCACTTAGATTTAACAGCAAACTGGTAAATGATAGGCTCAAAGTCAATTTGAACAAGACAGATTTGCTTTAGACATATTTTCCGAAGAAGAAAATGCATTTCGCATACGCATCAAAGGAAAAGGAACCAACACTACATTAAGAAAGTCATACTGGCCGCGAACTGAGAAATAACGATATTGACTTCAACCTTCAAAATCTCTCCACTTGACTTTGAATTGTTGACATTCAAAATATTTACATTCATTTCTTCGAGGAACAATGAAGACGTTTAACATGAGAAGGGGCAAAGTCGCAAACCTATGAAAATTGAGTTTTGTGTTGGAATGCATGTGGCTGCATGTTCTATTGATATTTTCGCTTACAGTAGCGTCATGGCTTGGCTATACAACCGTGTATTGGCCAAGATCAGAATGTGGGAAGTGTTAGTGTGCTATTTTAGCAGTGAGAGAATGGATCAAACGTCTCAATCGTTTATATTCGAGCACTATTACCTGGCCTCGGGGAGCTTCCATTGCAATTGCAGAGTGCATTCCGCTCATGAGAAGCTTTTATAAAGTTTAAACTCGTTCAAGTTAACAGGAATATAATTCTAAAAGCTCACTAGCTCTCATGCAAAGTCATTAATAACTTGATTTGGCTTTGCAGTGAGGGAGAAAGTGTCATCAACTTCTTGCAAATTACTACGCTTTCCTCGAGTTTGAAAATTTTCAGTCCATTACCTTGTGAAGAAATTTGGTGCGAAATAACATCATGATCATGACATGAACTAGAACGTACTACAGAAAGATTTTTTTCTTCATTCATCTGACATGTTGAAACAAAACTATATGCTATGTTTTGTAGACAAGAAATTATTTTGTCACAGCTTGATAGAAAATCGTAATTTATTTATGGGTCATTCCATGCGCGTAATGATGAAGTCGCATTGGTTTACGCCAAAACAAATTTCGGCTTGATAGTTTCTTGTACTTTTAGTTGGTGAAAAAAATTGGATGTTTTGAAAAGGCGCAATTTCCAAAAGTCTGTTACTCAGAGACAATGGCAGATAGAATTGTGAACTTTAACGAGAAAATGACAAGGAATCCTATTTCGTGTTCAAAGGGTAATTTTGTAGGAATGTTGAACCTTCAAATTTCAAAAGCTACACTCCACCGAATTCTTCCATTTTAAAGATAATATTTTGTAGTGGCTGCCCTTTATCTGACTTTCTGGGAAAATTAATTTTGTGCTTCGCTCGACTATGGAACTTTAATTTGGCTGACGCGAGTGAATGCGTTTTCAAAAATTCCTCTCACTTCGCACAAATGATATTCGAAATTCTGAAAAATTACATCTTCCTAAAATTCCTTCTGGGAATTTTCGTGTGGTTTTCTTTCGCTGTTGCCTAGATAATCGCAATAGTTTCTTGGGTTACGTAAGCCTATTTTCCATCACAGATATCTAATCAACAGCGAAAGCAAGCCAAGCGAAAATTTGTGTGAAAGCTCTTGGAATTCTAAGCAGATGTAATTTTTCAGAATTTGGAACATCTTAGTGGTTTTTCCAAAGGAGAGATATGTTCGAAAACGGCTTCACTGGCATCGGACAGAAGCCTTGAGGAAAATTTTGAACATTTCGTTCCACGTGACTACTTCCCTAGCATTTTCTGACTTTCTCTGTGTGATCATGTGTTTGTGTGTGTGTGCTTAGGCGTGCGCAAGAGGGGTGCCAGTGTGTACCCCTATTGTGTCCTCTAAAAATAGAAAGATGTAGAAACTATAGTGGAACCACAGGCAAGAGGGCCTGCGCAGAACCGCATATCCTGTGCATTGTATTCGCGTGTGGAGGGGAGGGGTAGAGTAGCAAGCTTCCTTATGGCCCGAGTTGAATGGATGGAGGTGAAAATGCGCGAAGGCTTTTGGCAGAATATTCTTTTGTTTGTGGTCGCTCTGTACAATTAAATGTTAAAGAAAGTAAGGATTTTTTTTCATTTGAGATGCTCTGCTCTCTGTCGCTCTCTCTCTCTCTCTCTCTCTCCTCTTCTCAAAACAATGTGGTAATATTTAATAATCATTAATCACGCAGTAAAGAAAACTTTTTAACTTTATAAATTGCAAAGAGTTCCTCCACAAATCGGCTCGCATTTATCCCTCTCCCGAGCACAGCCTCGGTTGTTAATGCATTAATGCAACCTTATTCAACTCATAGGGTTATTTGTTGATTACATTTTTACATAACAAGAATGGTGAAGTAACAATCGAAACCGCACGCAGAAGAAAAATAAAAATAAAAAAACTATTTGTGGAGAAGCTCTGTGCAATTTATAAACTGTAGATGTTGATAACGGCAAATAGTAATTATGAGAACGTGTTTATATTTATACTTCACAAACATAGTGTTTATATTCATTTAATGAGAGGGATTCAGCAGATATTAGGCCTGTAGAGATATAGCCTTGTATTTTATTACATTTTTTTAGAGTTTATGTACCAATATTGATTTTCAACTGTTTACTTAAATTAATTTAAATAATATATATATATCTTCAGGATGATAGGAAAACCTCTGCTAAAGTTGTAACGAATACTCACAGACTGTGATGTTAAAGGAACATTAAGTTACGACAATTAGGCCAACACTATCCAGATAATCAATTGAAACTCCCTTTAAGGTACCCTCAAATAAATTAGTCTGCGCACGCCTATGTCTCTTTCTACTTTATTTCTCTCCTTTTTCTTATCTCTTTCTACTTTATTTCTCTTCTTTTTCTTATCTCTTTCTACTTTATTTCTCTCCTTTTTCTTATCTCTTTCTACTTTATTTCTTTCCTTTTTCTTATCTCTTTCTAATTTATTTCTCTCCTTTTTCTTACCTCTTTCTACTTTATTTCTCTCCTTTTTCTTATCTCTTTCTCCTTTATTTCTCTCCTTTTTCTTATCTCTTTCTACTTTATTTCTCTCCCTTTTCCTTCTGTCTTTATTTTTCCATTCCTCCTCTCTCTCTCTCTCTATCCTTCTCTGACTCCTATCTTCTGTATTTCTCTTTCCCCCTCTCATTCTCTATTCCTTCATTTCCCTTTCTCCCTTTAAATATAAATAGGGCCTCCCCGATGGCGCAGTAGTAGTGTTGTCGCCTTGTAATCAAGGGGTGCCTGGTTCGATACCCGTTGGAGGCATATAGTGGTTCGGATCCCACTTTTAACTGTAAGTCCAGTCCCTATTAGCCTTTCTGTGCATAAAGTGAACTTAAAACAACAATTCAATCAATCAATTCAATCCCTTTAAATTTTCCTTCCTTATGATGACACGAATCCATGATGTCGACATATCCAGTCTACATTTGGGGGGGAGGGTATATGGGTTGCCCCACCCTTCCCGAAAGATTTACTTAGTACTAAAATTAAATTATGGAAAACATACTTGTCATTTAATCGAGGGTTATTTATATCCGCCGAACTTATTGGAAGTCAAGGATTATATTGCATTCATACGACTTTGAATGACAGGTCTAAGGAAGGTATATGCAAGACTTATTAGCATGAAATATTACCAGGAAATTTACTTTTCGCCAACTGGATACAAGATTCTTTGTAGATATTCAATAAATATTCAATTCTTTATCTATTTGACATTAATTTCCTTGCCAGGGCACGTGTTTATCTTTACAAATTTTGCCGACCCTAACTATACGTAAAGCTACCTAGTTAGATAATGAATACGTGCTGTAATATCACTATCCTTATACCGTTTTTCATATAATAGAAATATATTAATTAAAATATTTAATTTAATATCATTGTAATTCTCTAAATTTAAACATTAATATTATTATTTTGAGACACTTAGTTCAGACACCCCCCGAAATATATTTCTAGATACGTGCCTGCCAGCCTAATACAAAACTTCTGGACTTTGTCCCCTTGCAATACCAATAACATTATGCATCGTTGTTTCCATAGCGACATAAAGGCTAATTCTGCTTCGAAGCTCTTCACTGACCTCAACCGTATGTCTTCCGTCTTTCCCAAAAAGCCTGCGCAAATGAATGGAACCGTAATGACGGCTCTGCAATACAGACGAAGCGACCAATTACAGTCCTTAAACGCTCCGCCGCCCAAATCCAGTCCACTGTCCCTCTCCGTTGCCCCGGCCAAGGTTGACCTTCCCGGTGCATACGTAAACAAACACGACGTGGCAACACTGCCGAAGCAGTCGGCAATACAGGAAGTGGTAGGAATGGGGTCAGTAAGGACGATCGCCATCTTGGAATGCCGATTTTGACCTTGACTTGTGCCCAGGAGGCAGGCTTTTCGGTCAGGAAGACAGGGAAGGTGGTCGAACCAGGTTGTGTGGAAGCCCATGCAGGTATATTGAATAACATCGGAGGGGAAGTGGAGGGGTGGGGAGAGGAAGGGTGCCTTCAGACGTGCAGGTGTCGGCTCTCGGGAGTAGACGCTGCGGTGACAATGAGATTTCTTTGTGGTGGAAGTCTTTAGTGTGGTAATAAACGTTGCACTAGGGCACAAGGGCGTGACTGAGATTTGCTGCCTTGGTACTTTCATGAACTCATTAGTACTGCAAGTTCGCGGATATTAGATCAGTCATGCTCTCGAGATCAGTTAAAATGAGTTGTCATTAGGGATGGACTATATCGGAAATTTGATATCGCGATAAATCGTCAAGAAAATATCATCACAGACGATACGATACGATATATTTTCCGTATCGTCATATCGGCGATATTTATTTATTTATTATTACCTTCAACAGAGGTATATTCTCCAATGACGGAAGGCGTACATAATAATAATAATAATGAACAGTAATTACAAAATTTCAGAATTACAATGCAACTACAATTACAAAAGATACTTATGCCATCCAGCCGGACCCTGTGGCCGAGTGGTTAGCACATCGCTCTGCGACGCCAAGGGTCCCGGGTTCGAATCCCGCTCGGGCTTGATTGTTTGTGAATGTCCATTCATCAATTGCATCATTTCATCACTCATCCCCATCTTCGCAAATTAGCCAAGAGGCACAAGACGCGAAGTAAAATAAACTAAATCAAACAATCCAGCCACAAATTGTATTCATTACATAAGTATAGACATACAGAACAGTTTATAAATAAAAGAAAGAAAAAAATAATAATCATATAATCTTGAGTATAAAAATACAGTTATTATGTATTAACTATCACATATTCGTACTTTCAGAATTGACTCTAATGTTTTCTTGTAAGTCAAGGATGGCTATCGCCGACACGATGTATATCGCCAAATATCGTGACGATATATCGTCAACACGATATATATCGCCAAATATCGTTACGATATATCGTCGACACGATATATATCCCAAAATATAATGATGATATATCGTCTAGTTGATATTGCCTGGACGATATTTTTTCAATATCGTGATATATCGTCTGGACGATATATCGCCCAATACTAGTTGTCATCCATTTCGTAACCAATAGATCCTTTATGTTATAGAATGGGGAAAGGGTACGAACAATTTGCCTGTGGACCGTATAAAGTTATAAACGAACACAAAGAATATGCCTTGAGTTAAATTTGCGATATTGTATTAACACATTTTATTTAGTGGTATAATTTATATACTTGTTCTCCTTCCTCTTGAGGGGTTTGCCCTATGGCGTCGCATTAGCGCCGTCGCCCTGTATTCAAGGTGTCCAAGATCGCTGGAGGTGCATAGTGCTTCGGGTCCCACTTAAAACTGAAGGTGCAGTCCCAGTTAGCTTATCTGTACATAAAGTGGAGGGGGCCCTGGTAGCCAAATGGAAGAGGGCAGATGCACAATTGTCAACAAAGTAGAGTGAGATTACTTTCGTAACATCTCTGGCTGTTTTGCATTGGCAGCTTTGGAGCGAGTCATAAGTCCCTGAGCAGCCAATCAACAAACGATCCGCTGGCGTCATCTCTACCCAGCGCCTATCGCTATCCCTGTTGCTCGCGCTCTGGACTGTTGGTAAGCTCGCTAACTGGACTCGCGCGGACAGTTGGAGTTGTTATGAAATTAATCTGACTCTACCAGTCTCCATGACGAAGCGGTTACCAGAGCACTCTACACGACGCCAGGAGTCTCGGGTTCGAATCCCGACTCGCATCTTCTTTGTGATTGTCCCTTCATCAATGCCATCATATTATCAATCTTCCCCATTGTCGTGTTCAGTCAAAGAGTGGTGGGGATTCCCCGATGGCGCAGTGGTAACGTCGTCGCCTTGTAATCAAGGGGTCCCGGGTTAGATACCCGGTGAAGGCACATAGTGGTTTGGATCCCACTTTAAACTGTACGTTCAGACCCGATTAGCCTTACTGAGCATAAAGTAGACGTAAAACACCAAATCAATCAACAATCAAAGAGTGGCAGAAAAGCGACGCTAAGTAACAACAAATAAATCAAGCGACATATCAATAGATTGACTAATAGATAGACTATCCTTAACTTTAAACTTTTCCAGTGTATCACTTTATACGTACGATCTTTAATTTATTTTCGTAATATCCTCTTCGTTGTCATCAAGCCTGGCCCCGTGGCGCAGTGGTTTCTCTACAACGAGGGAAATTTTCCTCCAAAGCGCTTCGACACCTGGAGTTCCGGGTTCCAATCTCGGTTTCGACATGGATTTTTGTGTTTGTGATGAATAATTAAAAATCATTAAATTAGTAAAAATTGATACATGTGAAAATTAGAGAAAGTGAATGAATGGGGAAACTCCCGCTTAGAAGTTTCCTTTATGCATAAAAAAAAGAGTGGTTAGCATAGCGCGCTATGATGCCAGGGGTCGCGGGTTCGAATCCAGGCCTGGGCATGGGTGATATTTTGTGAGTGCTCCTTCCTCCATTGGATCATATCATCACTCATCCTCATCTTCGCGATTAGTCAAATGTGGCAGAAAATCGAAGTAAAATAAACCAAATCAATCAACTTCAAAAGTTAACTACATCATTTATTTTAATAATAGTTTAATAATATTAATAATAATAATGAAATAACAACAATAATAAATGCATGAAGATGTGCTTTTCCATATTGCTTGAAGGAGTATTTGCTTTTCCCCTCCCCTAGAAATCAAAATAATTTGGCGCCTATGATTTCCCTCGCCACATAATTTGAAACTAGACACACTAATAAAATATGACTGAATATCGTGAATTTATATTTAGTAATTGAGTTTCTTTGTATTAATATATAATTGTATAAACTTTAAATACATTTTGTTTGTATATTGTCCGGTATCCATGAGAGTTACTTATAGATAAGTCACATTTTGTTTATCGTAATTATAAAGGTAATTCATTAACGGAAATAGAGAACCTGTGCTGCGTGATTGCATATGTTCAGGATAAAATTATGTTTTCGAGGGACTGCCAAACAAGTCGTCATACGGAGAAAACTTATTTACGAAAAGCTGTTGCATTGGCCACACTATACTCTGTGAAAGCTTGTGATTACGTTTATGTTGCTTATATTCCATATTTCGAGACTCAAGACGGGAACGTGACGGAGGCGAGAAAAAGATAGGCATCTAGAATTCGAGACGAGACAGATTCTGCCAGTCATATCGACAGCCCCCCCCCCCCCCCTATCAATGAGATTTCTCTTTTGAAACAACGTAGGAAACCCTCCGCCAAAATGCTTGTGTTCTGCTGCCATTATTTAAAGAAAAATTCCTTAGATTCCCTCTTTCTCTACACGGAAGGAAATTTTCCTCCAGTTGCCAACACTGGTCGTCACCCTCAACATAACGGTACAAATAAGCACTTCAATTAAATCATCTCACCAAACCAATAACGTATTTCCCCATAAATCTTAAAATTCATTTCCATACCATCAATGTTTCACTCGGGGTGCCCAACTGGAAGAATCATAGGCCAGCGACCAGTATTCTAGATACGACCTGGCCTGTGGGACTATACACAGCGTCAGGTAAGAGAGACCGCTTCATTCCAGGTAAAGGCACCGCCCACTTGTGGAACTGGAGCTATAAACAGTGTCAAAAAATACGAAATATAGTGTTTTTCATAGCCGATGTAGATGTTAAAACTTGCCAAAAATAGTTGCGGCCTTCATAGAATTACAGGAATGCAACGCACCTAGTGTCGAAAATAACAGTGGAAGTAAGATTTATACATTCGTTCTTGCACATATTAATTTGTAGTCCTTAGAACGAAATCTAGTCTATTACAAAACACCCTCTTTAATTATAGGTATCGGAACACTCCACTAGGACTCAGCTTATTGGGAACTGTAAAATATTATGCATTCATTACTTGGCATAGGTCATAGACAATAGTAAACATAGCAGGAAATATTCTTAGTAGTAGTGTAAGTTGAGGTTCAACACTGGGAAGCGTTGTAGTACATGGGATGGAAATGCTGAATGCTAATATATAGAGTAGTAACACCAAAAAAGCAGTGGCGGCGATTACGGAGGGCGA